>NC_050574.1:379175595-379487641 GCF_011100635.1 Trichosurus vulpecula
GCATTTCTCCTTATTACCAATGAAACCCAAAAACAAGATATAGAAAGAGAAATTCCAGTTATTTATAATAACTGTAGACAATATAAAATACTTGGGAGACTACCTGCCAAGACAAATCCAGGGATTATATGAACACAATTACAAAACACTTTTCATAAAAAAAGACATATACAAACAACTGGAGAAATATTAATTGCTCACAGGTAGGCAAAGCCAATGTAATAAAAATGACTATTCAACCTAAGTTAATTTACTTATTCAGTGCCATCCCAACCCCACTACCGAAGAATTATTTTATAGAGCTAGAAGAAAATTGTAACAAAATTCATCTGGTAGAACAAGTCGTCAAGAATATCAATGGAATCAAAAGAAAAAAATGTTAAGGAAGGTAGCCTAGTTCAAGATTCAAACTATATTATAAAGCAATAATCCTGACAACAATCTGGTACTGGCTAAGAAATAAAGTGGTGGATCAATGGAATAGATTAGGTACACAATACACAGTAGTAAAAGACCATAGTAATCTAGTGTTAGATACTAATATCCATGCTTTTCAGGTAAGAACTCACTATTTGACAAACATTGCTGGGAAAACTGGAAAGCAGTTCAGTAGAAACTAGGTATAGACCAACATCTCACTCTATTTAACAAGATAAGGTCCAAATGGATAAATGAGTTAGACATAAAGGATGATAAGTAAGAGAAGCAGGAAAAACTACCTGTCAGATCTATGGATAATGGAAAAGTTCATAGCCAAACAAGAGATAGAGGGGCTTACAGGAAGTAAAATATATAATTTTGACTACATGAAATTGAAAAGCTTTTGCAAAACAAAACTAGTGTAGCCAAAATTAGAAGGAAAATAGGAAACTAGGAAAAATTTTGCAGTGAGTTTTATCTGATAAAGGCCTCATTTCTCAAATATATAAGGAACTGAGTCAAATTCACTGTTGATAAAGTCAAAGGATATGAGCAGTTTTCAGATGAAGAAATCAAAGCTATCTACAGTCACATGAAAAAATGCTCTAAATCACTACTGATTAGAGAAATGCAAATGAAAACAACTCTGAGGTACTGCTTCGTACCTATCAGTTTGGCTGACATGGCAAAAAAAGGAAAATGACAAATGCTGGAGGAGATATGGAAAAACTGGGACATAAATGTGCTGATGTTGTGAACTAGTACAACCATTCTGGAGAACAATTTGGAACTATGCCCAGTGGGCTAGAAAACCGTGCATGCCCTTTGACCCAGCAACACCAACATCTTCTGATTCCGCATCCCAAAGAGAATAAAGAAAAGGGGAAAGGACCTATTTCTACAAAAATATTTATAGCAGTTCTTTTTATTCTGGCATAGAATTGGAAATTTGAGGGGATACCCATTAATTGGGGAATGTCTAAGCAAATAGTGGTATATGACTGTGATGGAATACTATTGTGTTATAAGAAATGACAAGCAGGATGGTTTCAGGAAACCTGGAATGTCTAATATAAACTGATGTAAAGTGAAGTGAACAGAACTGGCACAACATTGTAAACAATATTGTAAAGATAATTACCTGTGAAAGACTTATCTGCTCTGATCAAGACAATAATCCAAGACAATTCCAAAGGGTGCATGATGAAAAATACTATCCTCCTCCAGAGAGAGAACTTATAAACTCTGAATACAGATTAAAACATTCTTTTTTTAAAACTTTATTTTTGTTTTATTCATTTGTGCTCTTTCTTTTGCAACATGGCTAATATGTAAATATATTTTGCATGAGCTCACAAGTATAATTAAAATAAAATTGCTTGCCTTTCCAGAGATGGGGGAGGTGAGGAGGGAAGGAGAGCATTCGGAACTCAGAAAAAATTTTTAAATGATTGTTAAAATGCTTTTACATGTAATAGGAAAATATTTAACAAAAAAATTTTTTAAAGGAATACAGATGTACAGGGTATTTTAGAGCCTGTAAGAAGCAGCCACCTTCTGGGGACCCAACAAGTTGGTGGAGTAGCTAGAGAGGATGCTTTACACACATGAATGAAAAATAGTGGATTAAGGAACTGAATATATAATTTTAAAAACTAGAAAATCAACAAATAAACCTTAAACAATCACAAAAAGTGAAATCTTGAAAATCTGAGGTAAAATGGAAACAAAGAGATTACAGAATTTGTCAAAACAAAAAACTGATTATTTTTGGGGGAAAACTAATGAAATTGATAAACCTTAACCAATCTGATCAAAAGGCAAAAGGAATATCAAATTCCTAAAATAAAAAATGAGCAAGGTAAATTCACAACAAATGCAGAAGTAAATATATATATGTTTGTGTATATATATATATGTGTGTATATATACATATATATATATAGTATATACTTATATACATATAAGATCATATAAGATCCTACTCTCCATAAATATATGTGGCACTTGTAGCATTACCCTTTTACATTTGAAATCCTCAGAAAACTTACACCTGAGGAGGGTTCAAGGAATTCTGTTGGACCACATTCACTTAAATGCATAGCTCACAATCCCCCACCAATATGCTTACTCTTTCTCTAGTTATTTGGAAAACAATAAAGTAAAAGTATTGAATGAAATAGCAAAGGAAGAAAATTCACAAAAGAACATTCTCTCCATAAACTTGGGGCAAGGGCCAGGTAGGTGGTGCAGTGAGTAGAGTACCAGCCCTGGAATAAGGAGGATCTGAGCTCAAATCGAGCTACAGACACTTGACACACATGCTAGCTGTGTGACCTTGGACAAGTCACTTAACCCCAATTGCCCCCTGCTCCAAAAAAAAGTTTTTTTAAAAAACTTAGGGCTAACTCTCCCGCAAATGCACATTTTGTCAGTGAGCACAGTGAATACACAAAAGCATCACAAAAGGGGCACAGTTTTATAGTTCAGCCATTTTTCAGTTGAGTCCAATTTTATGAGCCCATTTGGGGCTTTCTTGGCAAAAAATAGTCAATGGCTTTCCATTTCTCTCTCCAGCTCATTTTACAGATGAGGAAACTGAGGCAAATAGGGTTAAGTGACTTGTCCAGGGTCGCACAGCTAATAAGTGTCTGAGGCCAGATTTTGACTCAGGAAAATGAGTCTTCCTGACTCCAGGCCTGGCACTCTATCCACTGCACTATGTAGCTATCCTTAAAAGGGAACATCTGTGGGGAAAACCTGTGGCCAGGGCATACATATGGAAGGACAACTTAGATTCAGTGTCTCTACTGAGCCAGTTGTTCTGCTGGTCACTGGTGGTCTCAGTTAAGTGAAACTCTGCTAGCTGTTGTGTCCATAGTCTCTATTAGGCATTTTTCTCTATCACTATTCAGGGCTCATCTCTTCAGGTCCAAACCATATAGGCTCCAGATTGCTAGGGCATAGTAGCTAGATTTTCTCCATGATAAGGACAAATTGTTAGTCTTTAGTCAACAACTACTACACTCAGCTTAAAAAAAGCCAGATAGTCTCCCTGTTATATGATTGGGTCTTAACTTTTTAATCCCTATACCTGCGTAAACATTAATCCATCAATAAAAAACATATATTAAGCACTTACTGTGTGTCCTCACTATGTTAAGCACTGGAGATTAAAAAAAAAGTAAAACAGCCCCTCCCTTCAAGAAACTTATATTTTAATGAGGAAGACAATATGTACATACATGGATGGGTCTATACAAGTCATGTATATATATATGTATATACATATATATGTGTGTATCTATCTATATATACACATATACATATACATACATATACATATATATATACACACACACACACATATATATATACACATATACATATATATAATATAAGGAAACTTTGGAGGGAGCAATACTAGCAGACAGAGAGTTCAAGTGATGTCTCATGCCACTTGAGCTGAGTTATGAAGGAAACCAAGAATTCTGGGAGGCAGAGGTGTGACACAGAGTATTGCAAGCATGGGGGATAGCCAATGCAAAAGCATGGGAGCAGGAGATGGAGCATCTTGAGTAAAGAACCATAAATTGTCCCGTGGGGCTACACTGCAGAGCATTCAGAGGAGGGTAATGGGTAAGTAGAAGGAAAGCAAGAAGTGGCCAGATGGTGAAGTTTCAAATGCTAAAGAGAAGTGTATATCCCGGAGGTAACAGGGAGCTATCAGCATTTGTTGAGTAGAAGGTGACACTATCAGATCTATACTTGAAAAAAACCATTTTGGGGGCCAGAGCCAAGATGGCACCTGGAAAGCAGGGACCTGCCTAAAGCTCTCCCCCAGGACCCTCCAAACACCTATAAAAATGGCTCTGAACAAATTCTAGAACTGCAGAACCCACGAAATAGCAGAGGGAAGCAGGGCTTCAGCCCAGGACAGCCTGGATGGTCGCTAGGTAAGGTCTATCGCCTGGAGCTGGGAGTGGAGCAGAACAGAGCCCAGCGTGAGCCACGCCTGGACCAACCAGACTGGGAGCCAGGCGGAACAGGCCCCAGCTTCCCGAATCAGTGAGCTGTGGCAGTTACCAGACTTCTCAACCCACAAACACCAAAGACAACAGAGAAGGTTAGTGGGAAAAACTGTGGGGACAGAGTGAAAAGAGTTTGCTCTCAGCCACCTCCCCGGGGGCAGTGGAGGTGGTGCAGTTACAGAACTATAGCTGCAGTTGCTTCAGGCCCCAGGCTCACCTGGTGGGAGGAATTAAGTGGCAGATCCCAGCAGGAGTGCAGAGCCTGCTCAGATCTGAGTCTCGGGTTGGCGGTTCTTGGGGGAGGAGGAGCGTGGGTGTGGCAGAATTTGCTGTGTAGAAATAGCTCTGAAAACAACAGCACAGCCCCTCAAGCTTGGGACAAAATACTTTATACTCTACAAGCAGTCATACCCCGACAAAAAACTCAAGGATCAAGTAGTTGGCTGGGAACATGGCCAGGCAGCGAAAATGGACTCAAATTCAGACTCAGACTTTGGAATCTTTCTTTGCTGACAAAGAAGACCAAAACATACAGCCAGAAGAAGTCAACAAAGTCAAAGAGCCTACATCAAAAGCCTCCAAGAAAAACATGAACTGGTCACAGGTCATGGAAGAGCTCAAAAAGGATTTGGAAAAGCAAGTTAAAGAAGTAGAGGAAAAATTGGGAAGAGAAATGAGAGTGATGCAAGAAAAACCATGAAAAACAAGTCAATGACTTGCTAAAGGAGACCCAAAAAATACTGAAGAAATAACACCTTAAAAAATAGGCTATCGCAAATGGCAAAGAGCTCCAAAAAGCCAATGAGGAGAAGAATGTCTTAAAAGGCAGAATTAGCCAAATGGAAAAGGAAGTCCAAAAGACCACTGAAGAAAATATTACCTTAAAAATTAGATTGGAGCAAGTGGAAGCTAGTGACTTCATGAGAAATCAAGATATTATAAAATAGAACCAAAGGAATGAAAAAATGGAAGACAATGTAAAATATCTCATTGGAAAAACCACTGACCTGGAAAATAGATCCAGGAGAGATAATTTAAAAATTATTGGACTACCTGAAAGCCATGATCAAAAAAAGAACCTAGATATCATCTTTCAAGAAATTATCAAGGAGAACTGCCTTGATATTCTAGAGCCAAAGGGTAAAATAGAAGTTGAAAGAATCCACCAATTGCCTCCTGAAAAAGATCCCCAAAAGAAATCTCCTAGGAATATGGTTGCCAAATTCCAGAGCTCCCTGATCAAGGAGAAAATACTGCAAGCAGCCAGAAAGAAACAATTTGAATATTGTGGAAACACAATTAGGATAACACAAGATCTAGCAGCTTCTACATTAAAGGATCAAAGGGCTTGGAATATGATACTATGGAGGTCAATGGAGCTAGGATTAAAACCAAGAGTCACCTACCCAGCAAAACTGAGTATCATGCTCCAAGGCAAAATATGGATTTTCAATAAAATAGAGGACTTTCAAGCTTTCTCAGTGTAAAGGCAATCAGTGAATGGGAAGATCTTCCCCACCCATTTGAGTGGGTTTCTGGGGCAGGGCTCTTAGGGTCCTAGGGGGAGTGGCTGGGACTGGAGCCAATGGTAGGTGCCTGAGTTCTACTCCACATGATGACATGAAGCCTGTGGTGGGAGGAGCTTGCTGAATGGTTGGAGCAGAGCTAAGAGGCAGTTGGTGGGGCAGTTGGTGAGAGCAGTTAAGAGCTGAAGGAGAGAGGAATCAGTCAGCTAGCTGGAACACAGCTTGGAGATTGTGGCAGAAGCGGCAGCGATGACGGCAGGCGCTACAAAAAAGCAGGACTGACCCTCATGGAGAATGGAGAGTGCTGAGCAGGGGCTTGAGGCCAGTGGGTGGTCTTCTTGCTGGAAGGCCCTGGCATTGGTGGTGGAGGTGGGGGAAGCACCAGTATGGCTTGGTTTGCTGCCATAATGTTTCTCTGTGGCCTCCTGGTCACTATTGTGCGATGGGCATACTGGTTTTGGAAGGTTCTTACCAGGATGTCGAATTGAGGACATTGGTCTGTGGGTCTGCTACTTTTGAGTTTCAATAAATGCTTTAACTCCTCTGCCTTTTACTTTGAGAATTCCTTATATCCTGCAATTCTGGACCATTCATGCATATTCATAGTTATCTTTGAAGTCGTGAATTCTGCCTTAATGATATACTCAGTGAAAAGACCAGAGCTGAATAGAAAATTTGACTTTCAAACACAAGAATCAAGGAAAGCATGAAAAGGTAAACACGAAAGAGAAATCATAAGGGATTTGCTAAAGTTGAACTGTATCATTTACATTCCTACATGGAAACATGATGTGTATAACTCATGAGACCTCAGTATTAAGGTAGCTGAAGGGAATATGCATATATACATACATACATACATATACATATATATACACATACATATGTATATGGAGAGAGAGAGAGAGAGAGAGAGAGAGAGAGAGAGAGAGAGAGAGAGAGAGAGAGAGAGGGCACAGGGTGAGTTGAATATGAAGGGATGATATTAAAAAAATCAAATTAAGGGATGAGAGAGGAATATATTGAGAGAGGGAGAAAGGGAGAGATAGAATGGGGTAAATTATCTTGCATAAAAGTGGCAAGAAAAAGCAGTTCTGTAGGAAGGGAAGAGGGGGCAGGTGAGGGGGAATGAGTGAATCTTGCTCTCATTGGATTTGACCTGAGGAGGGAATAACATACACACTCAATTGGATATCTTACCCCACTAAAAGAAGGAGGAAGGAGATAAGAAAAAGGGGATGATAGAAGGGAGGGCAGGTAATCAAAACCAAACACTTTCTAAAAGGAACAGGGTCAAGGGAGAAAATTGAATAAAGAGGGATAGGATAGGAAGGAGCAAAATATAGTTAGTCTTCCACAACAAGAGTATTGTGGAAGGGTTTTCCATAATGATATATATGTGGCCTATGTTGCACTGCTTGCCTTCTTAGGGAGGGTGGGTGGGGAGGGAAGAGGGGAGAGAATTTGGAACTTGAAGTTTTAAATGCAGATGTTAAAAAAAAGTTTTTGCATGCAACTAGGAAATAAGATATAGAGGCAATGGGGCATAGAAATCTATCTTGCCCTACAAGAAAGTAAGGGAAAAGGGGATGGGGGGGGAGTGGGGTGGCAGAAGGGAGGGCTGATTGGGGAATGGGGCAATCAGAATATATGCCATCTTGGAGTGGGGGGGAGGGTAGAAATTGGGAGAAAATTTGTAATTCAAACTCTTGTAAAAAATCAATGCTGAAAACTAAAACTATTACATAAACAAATAATAATAAAAAAATTAAAAAAAACATTTTGGCTGATTTGCAACAGATGATTAGGAGAGGGGAGAGGCTTGAGGTAGGGTAGGTACACCATATAGGAAAGCATTGCAATGGTCCAGGGCCTGAATTAGGGCAGTGGATGAATGAGTAGAGAGAAGGGGGAATATCTGACATGTTATGTAGGTAGAAATAAAAATGTTTAACGAGTGGTTGGATACGAGGGATAAGGGAGAGTAACAATTCAAGGATGACTTATGAATCTGGGTAACTGAAAGGATAGTTGTAGCTTCAGCAGAATCAGAGAATTTCAGAAAAGGAGCAGGTTGAACGGGAAAGATAATGAGTTCTGTTTTGCATATGTTGGGCTGAGATAACCTGTTTTAAATATCTCATAGACAGATCAAAGCCATCTATTACAAGCAACTATCTAACAGTTAGCTACTCTCAGATACTGCCAAGATCAAGGGATCTTAGAATGAATAAAAGTTAAGCTGATGAGGCAAGGTCCTACCTTAATATCTCCAACCCAGGTAGTCTATAGATACTGTTTTTATTATGAATATTGGTCGGCCATAAGGCCTGATTAGTTTGGCGCTGTATTTTGCCAAGCAGAAAATGTCGGTTTTCCTACAGCTGATATTCTATTTTTTTGAGTTGGCAAAGCAAACATAAATATGAATATACATTATCTCATTTAAATTTAATATTATATTTTCTCATGGCATTTTTGTGGCAAAGATGAAAATATGTGAACTAGATTATGAGATAGTTGGCACCATTTGGAATTGGTCAAACGTCTATATCCCAAGAATAGCCATTAATAGGTCAAAATCAGTTTGAAATGCATTCTCTAGTGGGCTTCTATGCTTGGTCTGGTACTGTTGAACATTTTTATCAATGAGTTGGATAAAGTCGTAGGTTACATGCTTATTGAATTTGTAGATTACACAAACTAGAGAGAGATAGCTAATATCTTGGATGATAAGTAGAACATTGAGCCAAATTTAATGGGATGAAATTTAATAGGGATAAATATGTAATCTCTTTCAATTGAGTTTTTAAAAATGAGCTTCACAAGTACGAGGTGAATAAGGAATGACTTATTGAGCATTTCATCTGAAAATGATCTTGAGCTCTTTGTGGGCTGCAAGCTTAGTAAGAGACCACAATGTGACATGGCATCCAAAAAAGCTCAGGCAATCTCAGGCTAGGTTAAGAAAAGGAGATGATAGTTCTGTTGCACCTGCCCTGGCCAGTATACTTTCACTATCCTTCCCCAGACTACCTGACCTCTCCATCATACTGTCACCACAGGGTGGGCTGTATAAGGATTCTCCCTCAATTCCATCCAGAGATACAGAATCAGCATCAAATCTGCTAGGGGATCCACTTTCTTCTAAGTAAATGCACACAGTTATGCTGTGACAGTTTTTCTCTCTCCCACGCTGTTAGAAAGCAAGACACCTCCCCACAAAACTACCCCATGGTCCTCCAAAGTCTCCATACCAAGTCTCTGCAACAAACTGAAATAAATCCCTTACACATGTATGCAGTATTTCAGAAGCAGGCTTACAAATCCAATAGGAATGCATTTTTAAAACTTCAGAATTATGATTAATACAGTTACTAATTATGACTTCAGAAGACTGATGATGGAGCATGACTCCCATCTCTGGGCAGAGAAGTGATGAATATGAGGTTTAGAACTACAGGTTCAGTTACAGATATGATCAAAATAAGTCAACAGACTTATTTTACTTGATTGTACTTGTTAAATGAAGGACTTATGTTGGGGGTCAGTCAGTAAGAAGTGAAAGAGAGGGCTCCATTCACTCTCAATTATTTGGTTTCCTTTCTTCTGGGATGATTTGTATAAATAAAGCCTGACCATACATACACACACACATATAGAGACAGAGAGACAGAGAGAAAGAGAATGCTATTTGCTCTACCCTCTTAAAAGAACAAAAGTCTCCTCCGTTGTCTTCTAGGAAGAACGCGTGACAAAAAGTAGAGACAAAAGGCCTCTGTTCTCTGGCCCATTAGGGGAAAATGTGGCAAGAGCCTTGCCTCATCTGCTGTAATTAGAGAGTGTGAAGATGAAGGGAGCCTCCTACTTCCATTGCAGTTCCATTGTCACATGTTGGAGGCACCAGTTATGCTCATCTTCTCTCATCAGTTATCCCCTGTCCAAGGAATCAGTGCTTCATAGGTATAGCAAGATGGGGAGAAATGCCAAGCTATCTGAATTTTATTCATTTTAAAATTAGTGAAGAAAGACTTCCTAAGTTGCTTTTTTTTTTGAGGACTTACAATGATAATTATAACCATGTAATGTAATGTGTAACCATGTGATGGTGGCATCATGCAAAATATTTTGGATTTGGTATCAATTGATCTGAATTCAATTGTTAAGTCTAACATTTGCTACTTTTATAATCTTGGGCAAGTCATTTAACTTTTCTGGGTCTCAGTTTTCTCATCTCTAAAATGAGGAAATTGGACTAGATGCCCCTGAGTTCCCTTCTAACTATAAATGTATGATCCCTCTCTGTGTTCTACATAGCTCCTCATTCTAGCTTCAAGAGTGCATTGGCTGGCCTAGAGTATGTTTGGTCAGATATGAGCCGAACAAACAAGTGGAATGTAGAAAATGGAAGAAAAAACAAAGCCGTTTGTACTTATTATGATAAGGGTTAGGGATGCAAAAATGAGCCAAGGTACAAACTCTTCCCTTGGGTGGGTGGGAGGCCTAAATGTATACACAAATAACTATAATACATGGTATGATTAAGTGTAAAGGAGATTACAAGAGAGAAGAAGGAGAGATTCATGGAGGGCGGGAACATTTCTAGCCCGAGGATCAGGAAAGGCTTCTCAGAGAAAATGTTACTTGAGCCTTAACGGAAGAGAAGGATTTAAATAGGCAAAGATGTTAAACAAAAATGTATCCCATCCATTGAGAACAACCTGCAGAAATGCAGATATGACAGAAGCTAAGAAAAGACTAGGGAATCATGAGTAGCCCCATTTCACTAGAATGTAGAATGCATGAGAATGACGTGTAAAATATATTTGGAAATGTAGGTTGGAGCCAGACTATGGAGGGGTTTGAATGGCAGGTTAGAGAATCTGAATTTTCTGTAAGAGGTGAAAGTAAGCTACTAAAGATTTTGAGTAAGGGAACAATATGTTTACAACTGTTTATTCATTAAATTACTTAAAAACAAACAAATCACATTTATATAGCATTCTTCAATTAAAAAAAAAAACAAACCTTACATACATTATCTTGTTTAATCTTTACAAAGAATCTTGTGAGGTAGATGGTTTAAGCTGTGACCTAGGACCTCAGTCACAGAGATTGCACAGTCTGGGTTCAATCTTGGAGGTATTTTTAAAATGTCACTTTGGCTCATGTTCCCACACAGAGTTTCTGTGGGAACCTCAGAATCTGGCTCATTTTACTCACACAGAATCTTCCTTAGGAGTATCAGAATACAGCTTTACTCTTGTGGATAAAAGGACCCTTGGTTCCTGCGCAATTAAACACACACATACACACGTGTACGTATACATACATACACATATATGTGCATGTGTGTATGTGTGTGTGTGTATAAAGTATGGGATAGTCTTTATTTTGTTTGCAAAACATAAAAGACTCGAACAAGCCCATAAATGACCATGGAAAGGATAGTCTCTCTCTGGTAGCTACCACCTACATAAAAACCCAGGCCTACAATGCCACCTTGCTGTTGAGACTTCTGGAAGAGAAATGAACTTGGGATTGCTCGAGAGTCATCCTTTTTTCCAGTCTGCAGTCTGAATAACTCATTGAAGTAGTGGAGGAAAAGGTCCAGGTTGTTCCTTCCCATCGTGCCTCTGTCCCTTCCTACTCCTTCAGCTGCTATGAATAAATGAGTCCTTTTCTTCCAGAAGTCTTGGTTCAGGGACTCAAGAGGAATTCTTCTTTTTAGGAGACTTGATCCAGGAGTTCTTCCAAGGAACTGCTTGGCTAAGTGGGAGAGGTTCATTACTAGTGAGTCACAAACTTGGTGATAAATTCTTTGGCCATGGAAAACCATGAAAAAATTGCCCTCAGTCTTTTGGAGGTACTCTTCCACTTCTGCAGAAATTGTTGTTTGTCTTTCCTTTTCAAAGAGGACCAATGAACTGGGAAAAAATAAAATACTAAATAAAAGCTAAAAAAACCCCAAAACAAAGAGGACCAATGACATCATTATGCTGGAGTAAAACAGTGGATGATGACTTGCACATGAATTGGATTTAAGTGAGGCAAAGATGCAGAGTTGTCAGCCTCTCTCCTAGAGTCATCGACATCCAGTGGCAGTTCAAAAGTCAAGATGATTGGCGATGGCCCAAGATGTAGTGGATGACCTTGGTATCATCAATATCTGATCAAGCTCTAACTGCTCCTCAGTGCCTGCTTCAGCTGCCTTCATGGAACAAATTGTTCTCATCCTGTCACCCAACTTTCAACCATGCCTCCAAGAAACTAGCATGTGCAAAAGTTACATCCCAGTAAAACTGTCTCGGCAGACACGCTACACCAGGTGGAGGGTAATTGACAGGCCTCAAACCCATTGGAGAGTTAGAGGAATATCTACCTGCGAGACTTCCCTTGGAGGTGGAATCTACAGAGATAGTGGCAGAATAGTGCAAAAGGTGGTAGGGAGTAAAAGGAACAACATCATTTTAGACTACCTGTAAAGTTTAAATGTGAGATCCCTGTCAAAAAAGTGGACTCCATTCATATATTCAGTTTATTCAGTCATTCCCCAGTTGTCTGAGGTCACCTAGGATTCTAGCTCACCCTTAGATTCTAGCTCTTGAAAATCAGGAAGTTTGTTTTGTTTTCAATTACCCTCACGCTTAATGCTGTCCCTTCTCAATTCCTACTTGTTGCACAATGTGTATCACATATTAGGCACTTCATAAATATTTTAAAAATTAATATTGACTGACATGAATTTGATATATTTCTACAACTGTGTGCATGTGTGTTTGCATGTGTGTGTGTGTGTGTGTGTGTGTGTGTGAGAGAGAGAGAGAGAGAGAGAGAGAGAAAATTCAATCCTCTTTTGTCTCATTGAGATAAGGTTCATTTGTTTGCTACGTCTCCCTACGTATGTATACTTCCTCTGTGTTTGTATACTATTTTCATTCACACCAATTATGAGAAATAGCAAATTCTATTTCCTTATTCCTCCTTTTCACATCATTTACTCCTTGTATTGTCTCTCTTTTGCTCTTCAAACCCTCAGAACAGAATCAGTCAACACTCCCCAATTCCCACCAAGTCCTCAGTTCTAAACCCCTCAATATCTTCAGGAGACATTATATTTCTGAAGGGATACTTATTTTTTTCTCCTCAATAGATTGTTAGCACTACGCCATCATATAAATCTTACCAGTTGCTCAAATATATGTACCTGTCTAGGTTTCTTTGGTCTCTTGTGTTTGCACTGCCAAGTTTGTACTCATCCACGCACGGCCTTTTCACCAGAAATGTTTGAAAGTCATCTATTCTATTAAAGATTCATCCTCCCCACCCCACTCCCACACCCTGTAAGATTACATTCAACTTTGTGAAGCACATTATATTTATTCTTAAAAACTCCCTTCTTTCTAGGCTTTTGGGACACCACCCTCTCCTAGTTCTCTTACCTATCAGACCCTCCTTCTCAGTCTCTGTTGCTGAATCCTCATCCAGATCATGCTCTTTAACCATAGGTGTCCCACATGGTTTTGTCCTGCGCCCTTTTCTTTTCTGCCTCTACACTACTTCACTTGGTGATCTCACCCCCCAGGATCAAATACAAAATTCTCTATCTAACATTCAAAGTACCTCATAACCTAACCTTCTCCTGCATTTCCAGGCTTCTCACTTCTTATTCCCTGCCACATATTCTTCAATCTAGGGACACTGGCCTTCTGGATGTTCCATGAACAAGACATTCCTCTTCTTGGTTTTGGGCATTTCTCTGGCCGTTCCCCCACACTTGGAATACTCTCCCTCATCATCCTTGCTTATTGATTTCTCTAGCTTCAAGTTCTAACTAAAATTCCTTATTCTATAGCAAGCTTTTTCTAACCTCTTGGAATTTTAATGCCTTGCCTCTTTTAATTATTTCCATTTATTTATCCTGTATGTGGCTGCTGGTTTGTACATCTTTACTTGTTTCCTCCTTTAAACTAAATTTCTTGAGGGCAGGGACTTTATTTTGCCTCTTTTTGTATCCCCAGGGCTCAGCGCAGTGCCTGGCACATAGCAGGTAATTAATAAATGTTCATTTATCATTTTCATAATATTCAATCAACCCTGCATTCTTGGCAAAAGAATAACTTAGCTGTAAGATTTTCTTGTAATATAGTTAATATTCTGCTGTAGCCCATTTTAAAATATTTTGTTATATGCTTTCCTCTTGATATTCATTATGAGATATTGGTCTATAGCTTTCTTTCTCTCCTTTGACTCTCCCGGGTTCAGGTATTAAGATATTGTTTCACGAAGTTTATATAACACTGGCATTATTCATTCTTCAAATGTCTGAATTCACTATAAATCTATCCGGTCCTTTATTCTCTGTCCCCAATTCATTTATGATACGGCATGTACAGAGGCATGTTCTCAAGTTCAAATCTATCCTCCGACCCTAGCTTTGCAACACTGAGCTTGCCCAGTTCACTTAAATTCCCTTAACCCTGTCTACCTCAGTTCCTCATCTGTAAAATGAACTAGAGAAGGAAACTGTAAATCACTCCAGTATCTTTGCCAAATAAAAACCTAAACGGGGTCACCAACTTGGACACGATTGAAGTGACTTGAACAAATGACATGTTCAATTTCTTTTTCTGAGACTAGGTTACTTAAAATTTTCTATTTCTACTTCTTGTTCTGTTAACCTGGGCATTTAAAATTTTTGTTAATATTAAACTACTTAAGCAATATTTTGTTGGCACATAACTAGGCACAATATTTTCTAAGAAATTTCCAATACCATTTACCCTACTCTATATTCTCCAGTGACTATTATTTGTAGAATATAATGTACACACACACCCACACAGTTTTAATATACTTTAGAACCTGACTCCAACTTACCTTTACAGCTTCCTTTTACATTATTCTCCCTCCTGCACTCTGTGAACTATTCAACCCTGGCCTTCTCTCAAATGCTTATAGACACTTCACCTCCCATTTTTTGTTCATTGACACTGGCTGGCCCCCATGCTTGGAATTCACACATCACCTTCACGTTGTAGCATTTTTCTCTCTTCCCTCAGGAGTGAGACTAAGCAGCAGCAGCTTTTCCTGATCCTTCCAAATGATTGGTTCTCCTTCCCAAACTAGTCCCTCCTTTTAGATTATAGAGTCTTAGTTTTTAATCTTTGCATTTTTATCCTCAGCCCTCAAGCCTAGCACATAGTAGGTGCTAAAAGCTTGTTAAGACTAATAAGTAATTGCTGTCAGGGCCTATTATCATCCTAATTGTGGTTGCATGGGTTTTGTTTTTTTGAGTTGTCTGCAGTATTTTTTCTTTGATTTAGAAGTTTGGGATTTAATGACATCTTCCTTGAGGAGACTGGTAGATTTTCCACCCTGTACCCTTCACCCCTGCTTTCACTTGGCCTTCAAGTTCTAAAAGATGTGAGCGTTTTTAGCAAAATTGATGTCTGAAATTGCATATACTGTTGTTTAGTCTTGGTTTTTAAGAAATTTGATGATTCCTTAAATTATCTAAATTTTTTTTTATAGGTCAGCTATTTCTGATAGTAGCTACCTTACATTTTCCTGTATCTTCTCCTCCATCTTTTGATTTTGACTTACCGTATTCTGGAGTTAAGTTTTTGCTGCATTCTAATTTTCAAGGAGTCTGCTATTTGGGTAAGGTTTTCTATTTTCTGTTCTAGGGTCTTTTTCCAATTCTTTTCCCTACAATTTTTTTAAACATAATTTCATTTTTAATTTTTGCTTCATTTCTTCCAGGTATTCCTGGAGCCCTTTGGTGAAAGTAATTTCTTAGACTTAAGGAGTTCACTCTTTTCTGGGTTTACCTCGAGTGCCTCCACCACTCTTATTTCTTCACTGTTTCTTAGAAAATATTGTGCCTAGTTATGTGCCAACAAAATATTGCTTAAGTAGTTTAATATTAACAAAAATTTCTTTTGTTTGCTCCTGACTCCGGTCAGTTCCTGGTTTGGGACTTTGTTCAGGGTCAGGCTCTGCCCTATTCTTGCACTTTTAGATGAGGTTCTGGTCCTGACCCCAATTTACTAGGTTTCCACCTCTCTAGGTCTGTCCAAACTAAGAGCACTGTAAGATTTCATGTTCCTCTGGATAATCATGGGTCAAAATATTGTAGTCTTCAGACCCCCACCCCCTTAGTCAGTGCTGCAAGTTTCTAATACCCGTGGAGCTTTCTTGTCAGAGACATGGGTTTCTGCCTCCTCCTCTCTTTCTCCTACCTCCCCCCTCCCCCAACATCCCAAGTGCTGTAGGCTTTGGTGCCCTAGGAGTGTTACTGGTTAAAACATTGTCAGGCTTTCAGCCAGTCTTCCTGTTATTGTACTGGCTTCACTGGCAAGACCCCTCCCAATGCCCAGAAGGCTTGGGGTTTTTGTACAGTCCTGGGATGAAGACCCTTAATGTTTTTCTCTTTGAATTTCTTGATCATTACTTGACCTGGTCCCCTTTTTAGGATCTTTGCTGGAGCACTTTTGAGAAAGCTGAGCTCTTCCTTGACCTTTTTATCATAAAAGGAAAAAGGGCCCTATCTTTACAAAAATATTCATAGCTGTTTTATTCATAAGATTCAAAACAACCTTTGTCCAATGACTGGAAAATCTCTGAATAATTATAGTATGTTTATATAATAATTTGTTATGATCATATAAAGGAAATACTAAGGTACAATATGAAAAGACCCATTAGAAATGGCATTTTTAAAATGAGACAAGTGAATCATAACATTCAAATGATTGTAATTACATACCAGAAAATTATTTACATGTATATCCTTAAATACTCAAACGATTCTGTGATCTTATTAATTTAGGAATTCCCTCCAATGACGCAGGTCACAACTCATCCTGCGCGCTCCCTCCCAAGTTTGCCACAGCAAATAGGAGGCCTTTTTCACTTCTTCATGCTATCGTAAGGGTAAGAACAGAACAAGGACAAGAGTAGATGGATGTCCACCCTTTATCCTTTGTTCTTGCCATATTACCAGCCTATCTTCTCTACCAATACTACTCTCCTTGACAGTTATTGGCTCTATGTTGCAGCCTGCTCACATCTACCCCATGGCTTCCCCTTGCCTTCTGTGTGGTATTCATCTTTAGTTTTTCAGAGGCAGTGGTGTTTACAAATTTTTTTGCTATTTGTTTGAAGTCAAAGTTAACAGAAATTTAGATAAAGGTGAACTTAGAAATTTAGATAGAGGAGCACAGACTAAATGCATTTCATTTTATTGGTTTGCTGTTAATGCTCAGTTTTACTTTGCTGAAAGCCAAGAATTTTATACAAGACTGTGTTTCTTACAACATTTTTTATAATAATTACATTTGTTATAAAATTTAAAATAATTTTTCGGTAATAATACTCCGACCTAGAGTTAGAAAGAAAAACTTGTTTTAATCACAAATCTAACTCCACGCTGAAGTAAAGAAATAAACTCAGGTTACTTTAAAATAAACTCTTTATTTTGCTTTTTTCCCCACCAGGTAAATTAGTTACAACTAGAGAACATTTTTCTTTCTGTCCCCCCATCCCCAAGACTTTCAAAAATCAATACAAAATCATGTATAGATGTTGCTCTGAATTTCATTTGTTGTCACCAGTTTCTTCAGTACCTCTGTACCACGGGAAACATTCTGGAAAGAGAAAAAGTTAAGATTAAAATGATATGTCATAATTTCTTTCTTCTCTGGCAGTGCTTCAATTGCCCCCTGGCTGTGGATATTTTTAAATTTAGTTTTTCATAATCAATAAAAATCTTTCATCACCCTGATTGGAAAAAAAAGAATTCTTGCAACAAATAAGTACAGTCAAGCAAAAACAAAAAATCCCCACATTTAACGAATGAGTTAGCAATTGTGCTATCAACTGAGATAATAAATATATAAATTTCTAAGGATGGGAGTATTATGGCTTAAATATCACTAAGCAAATACTCCTCCCAATCTCTTTAACTAAGATGATACTGATCAAGAATCAATCTTTAATGCTATTTTATATCTAAATGATTATTAGGTAACTATGGACCTCTCTCTCAAGTAACCAGACAAATTAGATCAGATATAAAAGTTCCCAATAAAAAAAAGCAATCAGCAAATAAGAGAACTTTCCAAGATAGCCACATTTACCTAATTCAAATAAATAATGGAATGGAAAAATTAAAAAGAAAAACAAACACAAAGTACAGTAAAAAATAATTCAAGCTGTTGTCTTAAAACATAATAGAGAAGACTTGAAGTCAGGAAGATCCAAATTTGAATTTTGTCTTCGATGCTTGCTGTGTAACCTTGGACAAACTGGACAAGTCACTTAACTTTTCTTAGCCTCAGTTTCCTCATCTGCACTGGCCTTCACAGCACACTGCTCCAATTCCATTCTAGTTGCCTTGCCTTGGGAAGAAGGGCCTTGCCTGGATCACCATTTCATTATTTTTCAAGGCCCCTACCCTTTTTCAAGCTTTCTACCTACACCTCACTGCCAGAGTCCTGGCTCACTGATTGGTTACTCTTTCCAGTACTGTTTGTACTTCCACTCATATTCCCAATCCCATGGTCACAGATGTGTCAGAATACCCTTTGCTCCCCACTTTTGAGGTTTGTTCAATCCGTATTTCTCACCCAATCAAGATTCTGGTAGGTATTCCCTATTGCCTCCTGGGAAAGTCTTTCCTCATTTCAGTATACCTGGCTTACAATCTATCTCCCCTCCCCAATTCCTGCCCTCATAGCAGGGGACTTCAAAAAACGTATCAATATTTCCTCAAACACCCAACTTCCCAAATCTCCATTTACTCATTTCCCATGAGCTATATTCTTTTGAAAGCTACTGTCTTCCTCACTTCTCTAATGTATGTCAACCTTTACACCTAAGCTACCCATTCGAAGCTGCTCTTGACAAGTCATGTGAGAAGTTGGTCTGGATCTAGTTTCCATTAGACTGCCAGTTTTCCCAACAGTTTTTGTTAAATTGGCTCCTACCTGAATAGCCTGGGGTTTTTAATTTAACAAACACTATGCCACTATGTTCATTTGCTTCTCTATGTTACATACTTAACCATTCCACTAACCAACTTCTATCTCTTAATAATTATCAAATAGTTTTATGATCATTGCTTTGTAGTATACTTGGAGATCTGGTACTGCTAGGTTCCTTTACTTCCCACTTATTTTTCTTTATTTCCCTTAAGATTCTTGACCTTTTTGTTCCTCCTGATGAAATCTGGTAGTTTGACAGTACAGCACTGAATAAATAAATTAATTTGGGTAGTGCTGTCACTTTTATTAAATTGATTTGGTCTAACCAGGAACAACTGAAGTTTCTTCAATTATTGAGAAGTCCTTATTTCTAAAAAGATTAATAATTGCATTCATATAGTCCTTGTGTGTGTCTTGGCAGGTAGACTCCCAAGACTCTTATATAATTTGTAGTTATTTTAAATGAAATTTCTCTGTTTTTTCCTGCTAGATTTTATTGATAATATACTGAAATGATGACATGTGGGTTACTTTGTATTCAACTTTGCTCAAGTTAGTAGTTACAGAATTGATTTAGTTGGTTCGCTAGGATTCATTAAGTATACTATCCTACCATCTACAAAAAGCATCATCTGTATCATCTACAAAAAGCAAAAATTGTGTTTCCTCTCTGCCTATGATTATTCCCTCAATTTCTTTTTAATATACTATCACTACAGCTAGCATTTCTAACATTATGTCAAATAGTAATGGTTATAATGAACACCCTTATTTTACCCCTGATCTTACTGGAAAGACCTCTAGCTGGCTCTTGGGATACTACTTATATGAAGAAATGCTCTTATTCTTATTCTTTCTAGTGTTTTTAACAGGAATGAGTACTATATCTTATAAACTCTCTTTCCTTTTAATTCTTTAAAAACAATACTGATTTTTTTCTCTTGGTTCTGCTCATTTCATTCTAAACTTATAAAAATCCTCGAAGCTGTTCATTTGTACAATACTGATGTTATAATATAAATTGTTCTTACTTCTGCTTACTGTACTCTGCATCAATTAAATCTTTCCATGTCTCTTTGAAATCACCTATTTCTTACAGCACAACAGCACTACATCACAATCATATGTCACAACCTATTCATTCCACTATTAGACATTTTCTTAGGTTCCAGCTTTTTTTTTGCCACCACAAAAAGAGCTGCTATATTTTTATACATCAAAGACTTTTTTCCTCTTTCTTTGATTTCATGTATAAGGCCAACAGTGGTAAAACTGGGTCAAAAATGTTTAATAACTTTTTACGTACAATTCCAAATTGCTTTTCAAAATGGTTGTGCCCATTCACAGGCCCATCAATAGTACATCAATACGCCTTCTTTTCTAACAGCACCTCTAACATTTATTATTTTCCTTTCTTGTCTTCTTTGCCATTCTGATGAGGCAGAACATAAAAAATATTTTAATTTCTTTTTCTCTAGTTAGCAGCAATTTGGAGCAATTTTTCCATATGGCAATATACAAACAACTTAAAGTTGTAAGAATATTATCAATACAGTGATTAGAGGATCAATGATGAAACATGCTATTCATAACAGAGAAGTGACAGATTCAGGGTCAGGTATGAAGTATATATATCTTTGTGTACAGTCATCAGGGGAATTCTTTTGCTTGACCGTGTCTATTTGTTACAAGAAATGTGATTTTTTTCTCTTATTCTCAGTGGAGTGGGAGGGTGGGTAGAAGAAAAAAAATTTTTGTAAAGAGATGGGATGCTATAGATGTGAAATGTTACATGAACTTTCAGAGAGGTTGCTGTAAGTTTTACTTCACTGTTTTACTTTGTTTCAACAGAACTTTATGGAGAGGGAGTAGTATGTAAAATCATGCAAAAACAAAAAACATCAATAAAACTGAAACTTAAAATAGTAACTGAAAACAGGAAGATTAAAAAAAAATGAGACAGCTGCTTGGAACACCTTAGTTGTATTAGATCTCTATAAAAACACCTGAAAACTTCTAGCTCTGGCCTAGCAAAGGAAAGCTTCATGTAATGCATTATCTTTGACCTAATGGAAGAAAAAGTGAGTCACGTTGTTCAGCAAGATGGTAGTGGTTGTTTTCTACATTCTGCTCCAACCTACCAATTTCAAAATATGTGCCAAATCTGGAAAAATTAGAACAGAAAATATAAGACAGAAACACTGAACAAGGTCAAAGCTTCATGAACTAATATTCAGTAACTGAAACACTTAGGAGCTCCCACTCAGTCTTTCTACCCCCAAATCCATGAAGTACAACCTTGTAGGTTTGTGCTTCAGGATTTTGACAGTTGAGGCCCCTGTCCAAGATCCCTACTGCAGCAACTTAGTCTGAACATCCTTCTTCCTTCCCTTAGCCAAAAATGGCAGCAGGACACCGGATCTTCTAAGCACTTGAAGAATGTAACTAGAGTAAGAAGGAAGTGGAGAGAGGAGATGATAGTACTTCAGAGCCAGCTAGAGGAGAAGCAGTGAAGGAGTCTGTGTCTGAGAAGGTGGTCAGTCTTCTTCCTAAAGAGTTTATGCTGGGTAGGAAGTCCACCAACTCGTGGACATAGAGGATACCCAGTTTCTTTATATCAGTTCTTTCTCTGGAGGTAGACAGCATTTTTCATCAAGAGTCCTTTGGGATTATCTTGGATCACTGTATTGCTGAGAACAGCTAAGTCATTGACAGTTCTTTGTCATACAAGATAGCTGTTACTGTGTATAATGTTCTCCTGGTTCTGCTCATTTCACTTTCTATCTGTTCACCTAAGTCTTTCCAGGTTTTTCTGAAATCATCCTTCTTGTCATGTTTTATAGCACAATAATATTCCACTACAAATCACAGGCCACAACTTGTTTAGCCATTCCCCAATTGATGGGCATTTCCTCAATTTTCAATTCTTTGCCACCATAAAAAGAACTGCTATAAATATTTTTGTACACATAGGTCCTTTTCCTTTTTTATATCTTTGGGATACAGATCTAGTAGTGGTATTACTTGGTCAAAGGGTACCATATATTATGTTAATTGTAGGGTCATAGACTTAGAGCCAGAAGGAACCTAATTCACCAACCTGCCCCACCATTTTTCCCCCCAGATGATGAAACTAAATCCCAGAGAGGTTAAGTGACTTGTCCAAGGTCACAGAGGTAAGGAAGTAGCAAAGCTGAGATTTGAACTCAGGTCCTTTGACTCTAACTGTAGCATTCTTTCAACTGTACCATGCTGCCTCTCTCTTCTTTGCTTTCACAAGTAGGAAAACAAGTCAAAGCGCAGGTCCATGCACAATTAAATGCTTTTTGATGAAGACATGATTAGCTGTATACACTACTGGCTGCTGAGCTGATTTTTAAAAGTATGTCAGAGGATACCAGATCAAGACACCTGAAGTCAACAGTCAAACAAACATTGTGGATTAAGTTATTTTTAATACAAATGAACTAGAAAGTGCACATCAGAGGAAAAAGAGAGACAAAGAGTACCTGTGGATTAACTGTCCATTTTATACGTATATATGTATGCTTATTTGTGTGTGTGTGTGTGTGTGTGTGTGTGTGTGTGTGTGTGTGTGTGTGTTAAACTACTATTAGGAAAAAAAAGATGCACAGAAAAATACAGAATGAACAAAGTAAATATTTGGAACAGGAAGATTACCTTTAGCAAGGAAGCGACTTAGCTCGGGCTGCTTGTGTTTAATAGCAGATTGAAATAATATTAAAATACATTTTTATCATATAAACAAGCAAATAACTTACCTTAACTAATCCTTTCAAGCTTGTTGAACCAAGTATTGGTTTGAAAGCTTCAATTGTAACTATGTCTAGTTTCATTATATCAGTGTAACACAGGTATAGAATTGCTGGAATTTTCCACACTTGACAGTAACTCAGAACTAAGAGCAAACAAGAAGAATGAAAAAGAATGAAATTAAAAAGTCAATTAAAAGTAAAACTTACAGATATTAAAGGCAAGTCAGTGAAACCTCAGTTACTTCTGTGGTATGTACATACCACAATGGAAATAATTTCAATTTATCTTAGGATATATATTTTTCCCCAGCACATTCATCCTCTTAATTTTTAGTGGAAATAAGTATTAAAATTAGGTTACATTTCCTTGGCGTCAATGACTGATGGCAGAATGGCTAACACAAATATTAAGTGGCAAGAATAAGCTACTAAAGATTTTTATCCCCCGAAAAACAATGGCATTGTACTAGATGATGTC
Source organism: Trichosurus vulpecula (assembly GCF_011100635.1). NCBI lineage: Eukaryota > Metazoa > Chordata > Mammalia > Diprotodontia > Phalangeridae > Trichosurus > Trichosurus vulpecula. The sequence goes on from NC_050574.1 coordinate 379,198,816, forward strand.
TAAGATCCTCTTTTTAAAAGTCAGTTAAAAGTTCATTAAGAATTAACTATACCAACTATAGATTTAATGACAGCTTCAATGAATAGGAAATGGTAATCTTTACTACAGTAATATTCTGGCATAATTACCAATAGTTATAAGGTACTGTGGGAGCAGCTAGGTGGCACAGTGGATAGAGTTCTGGACCTGAAGTCAAGGAAGATTCATCTTCCTGAGTTCATATCTGGCTTCAGGTGTTTATTAGCTGTGTGACTCTGGGCGAGTCACTCAATCCTATTTACCTCAGTTTCCCCATATGTAAAATGAGCTGGAGAAGGAAACGGCAAAACCACTCCAGTATCTTTGCCAAGAAGACGCTGGACATGACTGAAAACAACTCAACAACAATAAGGTAGTCTAAAATTTAAAGCTAAAACCAAAATTCAACATCTGACAGCAACTACTAAGCTAATTAAAACATATTAGCTTCACTGGTGTAGCTGCTAGTAGACAAATACTTCACAAAAACTGTAACTAGCATCATTTTAGAGTCTTAGAGATATCAAAACTCAAATTATGTTATCATGGCTTAAAAGCTGATACATGGGAAATCTCTATTGTACATAGTAAATCAAAAGAACATAATGTGAATCTGGAAATTAAAAATAAAATTAAGTCTGAAACACAATTTATAGTCATTAAAAGACAGTTTAAGTAATAGGCTATTTTATTGAAAATATCAAATTAAAAAATTAGCCAATAAGCATTTTGTAAAGTATCTCCATTACTGGTGCCAGATGCTGGTGATAAAAAAAACAAAAATGAAGCAGTCTCTGCATGCACAGGGAAATAAATAAAAGATAAGACATGAAATACCTTTTGGGGAAGGAAGCACTAGTAACTGAAAGGACCAGGAAAAGCTAAGGCATAGAGATGAGTAAGTTTTACTGTTATAAAGATTCCTTTTGTAAAATCTAAATTCTCAGAAGTATCAGGTAATTTTATCCAAAGTAGACCATAAAATCAGTTTGCATATAAAGTCCTAAGGTTTAATAATCAATAACTTTCCATTACTCAATATACCTCAAACGATCACAAACAATACAACATTCCTGGGCTATCAAACTAGAAATGACAACAAAAAACATTAAAAATTATATTTAAAAATCACCTGCAGCAGGAAGATCATGTACTATATTTGGCTGTTCTAAGAGTGTACAACAGGCAGCATCTTTGAAACTCTGTGTTTTTAGGGCTTTCAGGAAGGGAGCAGGAAGGTTGCCACTGGATTCTGGAGTTTTATAGTCAGTCACATGACGAGATGTAAGAATAGTTATCTGTAAATTTCTGTTCGGGGAAGAACCAAAAACCTGGCATAGAAAATTAATTTTAATAATATAAGCATAATTGTAATATTTTGTCAGAAAACCGAGAGCTGTATTTATTGTGTACCTAGTTGTATGTGCTATGTTTGTTAACAGAGCATTATGTTTCTTCTCTGTCACTATGAAAAGTATGGTTTTTGATGTGTATTAATTCTCTTTTTCTACTCTGGGTATCTCAATTATTTCATCTGGAAGACGAGCGACCTGAAACAAGTGATTTCTACAGACAATTAAACTTCTAACATTCTTTGACACTTATGGATCACAAAGCACATAGTTATTTGCAAATTATGATTAAATTAATATCAAATTTAAGGATTTTTAAAACTATTACACAAATGATTTGCAAATACTAATTTCCTTATTCTATCACAGTCTTACAAAAAAATGCAATTAATACAAAAATATTTTCAGCAAGCTCAATGAGGAAACTCAACACTACTCACGCAGATAATTCTCCCTACTATCTTATAGTGTGTAAAAGAAATCTAATTATTTAAAAATTATTGTTCTTGTTTTCCTAAGTCCAAAAACCATGGTCTACACTTCTTTATCTCCACTGGCCCTAGCACAATGCTGAGCAAACAGTAGAAGTGTAAAAAAAAATGCACACACACATATTTTGGATAATTTTACCTTTTCAAGCCACTGATATTGTTGATCTTCAGCAATGTAGCAACTGCACTGGCACAGAAAAACCTAAACAAATTTGAAGTGTTTTGTCAAGCCACTTATTTATACCATGGGATCTTATGAACAAATAACTACAACAAACACAGTTGCCAAATATATGCACACCTTTTATATTTGTTCTCAAGTATGTTACTAGGATTGTTTATTTTGTTTTTGTTTTAAATGATCCTTAAGGAATCAAGAGAAAATCAACAGAGGGATACATTTTAAATTCCAAATTATGACCGATACCAGAACAACATGCATTTTTCAGCTGGCATGGCAACTAAAATAAACTAATGATTCCTGTTGTAGATGGCTTCATTGTGGAAACAAAGTTCTAGATACGCTTGTGCACAAAATGCTAACTATGTGCCCTGAAGCAACCATAACCCCCGCAAAAGGAGGTTGTTGACTGTTAGCATTCTATTTCTTATATTGTCAATTCTTGTCTGTCAATGTTAATGGAAGAATAAAATCTGTAATATACCTGAAACAAAGAGCTGATGTTAGTTAGTGGGGGGGGGGTGTGTGGGGGCAAATAAATTGCTGGCTTTGGAGCCAGAGGACCTAAATTTAAATCCCAACTCTGCCACCAGGCAAGCCTGGCAAGTCACCTCACTTGTCTGGACTAGATTATCTCTACATCCCTTGCAGGTATAAATCTATGATCCCATGATTAAGGTTCATCTTCCAAATGGCCTCAGACACTCATTAGCTACATGATCTTGGGCAAGTCACTTAGCCTCTGCCACAGCTTCCTCATTTGTAGGATGGGAATAGTAATAGCAGCTTTCTCCCAGGTTGCTGTGAGGAGCAAATGACACAATAAATGTAAGTGCTTAGCATAGTTCTTGGCACACAGAGAGCAATATATAAATGATCAGCATCATCATCATGATGATCAAAAATTTACAAGAAATGTTAACTGATGACAACTGATTCAGCTGTCACAGGATCTCTGCCTTAATCCCCCCAAGGTCCAACAATGAAATGACCCAAAGCAGACCGTAAGAGGAAAAACAGAAACAAATTAGATCTTGAAATTAGACGATTAATCAAATGGATCTGCAATCTCGATGATTTGGGAGTTCATGGCGATGATAAGGATAGGAACCAAATGATGGCTGCCCATCCCATGAGATGATTTTTCCACGTCTCCCTGTAAGTTCACCACAGGGGACCTATCTAACATCCTGGAGATCTTCTTCACTTTTTCCTTATTTTGAGACAGTAGCAGTAGAGCATTTGGCTGTCCACCTGTCATTCCTTTTACCTCACCCCATAACAAGTCCATTTTCTCTATCATATTAATTCCTTGATACCATCTTACACTCTTATAGTTTTTATAATTCTTCATTGGTTATATGTTGCAGCCTACTCAACCCCCCAAGCCCCTTTGTTCTCCATGTGATATTCATTTTATTTGGAGATTTGTTCTCCATGTCTTACTACCACATTAGACATTGGTTAATGCTGTAATTTAAGGGATGAGACTCTGCTTTCATGGAAAGCTTGGAGTCATAAAAGTAACTTTGCAATATCCCAAAGATCATTCAATATGATCCTTGTGTTTTAATCCTTTCAGTCATTATGTATCTCTTCCAGGAGGCCATGTAATGTTCTGGGGCTAGCACAATGTCATCTACATCTAATGCAACTGGAGGTTGCATCCACAAAGATTCTCTCTTCGACTTGGACTCTGCACTAGACTCTTCTATTGCAATGAACACCTATGTCAAATATACATTTTCCTGCTTTTTTACCTTGCCTGATGTTTATGACCAGAAGTTCATGGATTAAGGTTATTTCTATTATTACAATTTTCAAGGAATCTTGAATGATTCTGATATATATGTGTGGACGGGAGGCATCCACAATCTAAAAAAACCAAACCAACAACCAAAAACCTTATCTTATAATAAACTAGAATCTAATCCAAACATATAACGTGTAAACTCTACTACTAGATGTGGGACTATTAGTATGTCACTAAATCTCTCTGAATTCCAGTTTCCTTATTGATTATACAACAAAAAATGCTAAACTAGATAATCTATGAGCTTTCTTGTACCAACTCAGTCAATGCTTCTATTAAACTGCACTTAAATTGTCATTTCGACACATATCTCACTTACGGTAGGATCTGACTTTAGACGGTAGAACACACAAAATGCATCTGTTGGGGAAAGTTTTGTTGTATCTGTTGTTCTGCACCATTCATTCCATAGCTTAGTAGATCCAATTTCTTCCCAGGTGTCTGAATTCATAACAAATGAAGACAAAAATGCTAGGAAGAAAAAGTTAACACACATTACTACTTTTATAACTTTGTTATATTTTACTACACTCTGAAAGAGATTTTTAAATATTTAAATAATTTATTTAGAATAAGATAAAACAGATGAGAAACAGGATTAAACACTAGAAATAGCAACAGACTTAAAGTCCAGGTGCCTAGCTTCTAGTTCAGCGCGCTGACCTCATTACCACAAGGTCTGGGTCCTCATCTGAAAACTGAACAAGTCTGAGAGGATGATCCTTAATGGCCTTTCAGTTCTGATATTCTACAATTCCTAGCTGATTATGCAGACTAAGGTAGCCTTGTCTCACAACTTTTCTACAAAGGAAGAAAATGGTTCAAAGTTCTAAATCTAAGTCAATTAACAAAAGAACAAAAAAAGGTTACTTCTCTCACTGAAGGTCTTTAGACAAGTCTTAGGGACCTATACAGTCTTTGAAATTTAATGATTCCTCCTTCCCTCCCTCAGTGTTGAGGGCCACATGGGCTCCCTCTCTGCTTTCTGGTGAGCTTGATCTTCTAGGGAACAATATATTCTTCTAGCTATATAACACCATTCTACACGAGCCTCAGCAACTTTCGGCAAGAGAACAGTACTGAGCCATTACAGAGTAGGCCTGCATAATCGAAATAGGAACTCTTCTGCTTAGTTAAGAAAGCTAATAATAAAACTGGAAAGTTGAGAGGGATTTCAGTGGCCTTCTAGTACAAGCAACATACATGAACAAGAATCCCTTCTGCAAACATATCTAATATGGCTATGCAACTAAGGCTATGTCATTTAAGTGGGGGATAAAAATATGTACAAATTACCATGTCAAATCCAATTCTTTAATGTATAATTTCGAGAAACAAACTTGTGTAAACCTTTGGAGTGAAGCAACTGCAAATGGGAGAGAAAGTTATTGGAGGCAAGGCTCCTTAACACAGTCTTTGCTTAATAGTTATGCAACCCAGTGCCACTCCAGGCAGCCCATTCCACTTTTGGATAGGTTTAATCATTGGGACCTAAGGGAGAACTGGGGGAGAAACTAAAGACCAATGTAACTTCCATTTTGTCATCAACCTCTTAGTTAAAATGGTGGCTCTCAATCTTGTGTTCTCACTTCAAATATTCCATTATACTATGCTGCCTTAATTACAGAATGCCATAATTCCAAAGGAACCCAAACTGCAGGTACTCCAAAGGACAATGGAAAGATGTAAGGAGCAGTACATTAGCAAATATAAACTATGTGAACAAAGGGAAAAAGGAAAGGAAATGAGTCAGTCAAATATGCAGAATGAGATACTACAGCTGGACTAGCCTAATGACAAAATTCTTGACATAACATTGCTTCAGCTTTGGTATTCACGCCTCATCTATTATTAGCCATTCATTCATGAAGAAGGAACACTACCACCCTTCATCAAAAACAAAACAACAAAAAACCCACAGCCTCCCTTTATAAAAAGTTAAAAATTCTAACTATTTCTTCATTTTCTCCAAGCTATTTTGCTTGGTTTCAACTCTCTACCATCACCATCATCATGCTCTCATTCTGGGTACCCTCCATCCCCTTCTCTTTTCAGTTTCCTTTTGTGTACTGTCTTCTCCTATTAGACTGTAAGCTCCTTAAGAAAAAAGACTTCTTTCTTTTTCTTATCCATAGCATCAGCACTTAGCATGGTACCTGGCACATGGTTGGCACTTAGTAAATTCAGGGGGTTCTGTGAATTTGGAAAGAAAAAAATTATCTTTATTTTCATTAACCTCTAATTAAAATTTAGCATTTCCTTCAATGATTTAACCAAGAAAAGCCTATTTCACCAGATTGCCAAAGGGATCCATGACAAAAAAAGCGTAAGAAACCCTGGTCTAATGGATGCATGTTTAGCTAAGGAAAACCTCCAGTATGTGGAGAATGAATCCTTATTGGAAGATTTATGGAAAGGACTGAGATGAGAAATACACGTAAGGAAAAAGTAATGGGATGTAATGAAAGAAAAAGAACCTCTATGTATGAGACGGAGAATCCATATAAATACATAAAATTTTTTATAATGAATGTACAGTAATTTTATACCCACATGCATATATATATGTATATGTACATAAATATACTATCATTATTATCAAAATATCTGGTTTGTTGCACTTTCACTTACCTACTGCATTATGTCCTATGGCCATTATAAACTTCGAACATGGATACTGCTCTAGCAGGGGAGTTTCCAAAGATACATTTGTCTGCGTCCGAAGGACCTCTACTTCTCTGTTAATAAGAAAGAAGTGGTACTAAGGCAGCATTATCATTTTCAACAAATAATATGCTATAATAAAAGCAACATTTATGCAGCATATTCAGAAAGGGCTTTCCTCACAACATGCCAGTTAAGTAGGTACAATAACTAATATTATCACCATAATACACATAGCTTCAAGCTCTGGGGACTACGTGCCTTGCTCAGAATGGCAAAGCTGGTAAAGTATTTGGGACAGGATTTAAATCAGATATCCCCTAACCCTTTGCACTATACAATGCAACTAAAAATAACTAGAATAAGAACAAATTAAAACCTCCCAAGTGAACACCAAAAAAGGAAAGTCTGAAAATGAAAAGTGATTAAGAAAATTGAAAATTAAGAAACAACAATAAACTAGTAAATAAAACCATGTGCTCTTTTGGGAAACGGGGATGATAAACCACTGGCTAATTTGATTTTTTAAAAAGCAAACCAAATTATCAGTATCGAAAAATCAAAAAGGTGAATTCAAAACCAATAAAGTACAAATAAATTCAATTACTAGGAACTATTTTGCCCAACTATATGCCAACAAAATTGACAATCTAAATTAAACAGATGAATATTTACAAAAATATAACGTTCTCGGAAGAAGGAAACAGAGAGAACAGAAAACAGAAAAGGAAACAGAATACTTAAATAACCATACATTAGAAAAAGAAACTGAACAATTGATAAATGAGATCCCTACAAAAAACAAAAACACTGCAGGACCAGATAAATGATAAATAAATCTGAACAAACATTTAAAGAATAACAAATTCCAATACCACATAAACTTATTGAGAAAAAAAATAGGTAAGGGAGTCCTTCTGTCACAAATATAGTCTTGAGACATAAATCAGGGAGAATCAAAACAGGAAAAAAAAAACAAACCAAAAACTTATTTTTTCCCCTAGTGCTTCAGTTTCCTTATCTGTAAAATGAGCTTGAGAAGGAAATGGCAAGCCACCCCTGTATCTTCACCAAGAAAACTCCAAAAGGGTCTTGAAGAAGATAAGTCATGATTGAAAATGACTGTAAAAAAGCAAAAAAAGATAAAAAGAAGCAGTTTTCTGAGGAAGAAATGAAAGCTAAGAACGATCATATAAAAATTATCTATATATCAATAATAATTAGAGAAACATAAAGTAAAACACCTTGGAGGAACTGCCTCACACTCATCAAATTGGTTAAGTGACTAAAAGGAAAATGACAAAGGCTGGTCTGGGAAAACAAGTACACCACTGGTGGAGCTGTGAACTTGTTAACCATTCTGGAAAACAACTGGAAATATGACCAAAAGGCTATCCTACTAGGGCTGTTCCCTAAAGAGATCAAGGAGGAAATGTATACAACATTATTTATAGCAGCTCTTTTTGTGGGGCCAAATATGTCCAGAATGGCTGGACAAGTTACAATATACAAATGTGATCGAATGCTTTAATGCTATAAGAAATGATGAAGGGGATGGTTTCAGACTTATGCAAAGTGAAGTGAACAGAGTTCTTTCTGTACAAAGTAACAATATTGTAAAGATAATCAATTTTTAAAGACTTAGTAACTCTCATCAACAAAATAACTTGCCACAATCAACAGACTCACAATGAAACAGGCTGTACACCTCCCAGATACAGAATTGATGGATGTGTAGATTGAAGCATGTATTTTTTTCCTTGCTTTTTTTTGGGAGGGGGTTGGGCCAAGGGGGAAGTAGGAGAAGAACATGGCTAATTCTATGCTTCTCCTGCCTAAACATATTTGAAAAATGTTTTGTTTTTCTTGCCTTCTCTTTGAGGAGGTGAGACATACATTTTTGAACATGGCCCCTGTGGATTTGTTTTCTTGACTTATGATTATTTGTTTTTTAAAAATTTTAAATTTTTTAAAATTTTAAATTTTTCTTTAATATTTTTAGTTTTCAGCATTAATTTCCACAAGATTTTGAATTTCTAATTTTCTCTCCATTTCTACCCTCCCCCACTCCAAAATGGCACATATTCTGATTATCTCGTTTCCCAATCAGCCCTCCCTTCTGTCACCCCACTCCCCCATCCCCTTTTCCCTTACTTTCTTGTAGGACAAGATAAGATTTCTACGTCCCATTGCCTGTATATCTCATTTCCCAGTTGCATGCAAAAACAACTTTTTTTTTAAAAAAAATCTGCTTTTAAAACTTTGAGTTCCAAATTCCCTCCCCTCTTCTCTTCCCACCTACCCTCCCTAAGAAGGCAAGCAATTCAACACAGGCCACACACGCATCATTATGTAAAACCCTTCCACAATGCTCATGTTGTGAAAGACTAACTATATTCTGCTCCCTCTTATCCAGTCCCACTTTATTCAATTTCCCCCCTTGACCCTGTCCCTTTTCAAAAGTGTTTGTTTCTGATTACCTCCTCCCCCCATGTGCCCTCCCTTCTATTGTCCCCCTTTTACATTCCCTTTCTCCTTCTTTCCCGTGGAGTAAGATACCCAATTGAGTGTGTATGTTATTCCCTGCTCAAGTTAAATCCAATGACAACAAGATTCACTCATTCCCCCTCACCTGCCCCCTCTTCCCTTCCTACAGAACTGCTTTTTCTTGCCACTTTTATGCGAGATAATTTACCTCATTCTATCTCTCCCTTTCTCCCTTTTTCAATATATTCCTCTCTCATCCCTTAATCTTATTTCATTTTTAAAGATATCATCCCTTCATATTCAACATCCTGTGCCCTCTATATATATTCCCTTCAACTACCCTAATACTGAGAAAGATCTCAATTATACACACCATCTTCCATGTAGGAATGTAAGCAAAACAGTTCAACTTTAGTAAGTCCCTTACGATTTCTCTTTCTTGTTTACCTTTTCATGCTTCTTTTGATTCTTGTATTTGAAAGTCAAATTTTCTATTCAGCTCTGGTCTTTTCACTGAGAAAGCTTGAAACTCCTCTATTTTATTGCAAATCCATATTTTGCCTTGGAGCATGATACTCAGTTTTGCTGGTAGGTGATTCTTGGTTTCAATCCCAACTCCTTTGACCTCCGGAATATATTCCAAGCCCTTCGATCCCTTAACGTAGAAGCTGTGTTATCCTGATTATGTTTCCACAATACTCAAATTGTTTCTTTCTGGCTGCTTGCAGTATTTTCTCCTTGATCTGGGAGCTCTGGAATTTGGAGACCATATTCCTAGGAGTTTTCTTTTTGGGATCTTTTTGAGGAGGCGATCTGTGGATTCTTTCAATTTCTATTTTACCCTCTGGCTCTAGAATATCATGGCAGTTCTCCTTGATAATTTCTTGAAAGATGATATCTAGGTTCTTTTTTTAATCATGGCTTTCAGGGAGTCCAATAATTTTTAAATTATCTCTCCTGGATCTATTTTCCAGGTCAGTGGTTTTTCCAATGAGATAGTTCACATTGTCTTCCACTTTTTCATTCTTTTGGTTCTGTCTTATATCTTGATTTTTTCATCAAGTCACTAGCTTCCACTTGTTCCAATTTAATTTTTAAGGTAGTATTTTCTTCAGTGGTCTTTTGGACCTCCTTTTCCATTTGGCTAATTCAGTCTTTCAAGGCATTCTTCTCCTTATTGGCTTTTTGGAGCTCTTTTGCCATTTGAGTTAGTCTATTTTTTAAGGTGGTATTTTCTTCAGTATTTTTTGGGTCTCTTTTAGCAAGTCATTGACTTGTTTTTCATGGTTTTCTTGCATCACTCTCCTTTCTGTCCCAATTATTCCTCTACTTCGCTAACTTGCTTTTCCAAATCCTTTTTGAGCTCTTCCATGGCCTGAGACCAATTCATATTTTTCTTGGAGGCTTTTGATGTAGGCTCTTTGACTTTGTTGACTTCTTTAGGCTGTATGTTTTGGACTTCTTTGTCACCAAAAAAAGATTCCAAAGTCTGAGTCTGAACCTGAGACGTTTTCGCTGCCTGTTCATGTTCCCAGCCAACTACTTGACCCTTGAGCTTTTTGTTGGGGGTATGACTACTTGTAGAGTAGAGAGTACTTTGTCCCAAGCTTGAGGGGCTGCGCTGCCATTTTCAGAGCTACATCTACACAGCAAGCTGTGCCACACCAGCGCTCCTTCTCCCCCAAGAACCGCCAACCAGGATTGTGGCCCAGATCCAGGCAGGGCAAAGCAGGCTTTGCACACCGGCTTTAATCTGCCACTTAATTCCTCCCACCAGGTGGGCCTGGGGCCTGAAGCAACTGTAGCTCTGGAAGCAGCCTCAGAACTATACCACCTCCACTGCCCCCAGGGTGGTGACTGACCACTAACTCCTTTCACTCTGTTCCAGCAGCTTTTCCTACTAACCTTTTCTGTTGTCTTTGGCGTTTGTGGGTTGAGAAATTTGGTAACTGCCACAGCTCACTGATTCAGGGTGTTATGCCTGTTCTGCCTGGCTCCCAGTCTGGTTGGTCCTGGCACGGCCCACGCTGGGCTGTGCTCTGCTCCCAGATCCGTGTGATAGACCCTTCCCAGTGACCATCCAGGCTGTCCTGGGCTGGAGCCCTGCTTCCCTTTGCTACTTCGTGGGTTCTGCAGGTCTAGAATTTATTCAGAGTCATTTTTTATAGGTGTTTGGAGGGACCTGGGGGGGAGCTTAAGCAAGTCCTCCTTTCCAGCCGTCATCTTGGCTCCACCCCCCAACTTACGATTATTTGTAACAGGAATTTTTGCTTTGTTTTTCCTTTCTCTCAGTTAATTGATGGTGGTGGTACTGATAGTGGTAGACAACGAATTACTATAAATTCAGGGAATAGCGTGAATAACAAATACTTGTAGGAAATCTAAGTAAGTCATAGGGAGAAGTAGTCTATAGATCTTAATCTAATTTTTTAAAAATAAGGAAGTTAGTGAACTAGACAGGATTTTAGAAAAGTCAGAAATCACAGATCTCTGGAGATAGAAAGTATACATATCAGTCTGAGTGGGGCAAATTTCCAAGCCGGGAGAGTCTGAAAGGCCGAAGGCACGAATCTGTAGGCTTGGAGAGTACTTTGCGTGCGAAGCTGCTCCAGACCAAAGCGGAAGTGGCCGGCCGGGAAATCCACGTGGGAAACAGGCTGGGAGAAAGCTGGGCACCCGAAACCGGCGGAGATCCCCAGGCCTCCGAACACAGGACGGCAGGCTGTGGAAGTGACGAGAGGCAGCGCAACGCCACCAGCCGTGAAACATCAACTCCTGAGGCTTGCAGCCCAAAGGTACGAAACGTGGATTCTTGAACTTCTGGGAGACATAATGACCAGGTAAATGGCTCTAATCCCTTCCCCCCCCTCCCCGAGAATTCCTCGGGAACAAAAAAAGAATGCTGAAACAGAAGAGATAGAAGTGGGGCTTCAGTGGCCAAATAGTAGAAGTTCATTAATCCCAGAGGGGCAGAGCCAGCAGGGGTCAACACCAGAAGCCCAGACGTAATCTTGCTCCCCTAGGGGAAGTGCCCATACCAGCTCAAACAATAAAGAGCTGAGACCATTGCTGAAGAGTAAGTGCTGGAGAGAACCCCTACGGAAAGAGACAACAGGGAGCCAGACCCCTCCCCCACACCTCAGGAAACTGAAGGCTATAATTCACAAAGACAACAACTAGACTCATAATCCCCAGAATAAGAAAGCTGGGACAGAGAGCCCTCAGCCCGAAAGGCAGAAATTTGTTGTAAAGCCAGGAAAAGGCTAAACAACATGAAGAAGAACACAAAAAAACCGAGGACCATTGATTCTTTTTATGGAGACAGGCATGATCAAAATACCAATTTGGAAGAGCATGGCAATGACACTATAGATACATCTGATACCTCAAAAGGTAATGTGAACTGGTCTTCAGCCCAAAAAGCATTGCTAGAAGAGCTAAAGGAAGATTTTAAAAACCAAATTAGGGAGGTAAAAGAAAATATGGAAAAAAAATCCCTGATGAAATCAAGTCCCTAAAGAATAAGATTGGTGAAATGGCTACGGAGATTCAGAATCTAAAGAGAGAAAATGACACCCTGAGAGGTAAAATCAACCAGTTGGAAAAGGAGACTCAAAAGCAAAATGAAAACACTAACTTATTAAAAATTAGAGTTGAGCAAGTGGAAGCTAATGAATCTAGCAGGCACCAAGAAGAAGTAAAACAAAATGTAAAGAAAAAATAGAAAAAAATGTTAAATATCTGATTGGGAAAACAACTGACCTGGAAAATAGATCCAGGAGAGACAATTTAAGAGTTATTGGTCTACTGGAAATCCATGATGAAAAAAAGAGCCTTGACAGTATCTTCGAAGAAATTATCAAAGACAACTGCCCAGAGGTCCTAGAACCAGAGGGCAAAATAGTCATTGAAAGAATTTACCGATTGCCCCCTAAAAGAGATCCCAAACTGAAAACACCAAAAAATATTATAGCCAAATTTCAGAACTACAAAGTCAAGGAGAAAATACTGCAAGCAGCCAAAAAGAAACAATTCAAATATCGTGGAACTACAGACAGGATCACGCAGGATCTCCCAGCTTTCACATTAAAAGACAGGAGAAATTGGAATATAATATTCTGAAGGGCAAAGGAGTTGGGACTACAACCAAGGATCAACCACCCAGCAAAACTAAGCATAATTTTTCAGGCAAGGAGATGGACATTCAACAAAATAAGGAAATTCCAGACCTTCCTGATGAAAAGGCCAGAACTCAATGGAAAATTTGATCTCCAAATACAAAACTCAAGAGACACATAAAAAGATAAACAGGGAGAAAGCCCCCACAAACCTTATTAATCAATAAGGGCAAATTATTTGCATCTTTATATAGGATTATACCATCTTACGTATGTTTTTTTTATATACATATATATATATATATATATATATATATATACATACACATATATATGTCAGTCTTGAGAATAGTACAGCTATTATGACAATTGAAAGGGATACACATAGATTGTGAATGCCTGTACAAAATAAGTGATATAAGGATAAAATACATAAGTAAGAGATGTAAAGGGAGGGCTATGAGAGAAGAGGTAAGGAGGTAGTAGAAAAGAGCAAATTACACCAAATGAAGAGGCACAAAAACATATTATAGTAGAGGGAAAAAAGGGAAGGAGAAGAGCAGTATTTGAGCTTTACTATCATCTGATCTGGTTCAAGAAGGGAATAACATACCCTGATAAATATAGAAATCTAACTTGTCCTACAGGAAGTAGGAGGGGAAGGGGGAAAAAAAAGGGAGGGGGGTGGTCAGAAGGGAGGGGAGAAGTAACAAGTGGGAAAAGGTAAGATAAGGGAGGGGAATAAAGAGGGAGGGTAAATTGAAGAAGGCGGCGGTCAAAAGCAAATCTTTGTTGAGGAGTGGAAGGGGAAAGGGAGACATAAAAGCATAAACAGGGGGAAATAGGATGGAGAAAAAGACACAGACAGAAATTATAACTGTGAACATGAATGGGATGAACTCTCCCATAAAACGGAAGCAGACAGCAGAATGGATTAAAAACCATCATCCTACAATATGCTGTTTACAAGAAACATATCTGAAATAGGGGGATACACACAGGGTAAAGGTAAAAGGCTGGAGTAAAATATATTGCGACTCAGCTAAAGTGAAAAAAGCAGGTGTAGCAATCCTAATCTCAGACAAAGCAAAAGTAAAGATAGATTTAATTAAAAGAGATAAGGAAGGACACTACATCCTGCTAAAAGGCACCATAAACAATGAAGCAATATCACTGTTTAACATTTATGCACCAGGTGGTATGGCATGCAAATTCTTAGAGGAGAGGTTAAGGCAATTACAGGAAGAAATAGACAGCAAAACTATAATACTGGGAGACCTCAACCTTCCCCTTTCTGAACCTGATAAATCTAACCTCAAAATAAATAAGATAGAAGTTAAGGAGGTAAACAGAATTTTAGAAAAGGCAGATATGATAGACCTCTGGAGAAAACTGAATGGGGATAAAAAGGAATATACTTTATTCTCAGCGGTACATGGCACATACTCAAAAACTGACCATGTACTAGGGCATAAAAACCTCACAATCCAGTGCAGAAAGGCAGAAGTAGTCAAAGCATACTTTTCAAGTCATGATGCAATAAGAATTATTTGTAACAAAGAACCATGGAAAAATAAGCTAAAAATTAATTGGAAACTAAATAATCTAATTCTAAAGAATGAGTGGGCCAAAGAACAAATCAGAGAAACAATTAATAACTTCATTCAAGAGAATGACAATAATATAACAACATACAAAAACTTATGGGATGCAGCAAAAGCAGTTCTTAGGGGAAGTTTTATATCCTTAAATGTTTACATGAATAAAATAGGGAAAAAGGAGATCAATGATCTGGGCATACAGCTGAAAAAGCTAGAAAAAGAGCAAATTGAAAATCCCCAATTAAATACTAAATTAGAAATACTGAAAATCAAAGGAGAAATTAATAAAATTGAAACCAAGAAAACTATTGAACTAATAAATAAAACAAAGAGCTGGTTTTATGAAAAAACCAATAAAATTGATAAACCTTTGGTCAATTTGATTATAAAAAAGAAAGAAGAAAATCAAATTACCAGTATAAAAAATGAAAAGGGTGAGTTCACCTCTAATGAAGAGGAAATCAAAACAATAATTAGGAATTATTTTGCCCAATTGTATGCCCATAAATAACTTCTATCAAACATTCAAAGAACAATTCTGATATTACACAAACTGGGAAAAAAAAAGGAAAACAAAGGCATCCTATCAAATTCCTCTACGGAATATGGTACATATACAAATATGGTCTTGATACCTAAAAGAGGAAGACCCAAAACAGAGAAAGAAAATTATATACACAGATCTTTCCTTATTATGGTAAACAGTAACTAAGACAAAAATCTAGCATTTTATCTAATGTGGACAAGCTAGATGCCTTTCAAATAAGGGGTAAAGCAATGATGTCCAGTATCAACAATGTTATTTGCAATATTGCTAGAATGCTAGCTATACTGATAAGACAAGCAAAAGAAATTAAGAGATAAAAAGGATTTTTTCCCCCTAGATGGCGTCAAACTCAAAAAGAAACAGACCCTGACAGGATGTATACTGACTTAGAAAACCACAAATTAACAATATCTATGTAGTATTGTGTTTTTATTAATTTTGTTAAACATTTCCCAATTACATTTTAATCTGGGTTAGGGCTCCAAATGAGTTTGACACTTAGAGCACTTTAGAGTCAATTTAACTGAAACAATAATTGGCAACATTACAGGCTACAAAATAATAACACACAAATCATCATTTCTGCATATTACCAACAAAACCTGGAGGGAAAATAACTACAGGATGTTTAAAATATCGGGGAATCTACTTATCAAGGCATATGTGAGAACTATATAAATATAACCACAGAGCACTTTTTAGAGAAGTAAAGACTTAAGTAATTAGAGAACTAATTGTTCATAGCAAGCCAGTATGATAAAAACAACAACGCTGACTAAATAATTTTATATATCCAGTGTCGTTCCAATCAAGCTACCAAAAGGATTACTTCATAGAGCGTGAAAAAAAAAGAATAATAAAATTCAACAGGAGGAAAAAGGGTCAAAGAATTTCAAGACAAACAATGGAAAAGAAAAAAAAAAGTTTAAGAAGAGTGCCTAATAGTACCAGATCCCTACTGCTACAAAGCAGTACTCACCAAAACAATTTGGTATGAGTTTAAAAAAAAAAAAAGAGCAGCTAGGTGGCACAGCGATTAAAGCACCAACCCCAGAGTAAGGAGGACCTAAGTTCAAATCCAGCCTCAGACACTTGACATACTTACTAGCTGTGTGACCCTGGGCAAGTCACTTAACCCCAATTGCGAGAGACAAGCTGATTAGCAAAACATATTGATGCAGAAGATCCAACTAGTGTGGTTAAGGACTCATTTCTTGACAGAAAACTGCTGGGACATTTGGAAGGTAGTCTTGTGGAAATTAGGTACAAACCAATACCTCACACGATATACAAAAATAAACTTCGATGGATACATTACTTAGATATAAAATGTCTTATCATAACAAAATAAAGGATCGCATAAGAAATTACCTTTGAGATTTATCCACGTCCAGAGAGAGAACTGATGAACTCTGAATGCAGATTAAAAACACTTTTTCTACTTTCTTGATGTTTCTTAATTTTTACTACTGTTGTTTTTTAAACAACATGTTTAATATAGAATATTTTGCATGAGGAAAAAAAATTAAAACATGAGATAGAAACCATGACTTGACACTGATGAACAAAACTGAACTAAATCATTTGAATGATTTCCAATAAACAATTTGGTTCTTTTCAGCACGCGTACAAAAATATACATCCCTTTTCCAACTACATATCTCAGTGAGGCTGGATTTTCATCATATATTTCAACAAAAAACGACATATTGAAACAGATTAAACACAGCAGATTAAAATCTAGATTTGAAAAAAAAAAGTGAAATAATGGCATTCTTCTCACATTGTTCTGGAAGTTATTTTTCTTTTTTTAAAAATTTTTAAAAATTTTTTTTAAAATTTTTACTTTTCAACACTTGGTTCTACATAATTTTGAGTGCCAGATTTTCTTCCTTCCCTCCCCCCTCCCTCCCCAAGATGGCATGGAATCCCATATACCTTCCACGTATAACTTCGCATTGAATTAATTTACATACTAGTCAAGTTATGGAGAAGAACTGCGATCAATGAAATGAATCATGAGAAAGAAGGTACAGGATCAAAAAACAAACAAACAAACCAACGCAAAAACATAAAAGAGAGAAAAAGAAAAAAAAAAGAGGAAAAAAAGGCTAGCATGAAGTATGCCTCAATCTGCATTCACACTTCACAGTTCTTTCTCTGGATGTAGATAGCATTCTCCATCATGAGTCCCTTGAAGTTGTCCTTACACCTTAGGTTGCTGAGAAGAGTGAAGTCTGTCAGGGTTGGTCCTCACAGAATCCATATATCTGTGGTTGTGTATAATGTTCTCCTGGCTCTGCTCCGCTCACTCAGCATTATGTCGTGAAGGTTTTTCCAGGTTGTTATGAAGTCCGTATCATCCCCATTTCTTATAGCACATAGTATTCCATTACCTTCATATACCATACTTTGTTCAGCCATTCCCCAATTGATGGGCATCCCTTTGATTTCCAACTCTTAGCTACCACAAAAAGAGCTGCTATAAATATTTTTGTACATATGGGTCCTTTTCCCACTTGTGTGATCTCTTTGGGATACAACCCTAGAAGTGGTATTGCTGGGTATGAACATTTTTATAGCCCTTTGGGCATAGTTCCAAATTGCTCTCCAAAATGGCTGGATCAGTTCACAACTCTACCAGCAATGTAACAATGTTCCAATTTTCTCACATCCTCTCCAGCATTTATCATTTTCCTGTTTTGTTATTTTAGCCAATCTGACAGGAGAGATGTGGTATCTAAGAGTTGTTTTGATTTGCAGTTCTCTAATCAGTAGTGATTTAGAGCATTTTTCATATGCCTATAGATATCTTTAATTTCTTCCTCTGAAAACTGCCTGTTCATGTCCTTTGACCATTTCTCAATTGGGGAGGACGTTATTTTTCATAAAAATGTCTTACTTTAACATGCAATGGGCTTGTTATTATTTGATAAATATTTTA
Source organism: Trichosurus vulpecula (assembly GCF_011100635.1). NCBI lineage: Eukaryota > Metazoa > Chordata > Mammalia > Diprotodontia > Phalangeridae > Trichosurus > Trichosurus vulpecula. The sequence goes on from NC_050574.1 coordinate 379,217,032, forward strand.
AAATCTTATCAGTTTTATTTCTAATATACGTGTGTATATATGTGTGTGTACACACACACACATATAAGTGTGTGTGTATCCCCTATCAGTTATGTGTATACACACACATATGCGTGTGAGAGAGTGTGTGTGTGTGTGTGTGTGTGTGTATATCCCCTACAAAAAAAAGCTCTTTGGGGTCCTTAACAATTTTTAAGAGTGTAAGGGGATTCTCAGATAAAAAATATTGTATTTTAAGGTTACTTAGATCACTGAGACTTTAAATAATTTGCCCAGAGTAAAAAAAAAAAAAGTGTGTCTCTAAAGGCAATGGAGGTGGCAGAGTGTAACAACAATGCTACTTGCTGCTACCGTGGCTGTGTAAGGACAATAACACCAGCACACAGGACTGCTAGCACAGGTTCTTTGATGAGCTTTTCCAAGGAAAGCAACTTCAAGGAGTTTACAATCTCACTTTAATTAAACATACATATATCATTCACTTAGTTCAGAGGAAAAAGTCAGCACCCTGAACTTCAGAGAAAACACCAACAGAAATTACACACAGAAATTATATAAACAGAGCAAAATGACACAAATCAGCAGACAGGCTTCTAGCTGTCTGTCCAAGACATTACATACATAGTTGCCAGAGAGAGAGAGAAACACCAACATCTGGGTTTTTCAAAGTGTGTGTATGTGTGCGTGTGCGCGCATGCTCCTTAATGGCTACCCAGAGTCTGGTCTGGTCAAATCACATGACACCCTTCAAGTGAGTAAGCCCCCAGCAAAATCTCTCCTCCGAAGTTCTGAGAATTCTAGCTTAAGGGATACCCTTAGAGTACACCCTTTTTCGGGGTCAAGGGCTTTACAACGCCCAAAGGCTTCATGCCAGCCCTTTCCAGGGCTTCACCTTCCTACAAACAAAGGCAAGACTCAATCAAGGGCACCTGATTGCCTTGGTGCTTAGAAGCGCTACAAAACAAAAGACAACAAAAAGTCTCACTTTGCTTGCCATTACACATAGCCAAGGTGGAGTGTAAAGGCAGGGATTCACCCGAGCTCTCCCAAAATAACACCCCAAAACAAATTGTGGAGTGGCAGAACCAACAAAAGGGTGAGGTGAAACAATTTTGCTGCTCAAGACAATTTGGAAGGTTGGGCAGGAAAGGTCTGTCTCACTGGGGTGAGAGTGGAGTACAGTCCAGCAACCCAGCCACGTGGGGCTGCAGGGTAGGAGGGACCCTGGTCACAGTTCCAGGGCAGAGTGGAGTGCTTATCCACAGCACAGGCCAGAAGAATAGTGACCACACCACATATCCTTTCTTCCAGCAATACTACTACTACTAGAATTATATCCCAAAGAGATAAAAAAGCAGGGAAAGAACCTATTTGTACAAATAATCATAGCAGCTCTTTTTTTGGTGGCAAAGAATTGAAAATTGAGGGGAACTTCATCAACTGGGGAATGGCTGAACAAGTCGGGGTATGATTGTAAAAGAATACTATTGTGCTATAAGAAATGAAAAGTAGGATGATTTCAGAAAACCTTGAAAGACTTGTACAAACTGACGCCAAATGAAGTAAGCAGAACCAAGAGAAAATTGTACATAGTTAACCGTAATACTGTACAATGATTAACTTAGCTATTCTCAGGCATACAATGACCCAAGACAATGGGACTCATGATAAAAAATGCTATCCACATCTAGAGAAAGAACTGATGGAAGTCTCAATGCAAATCAAAGCATACTTATTTTTCCACTTTGTTTGCCATTTGTGTTTTTTTTTGTTTTGGTTTGTATCTTCTTTTAAAACATGACTAATATGGAAATAGGTTTTGAATGATTGCACATGTATAACCTATATCAAATTACTTACTGTCTCAGGGATGGGGGATGGTGTATGGGAGGGAGAGAATTTGGAACTCAAAATTCTAAAAAAAGAATGTTAAAAGTTTCTACATGTAATTGGAAAAAAATAAAATATTGAAGTTAAAAAAACCCCAAAACAAAGTTACTATTCCCCATAATCAAAACCGATTGCAAATGTTCATCTATTAAAGCTGATGTGTAATAAAATTTTACATATTTAAATCTCTGAAAATGTCTTTTTACACAAATATGTACTGACAAAATACTGCAATTCATATGCATATGATTTTAATTTAGCATCTTTATAACTTAGAAGGCATTTTAGAATTCTATTACATTCTAATTTCTAATTGAAGGTTAGATGGAAGCTCCTTGATTTCACAATTAAATGGGTTTTGAAATATGGAAATTTTTTTTTGCACTTGATCAAGGTCCAAAATAGCCTTCTACTACTGCAGCTTGAACTTGGAAAATTTATCTGTGGCAAAATTATGTGGGAATGGAAAATCTGTTTTCTGTTTTAACTTTTGACAGCACTGAGACATAATCTGTAATTCAAATAACATTAGTTGTTGAATTAACATCATTACAATCTGTTTCACACATAGATGCTATTTTGCCTGTAGTTTTACACTAAATTCAGTAAGAAGCATTATCAAGTCCATAGCAAAAGCTAATTTCCAAAGTCATTCAGCATTTGATAGTAATGGTTGAGAGTAGTTTTTGTTCAGAAAAATTTCAGTCCTTTTTTTCTTCCTTTTTTGTTTTTACATAATGGGTATGCATTAGTACTAAAAATAAATGAACAAACGAAGTGTCATGGCATGGAATATACCTGGCATTTGAAACACTGTGAAGTTATAATTTAGTTGCTGAGATTTGAGGTGTAACTAGCAGCAGTGTGAAGTGATAACGCTGTGGCTGCTATCTGGTCATATAACCTATGGCCATCTATAGGTCTGTCTCTCTCAACTACTCAGATCTGTAACTGTAGCTCCAATATGTTGGCTGTGTTTCAATAACACCTTATTTGAAAAATGTAAGAAAAATTCTTAGCTCCTAGGCCACAAGAAACCGGTCAGGGTAGGTGGTCCAAGGGCCAGAGCATGCCGACCCCTGGTCTAGACAATCAACAAAAAAAATAAATCAAGCCCAGATTTGTAGCAAATAGTTTTCTACTGATACCTTGGACAACTATGGTTTGAAGTGGGTAACATTTGAGAGATTCCAGGGCTGCCTTGATTATATCAATGATTTATTCCTGGAAGGGGGAACCAGAAGTGGAGGAGGATAGCATGCTTGTCCTACAATAACATGTAGGACCTACATGGACAAAAGAGAGTTTCAGAGCAAATGCCAAAACAGTGAAAAGGCACCAACAGGATGTGAGTGTGAGTGTCATATGTGATGAAAAGCAAATATACCAGCACAACCAGAACAGAGGGTATGTAAGAATATTGGAAAGGAGAAAGTGTCAAGTTGTAAAGGGCTTTAAAAACCAAATAGAGTATTTTATATTTGATCTGAGAGGTAATAGAGGGAGTCATTGAGATTTACTTCCATTCAGATCCCCTCACGGCAGTGTCCCTCCTCCAGAGAGCAAAGAAATAATTAAGACAACTTGCAGATGAGGCAGTCGAAAAGGCCATGAACTGTGATGAAAGGAGCTCACTGGCCCTGGTACTCAAGAGAGCAAGGAATTCAGGACAATGGCTATTGCTGTTACTAGTCTTCTATAAGGATGGTGACCTGAACTGCACAGAAAAAAGCAGGGAGTCTCCATGTAGACAGTAGTACCTATAACCAACCCTTTTTCTGTAATATAATGTTTTAAGTTCATATGACTTGGCAGTTTCATTTGCTCAAAAGAATATAAAGACTACCTGCGGGGGAGAGTTGAAAACAGTTCTTAAACTGCAGTACATGAAATGATTTTAAAAAAATATTTTGATAACTATTTCCTTTGTAATTCTACGCTTTCATTTTATCCATTTACAAACAGTATTCTGAGCAGCAGTTCATAGGCTTCACCAACCTGCCAGAACGATTCATGACACAACAATGCTTCAGAATTTCTGGCTTAAAAGGAGTCAAATTCAGATGCGCCTAGAAGGCTACAAGAGAGAAAGGAACTCAGATGTCATTCAGTCCAGAGCTGTTCTGGATCATAGAACTCCCTGCTTTTGTTCTTTCCACCTTCCAATATATCCACACACACACACACACACACACACACACACGCAAAAACCCTCTTCTGCTCAAAAATCTCCAATGGCTTCCTGTTGGCGATGAAGTTCAAACTTCTCAGTTTGGCACTTAGGGGTCCTGTACAATTTAACTGCCCCATTTCCAAATTACTCACTCCCTGCCCCCCAATTCAAGCCCAACTCAGGCAGAAATTTCCACCCAACAAACCTGATCAAGCACTTTGTTCTATATCTAACACATCCAAAATACTAAGTACAGAAAGGACTTAACGTAGTGCCAGGCATATAGCAGGTGCCATATAAATGCTTATTCCTTTCCCCTCTTACAGAAATTTGAGTTTGTGACATCCCCATATTAGTCTGTAAATTTTAAGCAAAAGGCTTAAATCTTATCAAATTCTTATCAAATTCTGAATACGCTCTAACCCTAGCATATTGTTCTTCACACAGTAAGTACTTGATGTTTGTTGCATGGTTAAAGTGTAAGAAGTCAACTTTAATTCCTTAGCTTTAATGAAAACGTTTCAACATTTAAGTTCCCAAAAATTCTTTTTAAAAATTTTTTTTAAATAGCGATATTAAAAACCATCAACAGATATATTTCAATATACAGTGGACAAGTAGGACTCTCAAAAAACAGTGAACTTGTCACAGTGTTTTTTTAAAAGAAATATATTACATCTAATGAGGTAGTAACAAAATTCCTCTATTTGTGGACCCTTATGTATTTGTTTTCTTTTCAACATTTAAAAATTTTTATAGACAATCTTTTCTGGACAGATTCTATCATTACCCACTAATCCTTTTAATTTCCCTCATACTTTGGACACTTCCCATCTGTCAATATTTCTATTAAATGTGGCAGCAAAGCTAGAAAAAGACATCAGATACAGTTTAACAGAGTGCTGTGTAACTATTAACGTCTCATGATGGGCACCCTAATTCTATTGACAGAGGTTATTCCACAGTTAATTGGCACCGGATAAGAGTTCTGGAACTGAAGTCAGGAAGACCAGAGTTCAAATCCATTTTGAGCTGTAAAATCTTGGGCAATTCACTTAACCTTAGCTACTTCATCTGTAAAATAAGGGCACTACCTTCTCATGGCTCATGTAAAGATAAAATGGGTTATTAGTAAAGCTGTTTGCAAACCTTAAGGCCTAGGATTTAAGAACGCCTCAAAGAACCTTTTTTTTTTTTATCCTTGAGACAAAGAACAGAGCGTTAGGATGAACATTTTTATTTCAAGGTATGTAAAAATATAGTATATACTGAAGTATATAATATAGTATATATACTTTATATAGTAATATTATATGTATATAATATAGACTTTATATATTTATATAATATGTATATAATATAGACTTTATATAATAAAGTATATAATTACACATTTGCATCTTAAGGGCCTGGTTCTTCTGAGGCTAAAACCATACATTAGTACTGTAGTGGTTCAGTCCTGTCCCGGTGAAGCATAGCACACTGACACACTGTGCGGGGGAATTTTTCTGCAAAGACCCTGCAGTGGTTTGCCATTTCCCTCTCCGGTGGATTAAGGCAAATAGAGGTTAAGGGACTGTCCCAGGGTCACACAGCTAGGAAGTGGCTGAAGCCAAATCTGAACTCCCGTTTTCCGGACTCCACGCCCGGGGCTCTATCCGCTGAGTCACCTGCCAGCCTCCTAAATCACTTTCATTTTGCCGGCTCAAGTCAAAGACTTCTACAGGAGCAAAAACAGTTGAGCACAAAAAGAGTTTCAGCCAGTGAACCAAATGCTTGAACGAGGGCCTGGCACGCAAAAGTCTCAGCATCACGGAGAGTTGCTCGGGGCTGAGTGACGGAACCACGCACACGCAAACAAACGCACACAGAAAACACGCGTGTACACGAGCGCACCTACAACACACGCGCAGAGTGCCTTCCAGCACCACATTTACGTCGCTAGGATCCGGGACACGCTTACGCAAGGGGCGCTTGACCAGAGACTAAGCTTCGTAACCGTCCCCTCACTTCTCCAAACCCCCCGCATCCCCCCGGGGAAATCCCCGCCTGGGCGCACGTGGAGGCCTCCAGCAAAGCCGGGAAAGTCGGCGACGAAGTCCGGGGCGCGGGGGGACGAAGGCGGCCTTACCTCTTTCTCTCGAGCTCGCGCCGGACTTCTCTGTCCTCGAGGTTATCGGGCGCCCAGAGGTCCTCCTCCTCCTCCTCTTCCTCAGTCACTGCTCGGGAGCGCACCTTCACTACCTCCCCGAAGAAGGTAGCCGCCATCTCGCCCGCTGGACTCGGCCGTCGGCTTCCACAGGGGCCAGCACCCCGCCCTCTCAAGCAGAAAGCTCAAACCACGCCCCGCCGTGCAGGGAGAAAAAGGAGCGCTAACTTCGGCATCGCCAGAGCTCCTCCCCCAGCGACACCGAGAGGCTCGGGCTGGAGAAGAAGAAGCGCCCTTCGAGGGGGCTGGGCCAGAACGCGAACTGCGCAGGCGCGCGCAGGCGCCTCTCCCTGTCGGCCCGGAAGAAGTTTTCTTCGGCCCGCCTCCTAGAGACCTGTGCTGCCCTCCTGCCCCGGAATGGGTTCGGGACTTTACCGTATTACGGTAACTAGGCCGATTAACCAGGACTCCTTCTAGGCCTTCCCAGCCCGAGGATCCGATTGAATGTACTGCATAATATTGTTGAATTGGCCTAGATAGCCTCGAAGAGTAATGCTCCCCCTGCTCTTCCCCAACACATTTGTGGTCTTCAAGGCGGCTGAATGCGTCTCTTTTTAATTTAATATTTTATTTCTTCCCAAGTTACAGTGTAAAAACAGTTTTTTAATCATTTGCTTGTTTGTTTTTTCTTCGAGTTTTGAGGTCCAAATTCTCTTTTTCCTTCTCTTCCACTTCATTGAGAAGACAAGCCGTTTGACACAGGTTATACATGCGCAGTCATGCAAACATTTCCGCTTTAGTCATGTTGTGTAAGAAAACACAGAGATGAAGAAGTATGCTTTGATCGGCATTCAGGCTCCATCAGTTCTTTCTCTGGAAATGGATAGCATTTCTCTTCATAAGTCCCTCAGAACTGTCTGGGATCTTTTAATTGCTAAGAATAGATGGGTCATTCACAGTTGATAATCATATAATATGGCTGATGCAGAAATCTGGTTCTGCTCATTTCACTTTGCATTGGTTCATAGTCATCATCGTTGCATCAGTTCCATGTTTTTTGGAGAGCATCCTGCTCATCATTTTTTTTTTAATAGCACCATAGTATTCCATCACAATCACATACCACAGCTTGTTCAGCCATTCCCCAATTGGTGGGCATCCCCTCAATTTCCAATTCTTTGCCACCGCTGAAAGAGCTGCTATAAATGAATGTGTGTTTCTAGGAAATGTTATAGAAGAGATATTTTGGTTAAAAATAGAAATAGAAGGTTCTGAGGAGATCTCTGATTCATTAGCGAGTTCCATATCCAGTCTCAATAGAATGGTACCATTGGCTCTTCTGTGACATTTGCCTTGACAAAACTTTAGTTCCCCACCCCCACCCCCATATTTGTGTTAGGAAATAGGCCTTTGTGAGTTGTTGCCAAGAACTTGGACTTTATCCCATAAAAGTGGAACTTTCTAGGAAATTTTAATTCATATTTTCATCTCTCACAATTTAGTATTTCTTTTTCTTTGTGTAGCTCTTTAAGGTTTACAAGACTCTTTACAACCTTATGATTTAACCAAGTTGCTACTTAGATTAAAAATTGCCAAAATCTTTGGAATAATATTAGATACTATTACAGAATTTTGAGCAAATAGCCCAATTATATCACATACAAATGGGTCTGAAACAACTTGTTTTACTCTTGGAAGATTCTCTATCAGAAAACTACTGAATCAAAGAGAAAGAAGACTATAAAATGTCCAATTTGCTTTAATACTTCCCCCAAAAGGTATAATAAAAATACTGGGCTTGATTTTTTTCTTTTTATGAGGAATAGTCATGATTTTTTCCTTTCGTGAGGAACAATATGTCTTTCCAGGCATGAAGGGAAAGAGTCTCCTACTTTTTATTTTGCAATTTCTAGTATATTGGACTAATAATTAGTAATATAATAACTAACAATATTTTATATAACATAAATATGTATACTATATTATAATATAGTATAATAAGTAATAATTAGTCACTAATTATTACTGAGCCAATACAAGTACAAAGAAATTTGTAGCAGCTCTTTTTGTTACAGCTGAAAACTTAAAATTAAGGGAATGGCTAAATTACAACAACTAGCATTTACATATGCTTTAAAGTTTTCAGAGCACTTTATACATTATCCCCATTTCATCCCCTGGAAGGTAGCCATTATTATTTAGCCATTATAGATAAGGAAAATAAGGCCAAGACAGGTAAGTGATTTGCCTGAGGTCACAGGTGTCAGAGGCAGTCTCCAAGTTCAATACTGTTTACTGTGCAAATGTAACGTATCATTATTACAACCAAAGAAATGAGGAAAGAGACAGTTTTGGACTTATATGAAGTAAACAGAACCAGGAAAACCATTTTTGCAATAATACTGTTGTAAATATGGTTAACTTTTAGTGATGGATTCAAGATGTGGGATAAGACATATTTTTAAACATGGCCAATGGGGGAATTTGTTTTTCTTGACTAAGCTCATCTGTTATAAGATTTTTGTTTTTTGGAGGGAGGCTAGGGATAGGGTAGCAAAAAAAAAAAAACCCAAAGAAAGAAAAAAGAAGAATCATTGAAGCATTTTTAAATGCATAGAACACAAAAAAGGCCAGAAAGACTCACTGACGTACAAGACAGTTCTGAAAGTTACATGTCAAATTTATTAAGTGTTTAGTCATTTTTCAGTCATGTCCAACTCTTCATGACCCCTTTTTGGGTTTGCTTGACAAAGATACTAGAGTGGTTTACTATTTCATTCTCCAGCTCACTTTACAGATCAGAAAAGTGAGGTTAAGTGACTTGCCCAGGGTCACATAGCTAGCAAGTATCTGAGGCTGGATTTGAAATCAGGAAGAGACTCCAGGCCCAGAACTCTATCCACTGTGCCACCCACCTGCAGTTTGAATTTACTATATAATAATCATTTGCACTTTCATTGTTTTACTATGTGTGTGGAAATGTTAATTTTATTTGGTGTGTATGACTTCCAAATTTAATAAAGGTAATTAAAAGAAAAAGAAAATAAGCTGGTGGTCACCCCATATTTGCCACATGATTTCTGTATCCATTTCAAAAGCAATATAGAGGGTTCAGTGAAAAAGAAGTCCATGTGTTTGTACCCTGTTGCTTTATCCCTAGCCACCTTCCCTTTTGCTAGTTTTCAATAAGGCCTTACTTAGACTCAGTGCTAAGGCATAAAAGAGTAGGATAACAGTGTTATGGAACCAGAAGGTACTGACTCTGGAGTAAGAGGCCCTGACTCTTCAATCCTTTCTCCGATGCTTACTACCTGTATGACCTTGTGCAAGTCACTAAACTTCCCAGTCCTCAATTTTCTTCTGTGTAAAAAGGTATGGTATTAGTAAAATGAGGGGGTAAATGAGATGGCTCCTGAGGTTTCTTCCAGTTCCAAATCTATGATCTTACAATCTGGTCAGGTTGCCTCATGCTATAGATGTGGAAACTAAGGCCTAGAGAGTCAGTAAATAAACATTTCTTAAACACCTACTATGTGCCAGGCACTGTGCTTTGCATTGGGGATACAAAAAAAGTAAAAGGTGATCCCTGATCTTGAAGAATTCACCATCTAATGAGAGAGACAAATGCAAATAACCACATCCGAACAAGCTGTATAGAGGATAAATTAGAAATAACAGAGGGAAAGCATTTGAATTAAGAAGGATCAGGAAAGGCTTCCTGCAGAAGACAGAATTTTAGGTGAAATTCTGGGAATCTTATGTATATTAGGCTAATTTTGCTTTAATTTTTAGTATCCCTCAATTAACGACTGGGAAGATCCCCTGTTTACAGGCTTCCTTGACCTCTTACAAAATGGCCTCCCCTCTGATCCGTTTCTCCCCCTCTCCCTCACCTTTCTCCCCTACTCCCTTACCCCACCCCCACACACACACACACTGAAGGAGGAAGTTTTCCTTCAGGGGTTCAGTGACCTTCCTGGCCCTCTTGTGAGAACCAGGAGCCACTCTTGAAAAATAAAAATTCTTCAAGGGTTCAGAGGTGTCAATCCCTTAGGGGGATTTCCTGGGTTTTCTGTTGCCACTTATTGCTGGTCAGTCAAACTTAAACACAGATAGGAAAACAAACAAACACAGCTGCAGCTTCCCCAACAGTATGGGGGCTTATCTGGCTCAGAAGAGATTTGGGGCAGTGGTTGTAATCCTTCATGGAAAAAGCCTCAGGTGACAAATTCTACTACGGAGCTCTTAGGGCTTTTCCCTGGAGTGCTGTTTCAGAGACAGTTCTCCTTTCCGTCCCTTCATGGGTCACCAACTGTTACAGTCAAAATAAGCTAAACTGAGGCACAAAGTTCCAAGCATGGTCAATTTATTAGTAAAGCACAAATTGCCCAATAGATAGAATCTCAGCTTCCTCAGCAAAAACTAAGACTCCAAATGAATGGAACAGCTCTTTTTTCGTAGTTTTTGGGGAGTACAGAACAAAGAACAGGACTTCATAGGCAGTGTTAACATGAGCTCTGTAATGATTATAGTGTTAGAACTTCCCCTTCTTCCCGGGGAAGCAGGACAATGGAGTTACACAACAGCTGGCCAATTAGAAGGATTTCTGAAGCCCAAAACTGCTTGACATAGTAGTGATCCTTTCTGAGTGAACCCTAACCAAATTGCCAGAACCAGTCTTGATCATCTCAAGGGCAACTTTGAACAGAAGTTGCAGACTTGAGACCTTACTCACGACTTTCTAAACATCCTGCTTCCTAGCTTATTGTGTCTACAAATGTCTTCTCCCTTAACCCCTCTGCGCCCCACCCAAAAGCCTCTAGGAACTATTAACTTCTCACCCTTTTCTATATCCTCTTTGAGCAGCTGAGAACTCTTTCTCTCCTTCCCTCCCTCTCCCTCTCCCTGTCCCTCTCCTTCTCTCTCTCTCTTTCCCCTTAAAACATTTCTCTTGCAAGCACTTCTCAGACAATGAATGCTTTGTAATCTGTGATTGGACTCGGTTTCATTTGGGCCCTGAGTCTTTCTTTAACAGCAGGGAACAAGAATTTGACATTATGAACAGTGAAATCGATATGATTGATTACATATGGAAATGTGTTTTGCGTGACTAATATGTATAAACTATATCAAATTGCTTGCCTTCTCAATGTGGGAGAGGGGAGGAAGGAAGGGAGAGAATTTGGAACTTAAACATCCTAAAAATGAATGTTTAAAATTGTTTTTATATATAATTAAGGGAAAATAAAATATTAAATTAAAAATATGATTGGTTACAGATCTCAGGTGTGGGGGACAAAAATGTTTGATTGCAAATTGGGAATGACGGGCTAACAACAACCCCATCCTTCCTTTCTGTGACTAAGAAATGTTCATTGTTTGAGTTCACCTGTAAGGTTAGAAATGGACCAGACTTCTTTGGTTAACAAATCAGACATCCTTGAAGGATAGCTTGGTGGTGTACCAGACTCCCCAGTGTCTACCTGCATCCCTGAAGGATAACAGATTTCCTTGAGGCAAGAATAGAACAGTGATTAATGATTCTAAACTTGACTCATTATAGGATAGCTGAATGTCTGAACTAAATTCAGAGACAAAGAACCACGACTTTGGCAGTAACAGGACAAAATCAATTAACTGTAAATAGGATCAATTAAAAAAAAGCCACAGAATCCATCTGATCATTTGGGATACATCCACAATTAGGAAGCATAATATGGGTAATATTCCTGCAAAGGAGGCTGAAAAGGAATGGTCAGATAGGTAGGAGGAGAACCAAGAAAGAGCAGAATAAGGAAAACCCTTAGAGGAAAAAGTATCTAGAAACAGTCAACTTCATTAAATGCTACAGAGAAGAGCAGTTAACAAGGAAAAAAGGCCAGTAGATTCACTGACTTATGATTAACTTGTGACTTTGAAAATGTCAATTTAAGTTGAGAAGCCAGAACAGAGGATTTGGGAAGAGTGTGAGAGGACAGGAGGTAAAGACAATGAGTAGAGATAGCTTTTTCAAATGAAGGAGATAGAGGATGATAGTTCGCAGGGATGGTAGTATCAAGGTAAGAATTGGGGAGGTGGGCATTATACAGGGACCAGGGAAAGGCTGAAGATGAGAGGAGAGGCTGATTGTGGGGACAATGGGGTCAAGAGTACATGTAAAAGGGTTGGCTTTGGCAAGAATGGCCATCTGTTCATCAGAAACTGGAGTAAAGCTGGCACTGCACTGTGTTCCAATTCAAAGGGATTTTGTTAATCTGTTCAGGAAGTTTCCTACTTTATTGAAGCTTCTCACTGATTTTGAGGCACTGGATCTCTGAGCCCTGATTAGGCCGTAGAGACTGGGGGGCTTAGCCCACATTTCCTTGCTGTTTTTCTGGGCATAATGAGAAAACTGACCCCCTTGTCAGTCCTACATTATGTTAGATAGCCATACTTGAAGTGAATCTTTGGAATACTTGTAGCTTCCCCATCTGAGTCCAAGATGCAAGACATAGCCATGGTTATGTTCTAGCCAACCCTTCTCTCCAGGAACAATTTTCCATGGACAAAATAGAAAATAGCAAGGAGTATTCAGGGAACTCTGTGATCCAGTGAGTATAGACTTTCTAATTTTTTTCTGGTAACTAGAACTAGGTGATCAGAATTGACACATCATTCAGTGGTGCCCTAGCATAGAACCCCATGGCAGCTAGTAGGCACAATGCTAGACTTGGAGTCAGGAGGACCCAAATTCAAATTTGACCTTAGACATTTACTAGCTGTGTGACCCTGGGCAAGTCACTTAACCTCTGCCTCAGTTTCCTTAAATGCAAAATGGGGATAATTATAGTACCTACCTCACAGTTGTCAGGATCAAATGAGATGATATCTGTAAAGTGCATTGCTTAGTGCCTGATACATTTGTTGTTGTTGCTATTGAGTCTTTTCGGTCATATTTGAGTCTTCATGACCCCATTTGGGGTTTTCTTGGCAAAGATATTAGAGCAATTTGCTATTTCCTTCTCCAGCTCATTTTACAGATGAGGAAACTGAGACAAACAGGATTAAGTTACTTGCCCAGGATCTCCCAGCTAGTAAGTGTCTGAAGCTGGATTTGATCTTCCTGACTCCGGACCTGGCACTCTATCCACTGTGCCTCCTAGGTGGTCCTTAGAAGATAAATAAAGTAAGCGATAATCTCCATCCAAAGAGAAAACTTTTTCTCTCCAATTTATAACAGGATTTGAAAAAGAAAGGCAATACAGATGGGAAAAGGGAAAGGGTTAACAGAATCATTACTGGAGTGGACTAAAAGGAAAAGTCTCAGAACTTGGCATGAGTCTCAGGACACAAGTATTTTCTGCATGAATGAATTTGATTGAAATAAGTGTCCATATTGGTGTATTTAAACATAACAACACCAGCACAGTCAGCTGAGAAAAAGTGATAAGTAGCTATTAATTTGTCTGTGGACAATTTTGGAAGTCTGCTATTGACTTTTTATTCTTTACAAGGCAAAATAAGATGATTTATTAACTAGATCTAGGAAATGTTAAGTTAACCTGTTCCTTTTGACCAGTTGGTCAACTAGCATTTATTAAGCATCTACTATGTGCCAGGCTCTGTGACCATAGTATGTTTGGTAAAATATATATGAACTTGTCTGAAGTTTTTTTTTTCTCTCTCTACTGTGAGAATATAAACTGCATGTATGGTTTGGGGAGGAGGGGAATCTTAAATATTATGATTTGTGATGCTTCAGCTGTCATTTTAAATTGAAAAGTAAGTAGCCTTGAAAGGAAAATAAACATTTACTGGCTTTTTCGGCGGAATGTGTATGAAAACAAAAAGCTTCTTACGGATTTTCATCTGAGAACATTAACCATTAAAATAAGAAAATTAGTTTAAAGTATCAGATTAACTTATTATTAAAAGGCTTCATGGATTTTCGTACAATTACATCTTTAAATATGTGCCTATTTGCACAATTACTCTCAATATAGAGAAACAAAAGTAATTCGTTCTTTTCTTCTTCCTAACAGGTATAAGACCCTTGATGCCTAAGTATCTGCTGGCTTCCAGTTAGGCTTCTTTCCAGTACTTCATGAAGAATCTCCCTCCCTACATCTTGCTTCAGTGCCCCAATGCTGTGTCCAGGGCCCTCTCAGGGTATGCTGGAGGCAGCCCTTATCAGTTCACAAGAACCAGCTGTTAAATTTTCTGTGTGAGCATTTACTGCCACCAGCGGCTGTGGTGCTAAAATGGCTGGAGATGGCTGAATGCTGCGGAGAGTGAAAAGATTACACAGGCCAGGCGGGAGAGTATAGGACAGCTCTGTTTATTATGCATAGGGAAAGGGCTTATATACCCTTTTAGGCAAGCAGATCAACAAATTCACCTGGGAGACATTTGTTATAATGCATGACTTCCTCATGCTTAGTTCCCCTTTTTCCATAAACAGTATTATGTTAATTAGCCCATAGGTGGTGTTTAACACGTGTGTGCTGTGGGGGTTTTGGAGAGAGCACGTGTATGCCAAGGAAGCTTTGGAGAGAGCACAGTGTGTGCTGAGGTGGGGTTAGGAGAGCCCACATTCTGAGTTATCAGCCCAAGGTCAAAAACAGGCTTCAGGGAAAACCTGGCCTGTATCTATATCCCAGAATGGACTTTCTCGGAGCTGGCCCTCTAAAATTTACACCAGAAATCAGAGAATACTACAAATCAGATGTTGGTTTATAGTTTTGTTGATTGTTTAGACAAGAAAGTGCTGGAGATGTTAATAATGCAAATTAAACTGAAGTGTGTCATGCATACTTTTTTTTTTTGAGAGCTACTTGTCAAACATTTACCAGAACACCCAGTCTGATATCTTCTAGGAGCAAGACCTTTTCCTCCTGCCTTCCCTGAAGACCTATTGCAGGGCAAGCAATAAACATTGACTTCCTGTGATTAGATTTGGCTTCCATACATCTTTCTGCTACTACCTGCTATAAGGCATGCTTCCAGGAGCCTCAGAGGACAAAATACTGCCATCCGTCACCAGATTGAACCTCAGAAAGGACTTGTACAGTCTAGTCCAGGGTGGGGAACCTGTGACCTCAAGACCACTTGTGGCCCTCTAGGTCTTCAAGTACGGCCCTTTGACAGAATCCAAACTTCACAGAACAAATTCCCTTAACAATAGGATTTGTTCTATAAAACTTGGACTCAGCTAAAAGGCTGCACCCGAGATCTTAGAAGGCCACATGTGGCCTTGAGGCCGCAGGTCCCCTACCCCTAGATCCCATGCCTTCCTCAGTGAATCTTTTTCTGAATCTTACATGCTTGTTGGTTAGCAAACTGGACTCACTCATGGTTAACAAAGTCCCGTGCCCATATTTTGCCTCATCTTGGTAATTTTGAACCCACACTGGTTACAAACCATTGATTACACTGAACCACCAATTACAAACCCTGTTTTCCATCCCTAACTCACCCATCCATTTAACTACACTCCTCTCTGCAATGTGCCACTGTATGTCTACGTGTCCCTTCCACTGTACTCTGCTCCATAATGAGAAAACTTCCTTTTATCTTAAAACTTTTCCTTTTTTATTTTTTCCATTTCCTAGCTCTCACTGAGACCTGACT
Organism: Trichosurus vulpecula; assembly: GCF_011100635.1. NCBI lineage: Eukaryota > Metazoa > Chordata > Mammalia > Diprotodontia > Phalangeridae > Trichosurus > Trichosurus vulpecula. The sequence continues at coordinate 379,232,853 of NC_050574.1, forward strand.
CCTTCCTGACTACCACTTCCCTTGACACTTTTTACAATACTGGACACTGTTTTTCTCATACCCTTTACTCCCAACTCCCTGGTAGGGAAGTTGGAATACTCTGTACTCCCCTTTGCCACTGCCAGACTCTCCCTTCTTTAAGCAACGTCTCCTTTGAGGTTTATGTTTCCCAAATTTATCACCCAATGCATACTCTGTTACCAGGCTACTATCAGTCAACTCCCAGGATATTTAGTGCTTGACTCAACTGTTTTTCTCATATCAGGGGACTTCAACATACATTCTGATGCTACTTCAAATACCCTAATTTCCCAGTTCCTTATTCTACTCATGGAGCAGGTCTATAAACTACCCTTCCATTCTAAAGAGATATTCACATATCTTGCCATCACCTATAAATCTTCCACTTTCTTGTTTATAAATTCTGAAATTCCCTTATTTGATTATAATCTTTTATAATTCCATTTTTCCTTATGCTATATGACTCATAACCCTGTTCTTTACTTTGATTTTCATTCCCTTCTCCTGTCAGTTTTTTTTTCTAGGCCCTCATCTCTACACCGGTTACATTTTCTTCCCTTTCCCATCAACCCCTTGGTGAGGCAGTTCAAACATTTGACTTTACCCTATCCTCTAGTCTCTTGCCCGCTTGATCTGTCTCCAGTTATGCCTTGCCGAGTCCCACCCTAAGCATAAGTTAGTATAAGTGGGCAACAAAGAAGACACATGGGAGTTATTATGAAGATAGAACTCGTAAGATTTGACCACAGATTGGTTATGTAGAATAAGTGAGAGTGAGGAGCTGAGGTTTAGAGCTTAGGTGACAAGGAAGATAGTAATGTACTCCATAGTAATAGCAAAGTTGAAAAAAAGGGTAGGGTTTGGGGAGAAAGAGTATGAGTTTGAGAAAGAAAGACAAACAGGATTGCTTGAAAATCTGCAGGTTGATTTAATTACGAGCTTAAAAAAGAAAAGCAAGCTGTATTTAATAGAGACCTATTGTTTAGTATACAATTTTCTTTTTCTTTTCTACTGTGTAGATGCAAATACCGATTATCAGAAAAACAAAAATTAATTAAAGAATGTTTTCTGAAAATGCATATATTTGGACCACATATGGTTCTCCAGTATTAGGTCAGCTTCTCTTCTACAGTGTATGCAGATTGATTTGACATAAACAGCTGGAGATACACAAAATTAAAGCCTGATTACTTCTTGGGAGATCGGATGTTTTAAAATTAGAATTGGTAAAGCTTGTCTAGTGTGTGTCTTACAAGGCTTTTCCAACATTAAGTAAAGCCAAACACATTGTGTTCAGCATTTTCCTTTTAAATAATCCCTGTAGATTTTGAATCACATTGAACACTTCTTTTTTATCCTAAATTTTTGTATTTTATTTTTTCCAATTACATGTAATACCAATTTTTAACATTTAAAAAATTTTGAGTTCCAAATTCTCTCCTTCCTTCCCTTTCCCCCTCCTTGAGGAGGCAAGCAATTGATATAGGTTATACATGCAGAGTCATGAAAAACATATTTCCAAATTAGCCATTTTGTGAAAGAAAACGCAGATTGAAAAAAGAAAAACAAAGAAAGTTTAAAAAGGCATGCTTTGATCTGCATTCAGACTCCATCAGTTATTTCACTGGCGGTGAATAGCATTTTAAATCATAAGTCCTTTGGAATTGTCTTGTATCATTGTGTTGCTGAGAATAGCTAAGTCATTCATAGTTAATCACTGTACAATATTGCTTTTACTATATACAATGTTCTTCTGGTTCTGCTCACTTAAATTTGCATCAATTTATATAAGTTTTTCCAAGTGTTTTTTTTTAATAGTTGACTTTTTAAATTAACACATATACATTTACTTGTCTTCTGGCTTGTTGAAGCAATAGGTTAGACAGCACTTGCCACAATAATGTCTGTCAAAATGGCTAGCCATAAAGACTCCAGCACCACATTCATCAGAAGGGCACTCTCGTGGAAGGCGGCTAATCTTGCCATTCTCATCAACCTTATAGTACTTCAGAACAGCAAGATTAACCTTCTTTCTCTTGTGCTTGTTCTTTTTGGGGGTGGTGTAAGACTTCTTTCTCTTCTTGGCACCACCACGAAGTCTCAGAACAAGATGAAGGGTAGACTCCTTCTGAATGTTATAGTCAGACAAAGTACACCCATCTTCCAGTTGCTTGCCCGCAAAAATCAATCTTTGTTGATCAGGGGGAATACCTTCCTTATCTTGTATCTTGGCCTTGACATTTTCAATAGTATCGGACGGCTCAACCTCAAGGGTGATGGTCTTCCCTGTCAAAGTCTTCACGAAAATCTGCATCGTGGCACTGGGTCCACCTGCTGATGGTGGATCCGAAAGAGAGACCTCCCCACCAACTCACAGGGTTTCCTACTGCTCTAGTCAAGGACCCTCCAGTTTTTCCAAGTGTTTCTGAAACTATTCTGCTTGTCTTTTTTATAGCACAATAACGTAACATCACAATTATATACCACAACTTGTTCAGCCATTCCTAAAATGCTGGGCTTTCCTTCAATTTCCAATCCTTTATCACCACAAAAAGAGCTGCTATAAATATTGTTGTACAAATAGGTCTTTTTCCTTTTTTTTTTTTTGATCTCTTTAGGATACAGTAGTGGTATTGCTGGGTCAAAGGGTATGCACAGTTTTATGATCCTTTCTGCATAGTTTCAAGTTGCCCTCCAGAATGATTGGATCAGTTCATAATTCCACCAACAGTGCTTTAGTGTTCCAATTTTCCCACATCCCATCCAACGTCTGTCATTTTCTTTTTCCGTCATATTAGCCAATCCGATAGGTATGGGGTGGTAGCTCAGAATTGTTTTAATTTGCATTTCTTTAATAAATAGTAATTTAGAGCATTTTTCACATGACTATAAATAGCTTTGATTTCTTTGCTTCAAAAATGCCTGTTCATATCCTTTGACCATTTATCAATTGGAGAGTAACTCAGGTTCTTATAGATTTTACTCAGCTCTCTATATATTTGAGATATGAGATCTTAATCTGAGAAAGTATCTATAAAATTTCCTCCTCAATTTTTCTGCTTTCCTTCTAATCTTGGCTACATTCATTTTATTTGTGCAAAACTTTTTTCATTTAATGTAATCATAATTATTTATTTTACTTCCCCTAAAGCTGTCTCTTGTTTTGTCACAAATTCTTCAGTTGTCCATAGATTTGACAGGTAAAATAATCCATACTCTTAATTTGCTTATGATATCACTCTTTTTGACTAAATCACGTACCCATTTTGACCTTATAATGGTAGAGGGTGTAAGACATTGGCTTATACCTAGTTTCTGGCAAATTGCTTTCTAGTTTTCCCAGAAATTGTTGTCTAATAGTGAGTTCTTGTCCCAAAATCTTGGGTCTTTGGGTTCATCAAGATTAGATTTCTATGGTCACTTAGTACAATATAGAATGTACCTAATCTATTCCACTGATTTACCACTCATTTCTTAACCAGTACCAGATTGTTTTGATAACTAGTGCTTTACAATACAGTTTGAGATCTGGTATGCTAGACCACCTTCCTTCACATTTTTTTTCATTGATTTCCTTGATATTCTTAATCTTTTGTTCTTTCAGATGAATTTTGTTATGATTTTTTCTAGCTCTATAAAATAATTTTTTGGTAGTTTGATTAGCATGGCACTGAATAAATATATTAATTTAGGTAATTTTTATTATATTGGCTCAATGAGCAATTAATATTTTTCCAATTATTTAAATCTGACTTCATTTGTGTGAAAAGTGTTTTGTAATTGTGTTCATATAGTTGTCGGGTTTGTCTTGGTGGGTAGACACCCAAGAATTTTATATTGTCTACAGTTATTGTAAATGGAATTTCTCTATTTCTTGTTGCCAGATTTTTTGGTAATATATAGAAATGCTGATGGTTTATTTAGGTTTATTTTATATCCTGTAACTTTGCTGAAGTTATTATTTCAACTAGCTTTTTAGTCAGTTCTCTAGAACTCTCTAAGTATACCATCGTATCATTTGCAAAGAGTGATAGTTTTGTTTCCTCATTGCTTATTCTAATTCCTTCAATTTCTTTTTCTTCTCTTATTGCTATAGCTAGCATTTCCAGTGCAATATTGAATAATAGTATTGATAATGGACGTTCTTGCTTCACCTCTGATTGTACTGGGAAGGCTTCTTGCTTATTTCCATTATGGAAACTGCTTGCTGATTGTTTTAGAGATATTCATTCATTCATTTATTTATCTGTCTATTTATTTATTTATTTTAAGGAACTCTCTGTTTATTTCTATGCTTTCTAATTTTTTTTAAATTAAAAAATTATTTTAAGCTGAAATACAAAATAAGAAAAGAAAAGAAATATTGCCATGTATACCGCAGAACATAAGAGGGGATTAAATATAAAACAAAACATTTCCATTTCAAGAAAACCTATATAATTAATACTGCATGTTGTTTTCAAAGTTGCTCAGCTTTTCTTTGCTTTGTAGGTTTTCTTTTGATCTCTGCTGTGCACTTTTAAATTTATTTTTCCCCTCCCCACCCAAAAGTCTATAATTAAGTGTGGAGATATATGTACATGTATATATATATATGCATATATGCACATACACAGGCACATACACATACATAGATCTCTATAAATGCACACACATGTATATACATATACACTCATACACATATATGCAAGACAGTGTTTTGCTTATTTTTACTTGTCATATGTTTGTAAGTGGATAGTATTTTCCTTCATAGGTCCATTTCTTTCCATGTTTTTCTAAATCAACTAGCTCACCATTTCCTACACCAAAGCAACAGTCCGATCCAATCACATCCTCTCTGAGAGATGGTCTATGAAAGTTCCACTCTCCCTCCAATTTTCTGCATTCCTTCTATTCTTGGCTACATAGGTTTTATTAATATGAGAAATTTTTAATTAAAAATAATTGAAAATAATCCATTTTCGCATTAATAATGCTCTTACTTTATAATATAGTTTAAGGTCTGATACTGCTGAATCTGCTTCCTTTACATCTTTTCTCCCTGGTTTCTTTGAAGTTCTTGACCTTCTGTTCCTCCAAATGACCTTTGTTATTATTTTTTCCAACTCAGATAATTCTTTTAGCAATTTAATTGGGATGGCATCAAATAAATAGACTATTTTAAAAAATAAGAATGAGTGTTGTATTTTTTGCATCTATTGAAATAATCATATAATTTTTTGTTTTATTTTGTTTTGTTATTGGATATGGTCAATTATGGTGATAGTTTTCCTAATATTAAACCAGTCTTACATTCCTGGTATAAATTCCACCTGGTCATAGTGAAAGATCTTTTAAATATATTCTTATAATCTCCTTGATAGTATTTTATTTAAAAAATTTGCATCAGTGTTCATGGGGGAAATTGGCTGCATCTAATAAATTTTGATATGTTGTGACATTGTTCTCATTCTCTTTAATGAAATTATTGATTGTTCCTATGGTTTTTTTCTTTGACCCACTTGTTATTTAGTTTCCAATTAATTTTTTATCTATGTGTCCATGGTCCTTTATGGAATGAGATTGTTATTGTATTATAATCTGAAAAGGATGCATTTAATATTTTTGCCTTTCTGCATTTGGTTGTTAGGTTTTTATGCCCTAATACATGGTCAGTTTTTGTGTAGGTGCCATGTACTGCTGAGAAAAAGTATATTCCTTTTTATTCCTATCCAGTTTTCTACAGAGGTCTATCATATTTAACTTTTCTAAAATGCTATTCATCTCCTTAACTTTTTTCTTATTTATTTATTTTTGGTTAGATTTATCTAGTTCTGAGAAGGGAAAGTTGAGGTCCTCTATCAGTATAGTCTTACTGTTGATTTCCTCCTGTAACTCACTTAACTCTTCCTTTAAGAATTTAGATGCTATACCATTTGGTGCATATATGTTTAGTATTGATGGTCACTGTCCTTCATATTCAGGGAGAACCAAAATGACATCACAATGTTGGTGTTATTGTACAGTGTATCTGACTGTGGTTGATCAAACCACAGGTTAGGCACAAATAGTCCACATGAAATACTGATATTACTTCATTGTCTATAGTGCCTTTTAGCAAAATGTAGTTTCTCTGCTTATGTCTTTTAGTTAGATCTGTTTTTGCCTTTGCTTTGTCTGGGATCATGATTGACACTCCAGTTTTTCTATTTTTACTTCAGTTGAAGCCTAATAGATTCTGTTTCAGTCCCTTATTTTTACTGTATGTATGTCTCTTTGTTTCAAGTGTGTTTCTTGTAAGCAACATTGTTAGATTCAGGTTTTTTATCCATTCTGCTTGCTGCTTCTGTTTTTTTGGGGGGGGGCATGGCAATAGGGTTAAGTGACTTGCCCAAGGTCATACAGCTAGTACATGTGTCAAGTGTCTGAGTCTAGTTTTGAACTCAGGTCCTCCTGACTCCAGGGCCAGTGCTCTACTCACTGCGCAACCTAGCTGCCCTGCTGCTTCTGTTTTGTGGGTGTGTTTATTCCATTTACATTCACAGTTATGACTGTGTATTTCCCTCCATCCTATTTTTTTCCTGTTAATCCTTTATCTTGGTCTTTCTGCTATTACTCTGTTGCTGTTGCATTTATTTTCTTCTCCTGCATTTCTGTTGTTTGAGGTATTTGAGAAGCAAATAAACTCTTCATTTCTGGTTTTCTTTCTAAAAATGTTTCAAATGTCTCCTTATTGAATATCAATCTTTTTTATGTATGGTTAATCTCAGATTTGCAGAGAAGGTCTCCCTAGGCTGCATCCTGAGCTCAGCTGCTCTTCAGAATACATTATTCTCTTCCTGCCTACATTTTCTAGAGCCTTATGGCAAGTAGGGACTGTTCCCCCTGCTCCAGGCAGAACTAAGTACTAGGTCAGTCTTGGAGTAGCCTAGTCTGTATCTGGTATGAGCTATCATAATTAGGACCAGGCTGGCCCTGCCTATACCAACCTACGTGAGGGCTCTTCAAATAGATACTTAGGTGGATGAGATGAGCAAATGAAGGGAAAACCCAAAGCACCATGAAGAAATACCTGGTTTTGAGAGAGACCCAGGGGTTAAGCCCTGAAACAGACAGGGACCCCATAAAAAGTCCAGGCAAGGCCTCAGAGGAAAAAAAGAGTTCTGGCCACAAGTGCTGATAGAGAACCTGGAAGAAAAGAAACTGAAAATTTAGAATGGAAAAGCTAGAGAGGAAAGAATAGCTATGAAATTGATACCTTAGAACAGATGATGGAAAACCTCCCCTAGGAACCAAATGCCCAGAGAATTAGAATGGGCTGGACAGAAATCAACGACTCAGTAAGACAAGAACTATCAAAACAAAATCAAAAGATTAAAACAAAAAATGTAAGAAATATAATTGATCATACCATCACCCACTTCCTTATTCATGAACTCAGAAATTCCTTTATCTAATCACAATCTATTGTCATTCTATCTTTCCTTCTTCCATGTAACCCTTACCTAATCATATTTTTCATCCCTTCCATGATTTCCAATCCCCTCATTTCTTTCACAGGTCATCTTCCCATGCACTAGCTATACTTTCCCCATCTTGATTCCTTAGAGAACCAGTTCAACTCTACACTGTCTTTTTCTTGAGTCATTTTCCCCCTTATCTTATTTTGGCTCTTTCCCTGCCAAGCCTCACCCCTGGATTACTCCTACCATACCCCTACCTTTGCTCCTATTCCTGTGCTGCAATACAATGCTAGAGAAATCAAGAAATCATGTTGACTGGGTTCTCTACAATTATATGTCACATAATCTCAAGTGGGCACTCACTGCAGCAAGACAATCCTTTTATTCCTCCTTAATCAGTTCCCTATCTCACAAAGGCTTTTCCAAATTTTTTTCCCTCTTCAAATCTCCCATGGCCCCCCTTTCTATTCTCCCTTCTCCCACTGTCTCCTCCTTTACCCCTGCCTCACATGAAGAGGTGTCTCTCCTTGCTAAAGCAAACCTCTCTACATTCATAGTTGATTTCAGTTTGTTGTGTCTTCTTTAGCATATTACCCCTCTATCAGTCCCCACTTTCTCACTAATCTTTAATCTATTCCTAATTCTTGGGTTCTTCCCTCCTGCCTACAAACATTTGCAAGTGTCTTCCCCATCCTTCAAAAAGCCCTCACTGAATTATCCATCCCCATTAGTTGTGATTCTATATCTCAATTCTATATCTCTCCTCCCTTTCATGGCTAACCTCGATGCATCTACAATTGATGCCTTCGGTTACTCTTTTCTCGTTTTCTTATTCACTCTCTGCAGACTGACTTCCAGCCTCATCATTCAACTACAACTACTCTCTCCTACCAATGATCTCTTGATTAAGCCAAATCCAAAGGCCTTTTCTCAGTCCTCATTCTACTTGGCCTTTCTACAACCTTTGACACTGTTGATCACTCTCTTCTACTTTCTACTTGATATTCTCGTCTCTTTAGGTTTTTACAGCACTGATCTCTCCTGATTCTCTTTATATCTGAGTCTCTTCAGTTTCATGTTTGTAGTTTTGTGCTTATCTTTGAAGTAAATATCCCTATTTTAAAAGCTATTTGTTGTTAATTAGTTAAATGCTAGTCTCTAGAGGCTAATGGTTGATGGGGAAACATAACAGAATGAGGCTTGAGATAATAGCAGTAGAGAAGAGATCCTCTAGTGGCTGGAGGGGCTGAACCCCTCAGGTATACCTCCCCCCAAGGGGGAGATTTGGCCAGCACCAGAGTATATTCACTAGATGTTAAATGCACCATCAAACCTCTGTTTTGGAATTATCTGCATTATTCTGAACTCTTACCTTACATATTTGGTCAGTTGCCAATCTTGCCAATTCTAATTCACAACATGTCTTGCATCCTACCCTTTCTCTCCACTCACACAACTACCTCCTTAGTTCAGGCTCTCATTACCTTTTGCCTAGGTTATTGTAACAGCCTTTCAATTGGTACCCGTTCCTTATCTCTCACCATTCCAGCCCATCTTATACACTATTGCTATAATTACTTTTCTTAAGCTCAGATCTGATCATGTAACTCTTACTTAACCAACTCTAGTGACTTCCTATTGCCTCTAGGAAAAATACAAACTGCCACATTTAGCTTTTTTTTTTTACCTGTTGCCATTAACTTTATTTTTTTACAATTTATTTTTAGTTTTCAACATTCATTTTCACAAGATTTTGAGTTACAAATTTTCTCCCCATCTCTACCCTCCCCCCCACCCCAAGGTGGAATGTATCCTGATTGCTCCTTTCCCCAGTCTATCCTCTCTTCTATCACCCCTCTCCTCCCCCATCCCCCTTCCCTTACTTTCCTGTTGGGCAAGATAGATTTCTGTAGCCTATTGCCTATATATATTTCCCAGTTGCACGTAAAAACAATTTTTAACATGTTTTTAGAACTTTGAGTTCTGAATTCTCTCCCCACCCACCCTCCTTGAGAAGGCAAGCAATTCAATATATGTTATACATGTATCGTTATGCAAAACACATCCATAATAGTGATGTTATGAAAGACTAACTATATTTCCCTCCATCCTATCTTGTCCCCCTTTATTCAATTTTCTTCTTTCACCCTGTCCCTTTTTGACTACTTCCTCCTCTAATCTGTCCTCCTTTCTATCATCCTCCCCCTTATCCCCTTCTCCCCTACTTTCCTGTAGGATAAGATATCCAATTGAGTGTGTATATTATTCCCTCCTTAAGCCAAATTTGATGAGAGCAAGATTCATTCATTCCCTTTCACTTGCCCCCTCTTCCCCTCCATTACAACAGCTTTTTCTTGTCACTTTTATGTGAGATAATTTACTGCATTGTATCTCTCTCTCTTCCCAATATATTCCTCTCTCACCCATTAATTTTATTTTTTAGATATCATCCTTTCATATTCATCTCACCCTGTGCCCTCTGACTATATATGTATATTCCCTTCAACTACCCTAATACTGAGAAAGGTCTCATGGGTAACAAATATCATCTTTCCATGTAGGAATATAAACAAAACAGTTCAACTTTAGTAAGTCCCTTATGACTTCTCTTTCCTGTTTACCTTTTCATGCTTCTCTTGATTCTTGTATTTGAAAGTCAAATTTTCTATTCAGCTCTGGTCTTTTCACTGAGAAAGCTTTAAAGTCCTCTATTGCATTGAAAAACCGTATTTTGCACTGAGGTATTATATTCAGGTTTGCTGGGTAGGTGTTTTTATCTTGGTTTTAATCCTAGCCTTTGACCTCTGGAATATAGTATTCCAAGCCCTTTGATCCCTTAATGTAGAAGCTGCTAGATCTTATCCTGATTGTGTTTCCACAATACTCAAATTATTTTTCTGGCTGCTTGCAATATTTTCTCTTTGACCTGGGAACTCTGGAATTTGGTGACAGTATTCCTAGGAGTTTTCTTTTTTGAGATCTTTTTGAAGAGGTGATCAGTGGCTTCTTTCAATTTCTATTTTACCCTCTGGCTCTAGAATATCAGGGCCATTTTCTTTGATAATTTCTTGAAAGACGATGTCTAGGCTCTTTTTTGATCATGGTTTTCAGGTAGTCCAATAATTTTTAGATTACCTCTCCTGGATCTATTTTCCAGGTCAGTGGTTTTTCCAATGAGATATTTCACATTGTCTTCCATTTTTTCATTCTTTTGGTTCTATTTTATAATTTCTTGATTTCTCATAAAGTCACTAGCTTCCACTTGCTCCATTCTAATCTTTAAGGCAGTATTTTCTTCAGTGGTCTTTTGGACCTCTTTTTCCATTTGGCTAATTTTGCCTTTTAAGACATTCTTCTCCTCATTGGTTTTTGAAGCTCTTTTGCCATTTGAGTTAGTCAATTTTTTAAGGTGTTATTCTCTTCAGTATTTTTTTGGGTCTCCTTTAGCAAGTCATTGACTTGTTTTTCATGATTTTCTTGCATCACTTTCATTTCTCCTCCCAGTTTTTCCTCTACTTTTTTGCATGATTTTCCAAATCCTTTTTGAGATCTTCTATGGCCTGAGACCAATTCATGTTTTTCTTGGAGGCTTTTGATGTAGGATCTTTGACTTCTTCTGGCTTTATGTTTTGATCTTCTTTGTGACCAAAGAAAGATTTTATAGTCTGAGTCCTTTTACACTGCTTGCTCATTTTCTCAGCCAATTACTTGACTTTTGAGCTCTTTGTCAGGGTATGACCACTTTCAGAGTGGAGAGTGGTATGTCTCTGTAAAGGCAATCAGTGAATGGGAAGATCTTTCCTGCCCATTTGAGTGGGCTCTCAGGGTCCAGGGACTGGAGCCAATGATAGGTGCCTGAGCTCTGGTCGCTCGGATGATGTTCTGGTCGATGTGATGACATCTGGCGACTGTGTGGGGGGAGGGAACACAGCTTGGAGATTGGGATGAAGTGGTGGCGGCAGTGGTGGTAGAAGTGGCGGTGGTGGTGGCAGGTGCTACAAAAAGCAGGACTGACCTTCCTGCAGACCAGAGAGTGCTGAGCAGGGGCTTGAGGCCAGTGGGTAGTCTTCTTGCTGGAGGGCCCTGGCATTGGGGGAGGGGAGCACCAGTATGGTCGGCTTGCTGCCATATGTTTTTCTGTGGCCCTCTGATCACTATTGTGAGATGGGCATACTGGTTTTGGAAGGTTCTTGCCAGGATGTCAAATTGGGGGCACTGGTCCATGGGTATGCTACTTTGGAGCTTCAATAAATGCTTTAATTCCTCTGCCTTCTACTTAGAGAATTCCTTATATCCTGTGATTCTGGACCATTCAGACATATACATGGTTATCTTTGAAGTCATGAATTCTGCCTTAATGTTATAGTCCCAAGCTTCAGGGGTTTTGTGGTGCTGTTTTCAGAGCTACTTCTATTCTGAGGTGGTATGATACTTCTCTCCTTGCCTGTGCTCTGGTCTATGAGTGATCTCAAGCACTCCTTTCTGCCATGTAACTACCAGGAGGACTCCCTCTCCACAGCCACCACAAGCTCTGCCACTCCAGTGCTCCTCCTCCCCCGAGGACTGCCAACCAGGACTGCAACCCAGATCCAAGCAGAGTAAAGCAAGAGAATGCTGCCTCAGGGCCAACAAAGAGATCCCTGTACTCTCTCTGATCAGCCACTTGATTACCCCCACTGTGTGGGTCTGGAACTGCAGAAGCAGCCCCACCCTGCTGCTGCAGCTGTCTCTGCCACCCCAGTGCTGGGGCTGGACTGCGCACTTCTCTCACCCAGGTCCAACAGTTTTCCCACTGACCTGCTCAGTTGTCTTTGGTGTTTGTGGTTTGAGAAGTCTGGAAACTGCCACAGCTGCCAGTGATTCAGTGCCCTGAGGCCTGATCCATCAGGTCTACTCCAGCCTGGTCTTTTCCAGTGTGGCCCACACTGGACTGTGCTCTGTTCCCAGCATTGTGCAATAGATCCTTCCTAGTGACCATCCAGGCTGTCTTGGGCTGGAGACTTGTTTCACTCTGTCATTTTGTGGGTTCTGTAGCTCTAGAATTTGTTTAGAGTCATTTTTTACAGGTGTTTGGAGGGATTTCGGGGAGAGCTCAAGCGAGTCCCTGTTTTCATGCTGCCATCTTGGCTCTGCACTGCCATTAACCTTCTAGCATTTAAAGCTGTATACAACCTGGCACCAACCTACCTTTCTTGAGCTATATTAGACATTATCCACCCACCCACCCTGCTTCCCACTGCCCCTTCCTGAACTCTCTTAGCCACTCAAACTAGTCTTCTCTCTGTTCCTCACTTATAACTCATCTCCAATTGCTATGTCTTTATGCTGGTTGCTCTCCGTGCCTAGAATACACTTCCTACCTCATAGAGTCCCTCTCTTGCTTTAACATGCAGCTCAGACACTATACTCTTCACAAAGCCTTTTCTGGTTTCTCCAATAGCTAGGGCCCTCTCTTACAAACTACCTTGCATTTAACCATCTTATGTGCATACATATTTATTAACTTAATATTTATTCCATATATATTTTATATAGACTTCTTGTCTCCTGCATTAGAATGTAAATTCATTGTAAGAATTGATTCAGTCTTTGTAATTGTATTCACAGTACCTAACATAATGCCTAGCACATAATAGGTACTTAATAAATACCTAATAATTGATTGCTACCAAGACACTCATTACACATACACACACATGCATAGATAGACAGACAGACAGACAGATAGATAGATAGATAGATAGAAGGCATTATTTACAGAAATAAAAGAAGACAACTAATTTGGGAAAAATTAATTGCTCAATTGTACTGTGCTAACATAATAAAAATTATGATATTGTCTAAATCAATCTATAGATTCAAATGCCATAGCAATCACACTTTGTAGGACTACAAAATAATAAAATTCATCCAGAAGAACAAAAGGTCAAAAATCTTAAAGAAAAGAATGGAAAATGAGTGGGTAGGAAGGGGACTGACCTTAAGAAATGCTATAAAACAGTAATCATCAAACTAGTAGTGTTAAAAAGAGAAATGGTTAGTCAGTGGAATGGATTAGGCGCTGAAGATCCAGAAACAAGTGGAGATAATAACAAAGTGTTCAATAAGTCCAAGGAATAGAATTCCACATAAATACTGTTGGGGAAACTGGAAAACAATTTGGGAGAAATTAGGCTAGAGTCTAGACCAACTTCTCATACCATGTATCACAGCAGTATTGAATAAAACCTTAGTAAATATCACATATCCAAATGTATACATGAGCCAAATATAAAAAGTCACATCATAAACAACTACCAAACATTTACTTTTTCTCTTCCTGTCCCCCAACCCAAATAAAAACAGCATCCTAGTAATAAGTATGCATAGCCAAGCAAAACAAATATATCATTAAAAAAACTTAGAAGAGCAGGGAAGGAGATCCCTTTCACAACTATGGATAGGAAGAAGTTCTTGATGAAATAAGGGATTGGAGGGATTACAGAAGATTAAATGGATGTATTTTGATTACATAAAATTTAAAAGGTTTGTCCCCCAAAAAAGATCAATAAAATTAGAAGTAGTAAGATAGATCGGGGCTGACTGACCCCCAGTATAAGGTCATTACCTGGAGAAAGGCAGATAATTTACAAAACCATTTTGCTAAATATAAACCAACCATAAAGACATGTGTATGTGTATGTATTTATGTATATATTATACATGTCCTTGCTATACAGTAGGTCAATAGCAGTAATTCATGTGGAAATAAATAGTATGAAATTCAAAGAACTATCCTTCCTTCTTGATGCTACTTTATATAAGACTCTAAAAAAATTAACCTATATTCTTCCTGGATCATTATGACTAAGATCTAGTCATGGGCTTAAAGTCGTTAACACCATACAGCTTAATGAGTCCCTTAGAGCTCAAGGACTGGGCAAAACAAATAATTCCCAAGACATTATATTCCTTAGTTTTGGTCCTGATGTTGCTGTTTCAGGCCGACTGACATGGCTCACCTAAATACATATGAGCAAAGTTCCACCGGTGATACTGACCCTTGATGTTCTTAGCTATTGATCCTCCAATGAGATCCATAGCGAAAACCCCATGAAAAGACTATCCAAGTTGTCTACCCTCAAGGACTCTCCAAAGACAGAACTGAGCTCCATAGAGAACCAATAATGGACTCCAGGAAGAGCCATCCACAAACCAAACATCAGAACAGGTGGTACTGTCCAGAGTCTCACAGGGAGGCCCATATAGTTGGCAATAGCAGAGAAAGGGGTTCGCTGAGAATATCACACTCAGGGTGTCAGTGATCTCTACATAGAAGGTATTAATAGCAGGGGGCCCAGGCCTAGCAGTGGGCACATTCCTGGGTGCTGCCCACCCTATTAACATTCATGTCTAAAAATCTCGGTAATCACTTCTCCCTTCCCCTACCTGCCTCCTATAAAACCCTCCTGAATGTTAATACCCTAAAAGGTTTCTCCACTGTAATGAGCTAATCCAATGATAGAAAAGCCTGAATGGGGACCAACCTCCCCAAACCAAACAAATCTAGTCCCTTTATACATTTGGGTTCATTATAGCTATAAAAAGAGCACATACTACTGATTGTCTTCCCATATTAATCCATCTTTATCCAGAGAATGGTTACCTGATATGGTGACTACTTAACACTTTTCACCTTCACTGGAATTCCATGTCTAAGTGGAGTCTTTTAACTTCCAATATCCAACAGACACTCAAAGATATGAACCTGCTAAACTGCCACCCAGGCATAGGGTTTCTGGTGCCTTTCTGGTCTGATGGTGTAGTAGGAGCAATAACTTAATTCTTTCCCCTATGCAAGTTAAGGTAATTTTTTCTTAAAAGATACTAACACTGCGCTGGAATCTTGGTGGTTCAGGGATGAAAGCCTCGGGCTATTCACATCAGTCCCTGGTCAGCTAAGTTCAAAGCCACCACAAGAAGCTCTATGAGCTCTCTGATGCTTGGTTGGTGTGTCACAATGGGCAGCTTGGGCAAGGGCCACTTAGCTTGATTAATCTGAGGTATCCTCAGAGCCTATCCTTGTTGAATATTCTGCTGTGACAGGTAAGTAAACTGTTGAAAAACCTATAAACATTTTATTTTGTTCCAATATTTAACCTACACTATCAGGGGACTGGATTCAATTGAACCTAGAATAGAAGAGATAGTAAAAACTGAATTGAGTATAGGGAATTTAGCCCCACTTGTGACAATGGAGACAAAACAGGTTCTGGGGCTATTGCCTAGTAAGACAGTAGCTTTACCGTTCTTGATTTACTCACTAGGATATAAAAGACTGTCAATCAATGTTATCAACCCCAAGTTTTTTTTTAATTCTAATTTTCTTTATTATTCAAAAAACATATCCTTTTTATTTACTTTTTTGACTCTGTGTTTGTTCCTTCAACACCTTCACAACGATTTTCTGCTCCTCAATCAGGAAAGCACACTTGATCCTGTCACAGACACAGCACACATGGAGCCACCATAAGCCCTGCTGACATGCTTTTTTGTCTTTGATAGTCTCATAAGAAATTTAGGAATCACTGCACGAACACCTCGAAGTCTTCCTGGGCATACACCACAGGCTGATTTTGGTGCTTTTCCAACTTCCTTGGCATAAAGGTAAACAGTTCTGTTACCCAGGGTTCATGACAGCTGAGTTTTGTTGGAAGCTGTATTGTAGGACAGCCTATGGCGATATGTCAGATGCTGAACCATTTTTAATTTCTGTCAGGTCTGTCAGTGGAAGAGGGAAAAGCAAACCCCAAGTTTTAATAACTAGATCCATAACTCTGCCTTCACAAGACCTCTTTTTTCATTTTTTTTAGAGCAGGGTTTCCTAATCTTTTTTTTTGTGTCATGGACCCCTTTGGCAGTCTGGTGAAGCCAAGGGACCTCTTCTCATAATCATGCTTTTAAATGCTTAAATTAAGCACATGAGATTACAAAGGAAATCAATTGTATTAAGATACACTCTCTCTCTCTCTCTCTCTCTCTCTCTCTTTCTCTCTCTCTCTCTCTCCTTCTTTCTTTCTTTCTTTCCATCTATCTGTGTGTCTATCTATCTATCTATCTATCTATCTATCTAAATTTACTGATCTCAGGTAAGGACTGCTGTTGAATTTAGAGGGAGCCTGTAGAGAAGTTGTACCACTCAAGTATATCAGGGAGGTCCAACCTATACTCATACCTCAAAAGTATATCTGACTAATCTTGAGTAGTAACAAGTGGGGTTGTGTGGTTTGTCCTTCGTTCTCGAAGAGGACCACGACATCAGGGAGATGATGACATAACTTGCAATTGACTTTGATTTGAGTGAGGGAGGGCTGTGCAAAGTCACCAGCCACGGTTTCTCCTCCAGAGACATCTGGGTTCAGTGGCCAGATATTGATCAGGGTGACTGGAGACAGCCCAGTGGTATAAGGTCCACAGCAATCTACAACTCTAGACAGGAGTAACACTCTCCAAGAACTTAGCTGTAATGGTTTTTGAAGCAGGTGGTTCATAAGGGGACTAAGGCTTGTTCAGCTGATCAGTATTATATAGCCAAACAAGAACTCCAGTTCTTTCATATAATGAGAAAATACCCTATCTAGCCTGCTTCCAGATTGGAACAGGAAAAACATGCATTTGTCCTTACAGAGCCTGCATTTCACCTGAGCCCACTTGAGAGATAACTGGTCAAAATTACTTTACAATAGAGTTTTTGGTGAATTCTTCCAACTTCTGAAATTCACTCTCAGCAAATAAACCAGCTTCCAGTGCCCATAAATGAACCAGCCAAACCTCTAAAGCCTCTTTCTGGCAATATTTAGTCTTCAAGCTGCTTATCTCCTTCTCTGAACACTTAATCTTTTCCAATTTAATATCTCCTATGAGCATAGCCTTGGGCTGATGATTAGATATATCCTCAGAATACCAATCTTTGGAGAAAGCTGGGGCCAAGACGAAAAGGGACTGGGGGAAAAGCCTAGGGGAAATATTCATGACTCCAGTTATAACCCTTCTTCCAAACTTCATCTTTAATCTATAGATACAATTCCCTGAAACAAGGTTAGTTTAGAGCCAATATCAGATGTTGCCTAGCCCCAGTGCTAGCGGAGAATGAAGTGCTACACATTTTCAAATGAGATAGCACTTAATTTCACATTCAACAATAACCATTAGCAACAACCAGGAGACAATGAAGAATTTCTTCCCCTAGCTTTTTCTCCCACAAAAGCAAACTGGCCTTACTCCTGAGTTTGTGGAGATTCTTGACTTATCCCACAGATAGAATTCATCACACAGAGACCATACTTTCTATGTCACCAAATAATAAGGGCCAATATCAGACCACCTACACAATGAAAATGCTTCAGCCTTTCTTCATTAGTGTCAGCCCTTGTAAGTTACAAACCAAAAGTCAATCTTGCCAGTCTTTCTGTCTTCCACAAATACATTAGGCCAGGATTGAACGCTCTATGTAAGTTCATGATCTGGAGATATTAAATTATTATGAAAATAATGATAATAATAATACCTTAAATGGTAATTTAATATTATAATATAATTAAAACCTTTTTGTTTTGATTATCAAATAGTATAGAAGTATGTATAAAATAATTTTACACATATATACATACATATGCAGAGACAAACAGACAGACAGATAGATAGACAGAGAGACAGAGATGACTGTTTGTGTCTCATGGTGGCCATCTCTAGGGCAGGGGGGAGGAAGGAAAAAAAAAAGAAATTTACATGATAATTTTATTGTATATTTGAAAGAAATAGTAAGTTGTGCACAGTAGATTTGCAGTTTCATGTGCAATCATCTTTTTCATTGTATTATGTAATGGAAATGCTTGTTTTATTCCATAAATTAAAAATAAAACTTAATAATAAAATTATCAAATAGTAAAGCTATTAAGTATAGACTCAGCTCTCCAGGTATCCCTTTGAATACCATGAATATGCCTAAACCAATAACAACAGTCTGAAAGGGAAATAGTTTTTCAAATCCTTAAGACCCCTTCCATTTTTTAAAAAATTCTTTTTTATTGATATATTTTTTTATCACCATAGTTTCCAAGAATTCCCAGAATTCTTCTCCTTTTCCCTCCCAGAGAGCCATCCCTTATAGCAATTATTTAAAAAAATACCCCCAAATCAGCACAACCAGTGAAAAAAATCTCAAGACATGTACAATGTGCAACACCTAAGGGGTAGTGTTGAGAGTGTCCTCTCATATTGCTTTTTTTGATCCATGCTTGTTCTTTAGTATTTTGCAACCTTCACTTTTTTGTATATTCTTTCCATTCACATGATTGTAGTTATGTATAATGTAGTCAACAAATATGTTATTCTCTTGGTTTTGCTTACTTTACTCTTCATCAGTTAATATGTATTATTCATATTCCTAATTTCTTAAAGCACAGTAATATAATGTTACATTCACATACCAAAACTTATTTAGCCATTTCCCAATAAATAGGCAGCTGCTTTGTTTCCAGTTCTTTCCTATCACAAAAAGAGTTGCTATAGGTCCTCCATTAGCCACTAACATAATTTTCCTAAAGTGGAGGTCTAATCATGTGTTATATCATTAAGGCAGAATTCATGACTTCAAAGATAACCATGAATATGCCTGAATGGTCTAGAATCACAGGATATAAGGAATTCTCTAAGTAGAAGGCGGAAGAGTTAAAGCATTTATTGAAACGCAAAAGTAGCAGACCCACAGACCAGTGTCCCCAATTCGACATCCTGGCAAGAACCTTCCAAAACCAGTATGCCCATCTCACAATAGTGACCAGAAGGCCACAGAAAAACATTATGGCAGCAAGTCAAACCATACTGGTGCTTCCCCCCCAATGCCAGGGCCCTCCAGCAAGAAGACCACCCACTGGCCTCAAGCCCCTTCTCAGCGTTCTCCAGACTCCAGGAGGGTCAGTCCTGCTTTTTTGTAGCGCCTGCCACTGTCAGCCGCTGCTTCCACCTCAATCTCCAAGCTGTGTTCCAGCTAGCTGACTGTTTCCTCTCTCCTTTAGTTCTTAACTGCTCTCTCCAACTGCCTCTTAGCTTTTCTTCAACCATTCAGCAAGCTCCTCCCATCACAGGTTTCATGTCATCATGTGGACCAGAACTCAGGTGCCTATCATTGGCTCCAGTCCTAGCCACACCCCCCAGGACCCTGAGAGTCCCACTCCTGAAGCCCAGTGAATGGGTGGGAAAGATCTTCCTATTCACTGATTGCCTTTACACATGTGTAGTAGCAATTTAGATTTTTTTTTGTTTAAATTTTTATTTTTGTAGGGAAAAATCAAATACATGTTTAGCTCAATTTGGTTGCAAGTTCCTTAGCTTTTGCCTTTTCCAGCTTGGCAATATGAACCACTGAATTTGGACCCAGAACATTGCCACCCCAGTGACAATGGATCTCATCATGTCTGTCATTGTAATTGGTTTTGATAGCTCCTACCAGTTTAGCCAGGGTTCCCTTATCTTCAGGATTAACCTGTGTGAAGGCAATGCTTGTGAGCTAAGAGACCCAGGCTGGATTTACCTTTGATAATACAGTAAGGAACCCTCATTTTTTGGCACAAGGTAGATAGGAAGACCACTAGCTCAATGGGATCCATGTCATGTGCAATCACTACCAACTGTGCTTTCTTGTTTTCTACCAGGGTAGTAACAGTGTTAACACCTGCTCTCAGGACAGGTGGTCTCTTGGTGGGGAAATCTCCTTTGCCTACAGCCTTTTCTTCAGCCTGAGCCAGAAGCGTTTGCTTCTTATCTTGCTTTATCTTGGGTCTATACTTATGAGTCATTTTCAGTGGTTGAATAGCTGTCTGACGATCCAAAGCCTGGGTAAACTGATTAATTGCTGGTGGGACATTCAAACGCTTATAAAGGATAGAACTTTGACGCTGCAGTCTGATGTACCGAGGCCATTTGACAAATTGAGTAAGGTCCTTTTTGGGCTGGATGTCCTGACCCATGCCAAAGTTCTTGGGCTGCTTCTCAAACAAAGGATTGACTACTTTCTTGGCCTCCTGCTTCTTTACTACAGCAGGGGCTGGAGCCGCCTTCTTCCCCTTGGCCTTCTTCCCTTTTGGCATCTTGGCCGGCTGAACGAGAAAAAAGCAATTTAGATTTGAAGATCTTTCCCACCCATTAATAGGCCATGTGACCCGCTTACATCACAGGAAGCCTAAGACACATGTGGTAGGAGGAGCTTCCTGACAGGAAAAGGAAGTTATGTTACAGGAAATGCTGAGAGAGAGAAAGATGCTACGGCTGCTAATGGCCGCCCTCGTGACTGTTAGATCTGAGCAGGCTGACTTAGCTGTACTATGGGTTTGTTTTGGGGAAGACCCCAGCAGAGGGTCGGAGAGGTTTTGGGATGGCGAGTCTCCAGGTTGTTATATTGTGTGTGGAATGTTTTACTGCTGTGGTAGACTGGATAAATAGCTTGTGGGATATGGTTCTCTGTTGTCTGAATACCTTCTTCTACCTTCTATGTGGAGAGTCTCATATACTTTGTGATACAGAACTAAATAGGCATTTTGACAATTATCTTCTAAATTCTTATTATTGCCTTACTGTTACATTTGGCGACTAGGAGGATGGGATCGCAAGGTATAAGATCTCTATTTAGAGGTAGAAGGGCTTTAGAAGAAGAAATGATTGTCCCAGGATGGGAGGATGTAACTTATTGCTCCCTTGCAAGAGAATGGTCTAAGGGCACTGGTCTCTGTGAGGACTGGAAGCAGAAGCTACAGGGTGGAGGACCCAGAGATTTGGAGCAATGCCTCAGAGAGGTTACTGTTGAGCCAGGAATGGGGATCCCAAGAGCGATCTCTAGACGAAGCTGGATTTTACTCACAGCCTATCGTATTGAAGGTGAAAGCAGAGACAGATCATTACGAGAGAGGAATCAGACAGTTGCCAAAAGATCTGATAATTCGAGTCAAAAGTACTTCTCCTGTACCACAGCAAGATGAAGAAACTCAGGTGGCAGAACAGCAGGAAGCTAACAACCTTGTTGCAAATTCAGTTAGAAGGCAGAGGGAGCCAAGGAGGTCAAGAGCACGCCTCAGTTTAGCCCAGGTTGAGCCTAGCAGTGGTCTGGTTACCATGGTAACAGGGGCAGAGAATCTAGACAGGAGGATACAATGTTAGAACCTCCAGTATGAGGTGATACTTTGTCACATGGTACTTCTCACAGAGAGAGTGAGACAGTATAACACCAGACTTCTCAAAGAGAAATGCGCCCCATAAAGTAGAGGAGGCAGGAAATACAAGATCATGCTACTCAGTTTAGGCTGGTTTTGGAGGATTTTATACAGCAGGAGATCACAGATATCTTGAGTAAGTTCACCCAGAGAATGAGAGAATCATTAATATCTTGGATGGTGAGAATCAGTGATGAAGGGGCCACAGGAGTGACTATAGATTCTGTAGATTGCGTGAGATTCATAAGTATTAGTCAGAATACTTTTGTACAGCAAGCTTTTAGGGATTATCATTCGCAAAGAACTAACCAAGCCACCAATTTGTTGGTTTTGGCTGCTACAGGCTGTAAAGAGGAATATCCTGCTGATACTTTGTGGCCTACTACAGATAGACCTTGGTATTCAATTAGGGACTGTACAAGAAAGTTAAAGGAGGAGGTAATGAAGACTGCTATTATGTTGGGGTATGCTGAAATTAATTATGAAACTCCCTTGGGAGTCTGTCATAGGAATTTGATAGTTAAGATGGCACCTCCCACTTATATGTGATTCTGACTTTGCTGATTGCAGCAGTAGAGAACCCTCTTTCAGAGGTGCTGGATAAGATTTCACAGTTAAGTGACTTAGGAGACCAGGGAAGAGATAAGTTTCCTTGGGAGAGAAGGGTACATAGCCAATGGATTCAACATCCAACGAGTAGAGTGACAAGGAAAGAAATATTTACTGCTCTATTGAAAGCAGGGGTAGATTTTAGAAGAATAAATGGTATTCCAATTAATGAGTTATACAAAATGTACCAAGATAAGGGGCTTAATAGCAAATGTAATGGAGAAGTAAGAACTGCCCCTGCAAATCCTACAGATCTTGAACCCTTGCATCCAAGTGAGTCACACCTTCTAGGAGACTAGGCACAGCAGAGATTAAAGAAACACACAGACAGGACCTCATATTAATTGACAATATATCGAAAAAATGGATCAAATACTGTAATTAGGGCATTGATAGACACTGGAGCAGAGGCCAGCTTGATTTACTTAAATCCTGACAAATTTAAGCATGGGACTCCTATTACCATCACAGGACTAGGAGGGGTTGAACTATCAGCCAAACAAGTGAAACTGATGATGAAAATTGGACAATCGCCTAAGAAAGAATATACTGTGGTCATTGTACCCATTCTTGAACACATCATTGAAATAGATATATTGAAAAGCATGACTCTGAATTTGCCTGAGGGGAGATATCAATTTGCAGTAAGGAAGATAGAAATTAATACAGTTTTAGTGGGAAAAGTAAAGATGGACCCAATCACTTTACCTGAACCTTCTAAAGTAATTACTTTGAAGCAGTATTGTGTACCAGGTGGGCAAGATGAAACTGCCAATACTATAAAGGAATATGTTGAAACAGGAGTGTTAGTCCCTACAACCACTCGATGGAATAATCCTGTATGACCAGTACGAAAGTCAGATGGAACATGGAGAATGACAGTGGATTATAGACAATTGAATGAAGTAACTCCACCCTTGTATGCTGCTGTTCCAGATACTGTTACCTTAATAGAAAAGATCCAGAAACATGATGGAACTTGGTACCCAGTTATTGATTTAGCCAATGCTTTCTTTACAATCCCAATAGACTCCAAACAATGGGACCAGTTTGCTTTCGCGTGGCAGGGCTGACATTATACTTTTACCCAATTGCCACAAGGATATCTGCACAGCCCAACTATTTGTCATAGGATTATGGCTGAATATTTGGATGAATTGAAGTTACCTGGTGTACAGCTTACCCACCACATAGATGATATTTTGATACAGGGAGAAAATGTAAAAGAAGTGGAGAAGAATTTGATACTTTTAATTGAGCATATGAAAAGCAAAGGATGAGAAATTAACCCTGCAAAGATTCAAGGGCCACCTCAAACTATAAAGTTTTGGGTTATACAATGGAATAAGAAACTGTGAGAAATTCTCCCACAAGCTCAACAGATGATTCAAGATTTTCCTATTCCCACCAATAAGAAAGATGCCTAAAAGTTCATAGGACTGTTTGGATATTGGAGAAATCACATTCCATATCTTGGACAAATTTTGAAACCCTTTATAAGGTTACCAGGAAAAAATATAAATTTGATTGGGGACTTGAACAGAGTAAAGCTTTCGAAGAAGCTAAAGCTGCTCTACAATTGGCTTTGGATTTATGGTCTATGCAAAGTGTACCGGTGGAATTACAAGTGACTATACAAGATGACTGTGTGAATTGGAGTTTATGGCAGAAACAACAAAGCCGAAATGTACCCTTAGGATTTTGGTCAAGGGAACTACCTTCATTTGGATTACAATATACACCTTTTGAAAAGCAGTTGTTAGCTGCATATTGGGCTTTGGTAGAGACTGAACAACTGACTTTGGGCCATGAGGTGATATTAAGGCCTGGAATCCCGATTATGACTTGGGTAATGGAGTACCCTAGCATCTCACAGAATTGGACATGCACAAGAGGTCAGCATAATTAAATGGAAATAGTATCAGAATAGATCAAAAACGGGCAAAAATGGAGTTTCTGCTCTACATGAATCCATTGCAAGCACTGACATTGATGGAAATGACGAAACCTCTGAACCAAGGAAACAGTTGGTACAATCCTTGGTAAAATGGAATGACGGATATGATGGGTTGACTGAAGAACAGAAGAAACATGCATGGTTTACTGATGGGACAGCAAAATATTTCGGCCATATTGGAAAGCAGTAGCCCATAACCCATGCAATAAGAGAACTCTGGAAAGTACTCGGATAGTTGGAAGTAGTCAATATGCTGAACTTATGGCAGTACATCAAGCTATTAAAACAGAGAAAGGAAGACAGTGTCATAAATTCACTCGTGGGCAGTAGCTAATGGGTTAGCTACATGGATGCCAGTGTGGAAAAACCAAAATTGGGGAATTCATGGTAAACAAGTTTGGGGCAAAGAACTATAGGAAGACATATGGGACATGTCTTTGGTTAACTAATTTGTCAGTTTTTCATGTATATGTTCATGTGGCCCTGACTACTCCAGAACATGAGTATAATGTACATGCTGATTGACTAGCAAAGATCACTACTGAACATATTGTCCCTACTCTGACAGCTGATGATCCGGTACTAGCAAAATGGGTCCATCAAATGGCTGGCCATTTAGGGATCCAGGTCACACACCAGTGGGCACAAGATTGAGGTATTAGTATCTTTTATTCATTGTTTTTTTAAAAAAATTTATTTAATTTATTTAACTATATTTAGTTTTCAGCATTGATTTTCACAAGAGTTTGAATTACGAATTTTCTCCCCATTTCTACCCTCCCACCCATTCCAAGATGGCATATATTCTGGTTGCCCCATTCCCTGGTCAGCCCTCCCTTCTGTCACCCCACTCCCCTCCCATCCCCTTTTCCCTTACATTCTTGTAGGACAAGAAATATTTCTATGCCCCATTGCCTGTGTATCTTATTTCCTAGTTGTATGGAAAAACTTTTTTTTTGTTTTTGAACATCTGTTTTTAAAACTTTGAGTTGCAAATTCTCTCCCCTCTTCCCTCCCCACCCACCCTCCCTAAGAAGGCAAGCAATTCAACATACGCCACATGCGTATCATTATGTAGAACCCTTCCACAATACTCATGTTGTGAAAGACTAACTATATTTTGCTCCTTCCTAACCTATCCCCCTTTATTCAGTTTTCTCCCTTGACCCTGTCCCTTTTTGAAAGTGTTGTTTTTGATTACCTCCTCCCCCTATCTGCCCTCCCTTATATCATCCCCCCTTTTTATCTTCTTCCTCCTTCTTTCCTGTGGGGTAAGATACCCAATTGAGTGTGTATGGTATTCCCTCCTCAGGTCAAGTCCAATGAGAGCAAGATTCACTCATTCCTCCTCACCTGCCTCCTCTTCCCTTCATACAGAACTGCTTTTTCTTGCCACTTTTATGCGAGATAATTTACCCCATTCTATTTCTCCCTTTCTCCCTCTCTCAATATATTCCTCTCTCATCCCTTAATTTGATTTGATTTTTTTTGGATAACATCCCTTCATATTCAACTCACCCTGTGCCCTCTGTCTATGTAAATACACACATACATACACACACACACACACACACACACACACACACATATATATATATATATACATATATATATATATATACACACATATGTATATTCCCTCCAGCTACCCTAATACTGAAGTCTCATGAATCATACACAACATCTTTCCATGTAGGAATGTAAACAAAACAGTTCAACTTTAGTAAGTCCCTTGTGATTTCTCTTTCTTGTTTACCTTTTCATGCTTCCCTTGATTCTTGTGTTTGAAAGTCAAATTTTCTATTCAGTTCTGGTCTTTTCACTGAGAAAGCTTGAAAGTCCTCTATTTTATTGAAAATCCATATTTTGCCTTGGAGCATGATACTCAGTTTTGCTGGGCAGGCGATTCTTGGTTTTAATCCTAGCTCCATTAACCTCTGGAATATAGTATTCCAAGCCCTTCGATCTCTTAATGTAGAAGCTGCCAGATCTTGGGTTATTCTGATTGTGTTTCCACAGTACTCAAATTGTTTCTTTCTGGCTGCTTGCAATATTTTCTCCTTGATCTGGGAGCTCTGGAATTTGGCAACCATATTCCTAGGAGTTTTCTTTTTGGGATCTTTTTGAAGAGGCAATCTGTGGATTCTTTCAAATTCTATTTTACCCTCTGGCTCTAGGATATCAGGGCAGTTCTCCTTGATAATTTCTTGAAAGATGATATCTAGGCTCTTTTTTTGATCATGGCTTTCAGGTAGTCCAATAATTTTTAAAGTATCTCTCCTGGATCTATTATCCAGGTCAGTGGTTTTTCCAATGAGATATTTCACATTGTCTTCCATTTTTTCATTCCTTTGGTTCTGTTTTATAATATCTTGATTTCTCATCAAGTCACTAGCTTCCACTTGCTCCAATCTAATATTTAAGGTAGTATTTTCTTCAGTGGTCTTTTGTAATTCCTTTTCCATTTGGCTAATTCTGCCTTTCAAGGCATTCTTCTCCTCATTGGCTTTTTGGAGCTCTTTTGCCATTTGAGTTAGTCTATTTTTTAAGGTGTTTTTTTTTCAGTATTTTTTGGGTCTCCTTTAGCAAGTCATTGACTTGTTTTTCATGGTTTTCTTGCATCATTCTCATTTCTCTTTCCAATTTTTCCTCTACTTCTCTGACTTGCTTTTCCAAATCCTTTTTGAGCTCTTCCATGGCCTGAGACCAGTTCATGTTTTTCTTGGAGGCTTTTGATGTAGGCTCTCTGACTTTGTTGACTTCTTCTGGCTGTATGTTTTGGTCTTCTTTGTCACCAAAGAAAAATTCCAAAGTCTGAGACTGAATCTGAGTCTGTTTTCTCTGCCTATTCATGTTCCCAGCCAACTACTTGACCCTTCAGCTTTTTGTTGGGGTATGACTGCTTGTAGAGTAAAGAGTACTTTGTTCCAAGCTTGAGGGGATGCCCTGTTATGTTCAGAGCTATTTCACTACAGCCAGCTCTGCCACACCAGCACTCCTCCTCCCCCAAGAACCACCAACTTGGACCTGACTCAGATCTTAAGCAGGCTCTGCACTCACACTCTAAACCGTCACTTAATTCCTCCCACCATGTGGGCCTGGGGCAGGAAGCAACTGTAGCTGTAGTTCTGTAGCTGCACCACTCCTGCTGCCCCTGGGGCAGTCGCCGAACCTGAACTTTCACTCTGTTCCCTGCAGCTTTTCCCACTAACCTTCTCTGTTGTCTTTGGTGTTTGTGGGTTAAGAAGTTTGGTAACTGTCACAGCTCACTGATTCAGGGTGCTAGGTCCTCTTCGGCCGGCTCCTGGTCTGGTTGGTCATGCCGCCACCCATGCTGGGCTCCACTCCCCTCCACTCCCAGCTCTGTGGGTGATAGACCTCACGCAGTGACCATCCAGGCTGTCCTGGGCTGGAGACCTGCTTCCCTCTGCTATTTTGTGGGTTCTGCAGTTCTAGAATTTGTTCAGAGCCATTTTTATAGGTTTTTGAAGGGACCTCTCGGGGAGCTCATGCAAGTCTCTGCTTTCCAACTGCCATCTTGGCTCCGCCCCCTCTTTTATTCATTGTTAAAGCAAATAACAGAAGAATGTCATATATGTCAATTAGAAAAGGGATGAACTGTTCCTAGTGTAGTAACTGGAGAAATAGCAAGGGGAAAATTTCCAGCCCATGTCTGGCAGATAGATTATAATGGACCACTACCCCCAGATAAAGGATGCAAATTTATGTGTACTTGTGTTGACATCTATTCAGGTGTAGTAGTGGCTTGTCCTTATAAGAATGCAACCCAGAAAAACAGCTGTAAAACTCTAGATATCATGAGCCTATATTACGGAACCCCAATGCAGATTCAAAATGACAATGGGTCACATTTCAAAAGTAATGAAATGAAGAGATATTGCATATTAAACTATATAGACTAGATATATCACATTCCATACTATCCACAAGCATCTGGGTTAATTGAAAGAATGAATGGATTATTGAAAGAATAGTTAAGAATGTTAAGTTATAATAATTTGTATCAACATTGGAAAGATAATTTGTTCACTGCTTTATGTAATTTGAATGATAGACCATTAGGAGGAGGTACACCTCTAGCTAGAATGATGACCCCGAGTCTGCAAATTAGAAAACGAGAAACACATAAGATCCAAAATGTTGAGTACTGAGAATCTCCTATACTTTGCGATACAGAACTACACAGGCATGTTGGCAATTATCATCTACATCGTTATTATTGCCTTGCTGTTACATCGTGTCAAGTCTTACTCAATAAATTCTAATACCTTCTTGTTGCCTCCAGGATCAAATACAAAACTTCTTTTTTTGGCATTCAAAGCCTTCATAACCCAGACCCCTACTACCTTTCTAGTCTTCTTACACTCTTCCATCGGCGACACTGGCCACCTCACTCTTCCAGAAACAAGATACTGCATCTCTGGCTGTCCCCTATTCTTGGAACACTTTCCCTCTGCCTCAATCACTGATCTCCGTGTCTTCCTTTAAGTCCCAACTTAAATCTCACCTTCTATAGGAAGCCTGCTTTAACCCCTCTTAGTTCCAATCCTTTCCCTCTTTTAATTATTTCCTAATTATTCTGTATATAGCTTGCTTTGTATATATTTAATTGCGTGTTGTCTTGATTAGACTGTGAGTTCCCCAAAGACAGGAAATATCGTTTGCCTCTTTTTGTGTCCTCAATGCTTAGCCCAGTGCCTGTCCTATAGTATGCATCAAACCAAAGGCTAATATTGATGGAAAAATAACTCCTGTACTCTGTCAGGAAGAAGGAAGCCTATAGAAGAATGGATAAGGAGGCAGAAAGGTGGATTGAAAGTGGGAGAAAGGAAAATCTTATTTCAGTGATGAGAGTGAGTATGACTGATGGAATCTGTTGTAGAAGAGAAATATTCTATATAGGGAGATGGAGTCCTTATAATGACTATTAACTGAAGGGTTTTGGTACACTTATGCTGCCTTAGGAAAAAGTCAATATAATTCCTGGGGGTAAATGACACCCAGGATAGTGGAAAGGCATGGACCCAGGGAAGAGATTTTGAGGCAAACAGGGAAAAAATTGTCCAGAGGGAGGGGCAAGATTGATAATGTGATAATGCATTATCACAGAGGTAGGTAAATTACTACCACAGAGCAATATCTTCTCTATCACCTACAAGATTTGATGTTTCTAAGAGTGAGGCAGAACAGAAAAAGGGGACCAGGAGGCAAGCTCTACAAGGCAATACCAGAAACTGTTTAGAAGAGAGAACTCCAAATTGGTACCTTGAAAGTTTTAATTCCATGGGGAATAAAGAGGATAGAAAAAGACTGAAGTATGAAGGTTGTGAACCAAAAATATATATCTAGAACAGAAAGGGAAGCCAAGCAATGAAAAGTGTGAGGTAAACACATCTTTTCTACAAAAAGATGCAGAAAATTCAGTTTTAAAAACTAAAAAAAAATTATTTGATAGGAAGGAGAGAAAAGGGTATTCTTCTCTGGATAGCTAAGAGAAAAGAGAGGAAAAGAATTAAATAACCAGATAAAAGTAAGAAAGAAAAAGGAACAATGTGCAAAAACCCAAAGGCAAAGAACTAATAAATGGGATGGGCCTGGAAGGTAGATATTTGTTATTATTATCCCCATTTTATACTTCAGGAAACTGAGGCAAACAGGTTAAGTGGCTTGTCCAAAGTCATATAGCTAGTAAGTGACTGAGGCCATATTTGAGTTCAGTTCTTCCTGATCAGAATTTTGGGATGAAACCTATATGCTACTTTTCTACAATCCTACATCTCCTACTTTCAACCAGAATCCTGATCCTGATCAGGAGATACTAGAAAATATCTATGATGAAGGAAATACTGTTATCCCCTCTATCTCCTGCAGGAACACATACTTTTAAGAATGAAGAACAACAGAAAAAAGAAGGTGGGGGCAATATCTACAAGGCAGTAGAAATTTTTAGAAGAAGAAGTTCAAAATAGGTACTTTAGGATCTTTATTCCATAAGGAATAGGGAACATTCTTTATTCTAGAAAAAGTTTAGAATATAGACAGAAAGGGAAGATAATTAATGAGGAAAAAGGATTAAATTTTTTTAAAATAAAAAGGCACAGAAAAAACTAATAAAATAATTTGAAGGTGAGGAGAGGAAAGGGTTTTTTAAAAAATTAACTACCTAATGAGGAAAAAACTAAATAAAATTAATTAATAAGCTACTTTCCAAAACTAGGGAAAGACCCAACAAATGCAAAGGGGACTTTCAGGTGAGGGAAAGAGAGCCTGTTGGAATAGGATTTACTTACTTAAAGTAGATTAAGCAAAAATAACAGAAGAGAAGCAGCAATGTTTTCAAAGAGGAGCAAAAACCCATTTATTTATAAAAAAGCAATATTAGAGATAAAAAGAGGAAAATATAGACCCAATTCTTGTAAATGTGAATAGATTAAGCAATCTATTAAAATGAGAAAGAATGACAAACTGGATAAGAAAACAAAACCCTGCATTCTGTTGCTTACATCTTGTAAAAACTAAGATATACACAGGGTAAAACTGAGGGGCTAGAAAAAATTTACTATGCATCAAGTGAATTTGAAAAATCAGGAGATGCAGTCATTTTATCACACAAAGCAAAAACAAAAATTCTTGATGTAGAGATAAAAAAGGAAATCATTATATGCCAAAAGGAGCCATAAACAACAAACCAATATTCTTATGTAGGTCCAATGCCTTAACATCTAAATTAATGAAGGAAAAAAACTGAATTATAAGAAGATATAGAGAGTACCACAATAATATTAAAAATGTAAAGTATTTCTCTCAGTTTTAGCCAAATGGAAGAGAAAGATCAACAAAAGGGAAAATATAACATTGAACAATTTGTTAGAGAGATTAGAGCTAAAAATAATTCATGGCATCTTCTAAATGGGGCTGCTAAATAATATATGTATTTCTCAGCACTATAGGGAACTAAGAATTGAAAATCATGTATTAGATACAGAAATATTGCACATATACCCAACGAATCAGAAACAATAAATAAATCATTTTCATTATGGATATAACCATAATAAAAATAGCAATGACTTCGGGAAGCATGAAAAACAACAACAACAACAACAAAAAACCAGACCCAAATTGAGATTTCGTAATAAATCCTAAATAATAATGGGTCAAAATGCAAAAATATAAACAATTAATAATTAAGTGAAAGAACATCATAGTAAATAAGAAAACCAAAATTAGGGGTATATATCTAAAACAGTACTCGGAGTGAAAAACCATTTTCTTAAAGCATATATTAACAAAATAGAAAATGAGAGAAGTAACAAATTGAATATGCATTTAAAAAAAATTAGAAACCCAACAAATTGACAATCCCAAAATGATCACAAAAAAGAAGGTAATGAAAATTAGAGAAAAAAGATAAATTGGAAACCAAAAAGACTATAAAAATGATAAACAAAACCAAAAAATAATTCTTTGAAAAGACTAAGGAAGCCAAGATAGAACAGTAAGAACAAATGCAGTGAGTCCCACCTCCCTCTCCCCAACTCCTTGAAACAGATCTAGAAAATGTACCAGACCAAATCCTGATAGAGAAATCCAAGAAAAAAAAAACCACAGTGAATTACTTTTCTAGCCCAGCTCTGCATAAGACAGACAGAGAGGTTTGCAAACATTGAGGAAGACATCTGGCCAGGAGAGGAAGTACAGGGAGAGGCCATGCACCAGGGAAGCAAGAGGTTCCAGACTCTGCACAGAGGAGCCTAAACTTGTGTAGGGCGTGGGAACAGATGCCAACTGGCAGCTATTTTGTTCACTTTCTAGAGGTCCAGGGCCGACTAAGGAGGGAATATGAACCTAAGGAGGGAGTAGTGAACCTAGGGTGAGTAGCTGACATAGGCTTTGTGCTGCATACCAAAAAAAGAGCAAGTTCAGAAGAAAGCAGTACTTACATGCTGCTAACAACAGAACTGAAGCAGGGTCTCAGTTTCAGTCTCCGGATCAGGTTAAAGTCTTCAAAGGAATAACCAGGGCATGAGGGATATAGTTCTGAAATGTTGCACCACCAGATTTTGAGCTTGCTGATAGTGGCCAAACCCAGTTGCAGTCTACTGACGCTCCAGATAGGGCAAATGTACAGCCATGTTGTTCAGACCCAAATCTAGCTTAGGAACTTGCCAAGCTCAGATGCAGAGAGTAGAGATCAGATTTTGCTCCAGATCAGACCGCTATCAAAACATGGAAAGCTTGCAGATTCCCACTCTGAGCTGGCCAGGAGCTCCTGGAATACACCCAATATTCAATAACTCAAGAAAGCAGCAGCAGATCAAACCCAAACATTTCTTCCAGAAGTGTACAGAGCCTAGCCCTCACATGAAGTACGGAATCAAGAAGTAGGCTAGAAGACTGAGCAAACAAAAAAAGAATCACAGTATTTAAAACTGTTACAGTGAAAAGGATGCTCATGATACGCATTCTGAAAAGAAAATGACTCCAAAATATCTACAAGCAGAGTTTCAAATAAAAACAAGGCATGGGCACAAATTCACCTAGTTTATATGTTAAGACCATATCTGTGCATAGAAGGATCTCTTTTTTTGATCTTTATGCAAACAATTTATGTGATATTTGATCTAATTGTTCTTTGAATGTTTGATAGAATTCACTTGTGAACTTGACCCTGGAGTTTTTTCCTTTGGATAGTTCATATGGTTTGTTTAATTTCTACCTCTGAAATTGGATTATTTAAGTTCTTTATTTTTTTTTGTTAAATTATACATTTTATATTTTTGTAAATATTCATTTATTTCATTTGTTATTGATTTTGTTGGCATATAGTTGGCCAAAATAGTTTCTCATAATATCTTTTATCTCTTTTGTTGTGAATTCTCCTTTTTTCCCCTCCATTTTTGATACTGGTAGTTTAGTTTTCCTTTTTTTTCTTTTTAATCAACTTTAGTGGCTTATCTATTTTATTGGCTTTTGAAAAAATGATGATAGTTTATTAATTCAATTTTTTTGTTTTAAGTATTGTTAATTTCTTCTTTAATTTGAGGACTTTCATTTTAGTGTTTAATTGGATTTTTAATTTGCTGATTTTCTAGTGTTTTTAGTTGCATTTTCCATTTTTATCTGTTCTTTCTCTTATTTGTTAATTAAAGAGTTTGGAGACACAAACTTTCCCCTAAGGACTACTTTGACTTCATTCTAAAAATTTGTGATATTGTCTCTTGTTGTCATCTTTAATATTTATCATTTCCATGATTTATTCTTTGACCCAACAATTCTTTGTCAGTGACCTTTTTGTATCATAATTTAATATATTGCAATGAGTAAAGGATGTGTATTATGTTTCTGCATGTGTTTATGAGGTTTTTATGTCCTAACACATGATTGATTTTCATAAAGCTGATGTGCACAGCTGGAAAATATGCACACAAATTTCTATTTCCATTCAACAATCACCTGAGGCCTACCATATCTTATTCTTCTAAAATTCTATTCAGGTCCTTAAATTCTTTCTTGCTTATTCTTCAGTGAGAATTATCTAGGGCTGATAGGAGGTAAATCGAAGTCACTCATTATTATAATCTTATTGCCTATTTCTCCTTGTAATTTAGTTTTTCCTTTAAGTATTAGAAGCTATGCCATCGGATGCATATAGGTTGAGTGCAATCAACTTATTGTCTAGTTAACCTTTCAGAAAATGTATTTCCACTCTTTCTTTTTAAAATTAAGACATGTTTCCTGTTGCCTTGTCTGAACTCAAAACTGCTATTCATGTTTTTTATTCAGCTGAAACATGATAGACTTTGATCCAACCCCTTATTTTAATTCTGTGTGAGTTTTTATGTTTCCCATGTGTTTATTTTAAACAATATGTTGTTAGATTTTGCTTTCTAATTAATTCTGTTAATTTTTTCCATTTTATGGGTGAGTTCATATCATTCACATTCACAGTTATATAATTTTTAAATTTCTCTTTATTCTGCTTTATACTTTTTCTTCAATAAACTCTTTCCATCTTCATTTCAAGTTAGCTTTTTTTTTCCTTTTAACTTTTTCTTTAATATCCACTTTCCAAACTTTAGGTTTGTTTGTCTTATGACTAATGCCTCTCTGACTCTACCATCACTCTTTTATTCCCCTGTCCTCTGGATTCATAACAATAATGCAAGATTTGTTTAATTTTAGGAAAACTATAAACTTGTAGTAATAGCAGTAGTGGAATTATGGTAGGTGGTACTGGTAGTAGTAATGGCAGCAGCAATATCTAGTGCTTTAAGGTTCGCATAGTGTTTATGATATTATCTCATTTGATCTTCACAACAACCCTATGAAGAAGGTGAGGCAAACAGAATTTGTCACTTGTCCAGGGTTACACAGTTAGTAAGCATCTGAGGCCTGATTTGAATTCAGGTATCCCTGACTTCCCCACTAACCATTGTGCCATGTATTAATAACAATATCAACCAAAAATGATTATAACAATAGATACCCAAAAAAGCTTTTGATAAAATACAGGTTTTTAAAAAAACACTAGAAAAATATGAATAAATAAATCCTTAAAATGATAGATAATGTGTGTCTAAAATCAAGAGCTACCCTTATTTGTAATGGAGATAAACTAGAATACTTTCCAATAAATTCAGTTTTGTAACAAGGGTGTCCATTTTCAACATTTCTATTTGATATAATACTAGATATTGTGGCTATAAAAATAAGACAAGAAAAAGTATGTGAGGGAATAATAACCATAGGTAAAGGAGACACATATTTATCAGCTTTGGCAGATTATATGATCTAATACTTAGCCCTAAAGAGTTAACTAATAATTAGTATTATTAGCATTTCTTTGTCATATCAATAAAATTCAGCAGGAAGAGATAGAAAGAGAAATGTCATTTAAAATTACTACAGAATTTATAACATACCTGTGAGTCTAGCAAGTTATACCCCAGAAGTACATAAATATATCTACAAACAACTGATTGCAGAAATAAAGGATCTAAATAATTAAAAAAATATTAATTACTCATGGCTAGGATGAGCCACTATGACAAAATGGTAATTCTACATAAATTAATTTACTTATTCAATGTAAAGTTAATATCAGGTAAACTATCAATGAACCACATTTCATGATTAGAAAAAAATAACAAAATGAATATGGAGGAAGGGAAAAGGTGAAGAATCTCAAAAGCATAATGAAGAGAATCAGAATGGAGGGAGCCTAGCATTGCTAGATTTCAAACTGTATTACAAATTAATAATCACTAAAACAATTATGTATTGGTTTAAAAATAGAGAAATTGGTTTGTAGAACAGATTAGGCATGCAACATACAGAAGCAAATATATATAATATTCTAGTATTTGATAAACACAAAGATTCCAGCTATTGGGATAAGGACTTGCTATCTGACAAAGACTGCTAGGAAAATTAGACAACAGTATGGAAGAAATTAGGTTTAGAGCAACACTTCACATTTGGGCATAAAAAGGCACAGCAGAAACAAATGGAGAAACATGGGAAAAAATATATATATATATCAGATCCATGAAAAGGAGAAAAGTTCATTACTAAATAAGAAATAGTGGTGATTAAAAAGATAAAATGAAAAATTTGATTACATAAAATTAAAGTTTTATGTGACTACAATAAAGGTAAAATTAAAAGGAAAATAATTGGAAAAATGCTTAGCAGCAAGTTTCTCTGATAAAGATCTCACTTTGAAGATGTATAAGGAACTCTTTCAAATTTATAAGAAAAAGAGCTATTTCCCAATTGCTAAATAGGTTAAGGATATGAACAGACAGTTGAAAAGGGAAGAAATTCAGGTTATTTACAGTAAAAAAATATGCTTAAAATCACTGCTAACTAGAGAAATGCAAAGTAAAGCAAACCCAAGATTTCACCTCACATCCATCAAAGTGGCAAAGACAAAAAGGAAAATGATAAAAGTTGAAAAATAGGTACATTGATATACTTGTTGGTGGACTTGTGAATGGGTACAGCCATTCTGGAAAATAATTTGGAATTATACGCAAAAATTGACTAAACCATGTGTGATCTTTGAATCAGTTATATCACAGCTAAGCCTATGTCCAAAAGAGATCAAAGAAAAAGGAAAATGTCCTTTATGTACATGGATGTTTATAACAGTTCTATTTGTGCTAGAAAAAATAGCTGGAAACTAAGAGGATAGCCACCAGCTGATGAATGATTGAATAAAATGTAGTATATTAATGTAATGGAGTACTCTTGTGCTACGAGAAAACAAGAAATAAAGGATTTCAATAAAACATGGAAACACTTAGACAAACTGATGCTAAGTTAAGTAGGCAGAACCAGAAGAACAATCTATACTATAATGCAAATATTATAAAAATGAGCAATTTAAAGCACTTTTATAAACTGATGGACATTGAACTGAATTGAAGCAGAATACAACACTATAAAAACAAACAACCTTGCAAGCTGCAAGAACTATGATCAATATATTGACCATTTATGATTCCAGAAGGCTGATCATGAAATATGTAATCTGTGACAGAGAGATGATTGGTAGATGGATTTAGGATTCAGAATGAGACATATCTACTTTATACACAGCCAATGGAGGGATTTGTTTTGAATTTATTTTACTTCATTATGCATATTTGTTATAAGAAATTGCTTTTTCTTTTTAGTCAATAGGATTGGTGGGGTGAAAGAGAAAATAGGTTTCTGTTAATTAAAAAACAGTAGAGTTGGTGATGCCACAGATAGGAAATGTTGCACGCACTTTCAGATAAGGTCATTATTATTTACTTAGTTGTTTTATGTTGCTACAAGAGATCTCTTGCAAGTGGGAATAATCTGTATATGTAATGTAATACAATATATCAGTAAACTTCATTTATGCAAACATATATACACACATACATATAAAATTCAAACCACCAGCCTTGCATATGGGCAGGGGAGACTAAACCAAGGAGTGTGCTAGAAAACATGCTGTGACCACAACAGCTGCAGTAGCCCCAGGAGTCAGCTCAAACTCCCCATTTATGAACCTATCTCTCTCTGAAAGGGAGATATAGACTAGGGGGATATTTGTTAAAGTTAAACTCTAGCTCAAGATTCTTAGTATAATATTAGTGGCAATGGAAAAAAACCTCTCAAAAAGGGAAGAGGAGGAACGGAAGCAGCAGGAGCAGGAAGAGCAGGAGGGAGAGAGGAAGATGAGGAAGAAGCAAGAGAAAGGAGAGTGGATGAAGAAGAGGGAGAAGAAAAGAGAAGAAGGGGACAGAAGAAGGAAGAGGAAGAAGGGGAAGGAGGAGGAAGAGATGATGAGGAAGAGAAAGAAAGAAGAGGAGAAAGGAGGGGAAAGGAGAAGTGAGAAGTCCTTGAGACTTTCTTGAAGGTGCACTGGGGGCATTTCCAAAGAGGTTCTTCTTTTCCACACGTGTTATATGAGCTGCCTCCACTTTGGGGACCACTGCGACCAGATTTGCTTTTGTCATTCAAATACAGAAATCTAATTAGATTTCCACCCTTCACACGGTGAGAGCAGGAACAGCATACAGTAAGGAAGGGGTGAGGCAGGGAGAAGGAATGACAAGTGACAAGAGTAGCTCTAATCCCATTTAATCTACTGGAAATCCTACTTTTTAGCTGCTCAGAACCTCTGCAAAAATTCATTCACTATGTCTATTCACTTGCTTTTTCTGCTCTTCTCTACCCTGCTTTATCCCCTTTCTCTCTCCACCTTTGCCACTTTTGCATTTGGCCAAAGAATAGATGACGGAGACATTTCAGCTATTTAGGGCAATAACTTTCACCACCAAAATTCTCTTACCCGCAGGTTCAAGAAGAGCTTCGATTCTTCTAAATCTGCTCCTGATGGAAGAGGTGGTGATGGCATAAAGAAAAGTGACAATTCCAGAACACAACAGCAACTGCCTGCCACTTTCTCACCTGCAATTCTATATTTATCACTCTTTCCTGCTATGGAGACAGATAAGCAGGGCACAGTGAAGGAAACCCCCTAGAAGAATGAGCAGGGATCCAGTTGGAATAAGGACCAGCTTCTGAGCTCTAGGAAGGGGCAACATTTGGGGACACATAAAGAAGAGAAAAAGATGGAGAACATCACACTTCTTGTCGGCTCCAGGCTCAGGAGCAGGTTTGTCTGCTGGGGGCTCTTCTGTTTCATTTGCTCGCTAGACGTATGCATCCCCAGGACTTCCCAGCAAGTAATCAGGTTTGGTAAGTGGAAGCGGAGAAGAAAGCGTCCCGGGACCCTCAAGGCATATAGCTGGTCGCAGAATGGGATGTGGGAAGGTGTGTGGAACAGAGAGTTCGTAGGGCTGAGTGTGTAACGTGGAGGAAAAAGGTCTTAGAACTCCTAAGAATTATCCACGTAGCAACCTTCCTTCACAGAGAAGTTTAATTGTTGCAGGGGAGGTTTGGCAGGGAAGGGGTTTTTGTCTGGGTGTTGGGTTACCTGGCAGACACAATTCTGGCTTGTTTTTTTTCTCCCAAGGTGCATGTGCCCCTAGGGTCAGGGAAATTAAAGTGGGCGACCGTGATGAAGCTTTGCCTGAGTGTGTGCCTAGACCTATTTATTCTAGTTTGTAGCAGCAGCAGCTGCCCAAAATGTCAATGCTTGCCTACTCTCCAGAGGTCCCTGCTCTAGGAATATCCAGGCGCTTGCCTGTCCAGTTTTAAGTCACAGCGATACCACTAATGATCTTGAAATGCGGTACAACCCTGAGTGGCTAGTTTTGATTTCCAAGTTGAGTTCTGTGGTGTGGAAAATGAGTTTACTGGGAATATCAAATTGCATACGATCGTTTGCTATGTCCTTCTTACCCTTGGCAGTGGGCTTAGAGAACTGACAGAAATTAAGAAAAGTCAATCGCTAAGAGTTTCTCATTTGTTCCCCAAACCTGTGTGTACAAGTCCCTGGAATTTTTACTGGATGCTACTATTACAGAGAGAGCAGGAAATATTGTGAACTGAATTCGGGCTAAAGAATCAAGGAGGAGTAATGACGGGCTGGAGGAGATGGAGAATAAGAGGGAAAGTATCACATTTCCTCAACCCTAAAAGTCTGCTGGCCTGTGGTCACAAGCATCTCAGTTGCTTAACACAAAGGGCAAAATTTCTGCAGTCCCAGAACTTACTGGTTTTCATAAATAAATAAGGCACTTATGATCTTCCCTTCTTAACCAATCTTAGCTATTGCTCCTTTAAATCAGCAGCAGCAGCTTTTCCTTCCCTGACAAGCAAAGTTGTACTGTTCTCATCCCAGCAAATAAACATTTTTTGTTTGCCCTGTTAGGCATGTATGTAGGACTAAAATAAAAATCTGGCATATTAAAAGTCCCAGCTAAAAAGGGAAAATGGTACTTTTCATCTTGTCTTTTCACAATGCAGCAGAGTATCAGCAAAAGGCTTCATCTATGACATAAAACTTACACTCTGCTGACCTCTTCACACTTCTCATTTTTGTCTTTTTCAGAAATTGACTAAATGTATCAAAGGAAACTTTACTTATGTAGTTACTACATAGGATAGAAATTCCTATGCAGATATAATAATACAGCTAAGCATTTCTGAATGGAACTGAAGGAAGGTTTGAGCTACAGAAATTTTTAGGTGACTCTCACCCTAACCCTAACCCTAACCCTCAGTAACTAGAATGATTCAGCAACTAGTTATAGATTTTTTCCATTTCCAGAAAACAAATGTTTAGTACAGTTAATGCTTAGTTTTCCTTTAATATTTAGTTTGTGCTGTATTATCCCAACTTCAGCATGATTACAAGATTACAAATCTCCATAGTTTGCTACCTCAAAAGGACTATACAAGAAAGAGTATGTTATACACTAGTTTTGCATTGACATTTTAAAGAGTCAACTAATGACCTTTAAGAAGTTACCTGGAATATCAGTCATTAAAATGTCCTAGGTCTGGATTCATGTAAAAGTAGAGAACATAAATGTATCCTGTTTCATGCTTAGTTCTAGTATCATATCATTTAAAAATACAATTACATTAAAAAATTTTGAATACAATTAAAGATAAAACTTCAGTGGAAAGAATAGTTTGCGTAATTCATATCCTCAGATGTTAACTTATTACATATGTACAATTTCAGTGATCCAGATTCCTGAAAGAGTTATCTCCTGGTAGAAATGGTAACAAATCTAGCATTCATCTTTTATTTCTCCTGTCTTATGCAAAATTTTATTTAGCATCACATATAAAGAGACCCAGAAAAATCAGAAAGACTGTTTTAAGTAGACAGAGGATGTAGGCAAGTACCAAGCAATGGAAATTTTTGACTTAGAAGTACCTTTCAATATGAAGACAACCAAGATAATTCACTAACTTTAAAAGCCATTGATATTTCCCTGACTTAAATGAAAGCTAAAAAAGTTGTATTCTTTCTCTCATAATTACTCTTTTGATTTCCACCCTTGCCCCACTACAGCCACATAGGGAGGAGGAAAGTACTTTTGTTTTGTTGGGGATGTTTTTTTAAAAAATTATATGTATATATATTTTCAATCAGCAAAAATCACCTTTTCTTCTTCCCTCCCCCCTTAAGAATGAAGAAAAAATAAAATTCTTGTTACAAACATGTTAGAGAAGCAATGTTCAAATTATCCATGTATATCTCTATCTATCTATCTATCTATCTATCTGTATCTGTCTCTACTTATCTCTGTCTAATATGTCCCATTCTGCATTGAGTCCTCTACCACTCTTTCAGGTAGCATGTTTTATCATTAGTCCTCTAGAATCATGTTTGGTCATTACTCTAATCAGAGTTCTGAATTCTTTCAAAGTTGTTTGTCCTTAACATTTGCATAAATGTTATATAAATTGTTCTCTGGTTCTGTTTACTTCACTGCATCACTTCATATAAGTCTTCCCATGTTTTTTCAGGAATCTTCATCATGTTTTGTAGCACAGTAGTATTCCATCATATTTATATATCATATGTGTTCAGTCATTCCCCAGTTTATGAACATTCCCTCAAATCTCCATACTTTGCTACCTCAAAAGAACTATAAATATTTTCATACATCCTTAGAACTTGTTTTGCTTAGAATTAATCCCTCCCTTAATCTATGTTCTCTCCAATTCTCCTTTCTCCCTTTTCCCCTTATTTCTCTGCTGTTCCCTGTTGAATGAAATGTATTTTTGTATGTAACTGTGTGTGTCTGTGTGTGTGTATGTCAGGGAGGGTTGTCTTCTCTCCTTTGACCAATTCTAATGAGAGCAAGGTTCATGTCAGCTGCTCCCTCCTCCCCCTCCTCTTTGTTTGTATAAAGGTCTACTTGCACACCCTGATTATATGAGATACTTTCCTCTAATCTTTTTCCTTCCCCTAACTACAGTATATTCTTCTCCCCATCCCTTTCCACTTTTCATTCTTCTTTTTAAGATTATCAAGATATAACAGAACCACTCCCAGTCTTCTGTTAGATTTCCTGCATGATACCTGATGATGATAATGTTCAGAGAGGATATATGTTTATATATGTATTCTCATATGAGGATGGAGGCAATTTATCATTGTCTAGTCTTTTATTACTGTTTTTCTAAAATCAAATTTATTTATTTATGGAATAAAACAAGCATTTCCATAACATGGTACAATAAAAAAAGATGATTGAACATGAAACTTCAGATCTACTATGTACAACTTGTTATTCCTTTTAAATACATGACAAAGTTATGTAAATTTCCTCCCCTTTTTTCTTTCCTTTCACCCCTTCAGAGATGGCTACCATTAGACACAAATAGGTATAAATGTAAAATTATCCTATAATACTTTATATCATTGTTTACATATATATATATAGTTTTTATTATTGTTTGTTTATGTTTATCTTTTTATTTTCTCAAAGTTTCTATATAGCTCTAGTCTTTTGATTAGGAATGCTTGGAAATCCTCCACTTCATTAAAAATCCATGTAGTACGATAACATTGTTCTGCTGGATAAGTTATTCTTGGCTTAAGCCTATATTCTTTGCTTTTTGGAATATCACATTCCAAGCTCTCTGCTCCATTATGAACATATGATTCTGACTACGGTTCCTGAATATTTGAATTTTTTTCTTTCTTACTGCTTACAGTATTTTTCTTTGACTTGAAAGCTCAGTATTTTGGCTCTAATATTCCTAGGAGTTTTCTTTTGGGAGTCTTGTTCAGGATGTGATCAGTGGATTCCTTCAATTTCTATTTTCCCTTCTGTTTCTAAGAAATCTCATAGGCCTTTTTTTAAAAAAATATTTACTTAGTATTTTATTTTTTCCCAATTACATGTAAAAACAATTTTAACATTTGCTTTTAAAATTTTGCGTTACAAATTCTCTCCCCTCCCTCCTGACCTACCTCATTGAGAAGGCAAACAATCTGATATGCATTATACATGTGTATTCATGCAAAGCATATTTCCATATTAGTCATATTATAAAAAAAAGATAGACCAGAAAAAAGCAACAATTGTCTTGGATCATTATATTTCTGAGAATAGTTAAGTCATTCGCAGCTGATCATCTTACAATATTGTTGTTACCATGTACAATGTTCTGGTTCTACTCACTTCACTTTGCATCAGTTCATGTAAGTCACTCCAGCTTTTTCTGAGAGCATTTAGCTCATTATTCTTATAGCACAATAGTATTCCATCACAATCATATACCACAACTTGTTCAGCCATTCCCCAATTGGTGGCCATCCCCTCAAATTCCAATTCTTTGCCACCAGAGAAGGACTGCTATAAATATTTTTGTACATATAAGTCCTTTTCCTTTTTTGTTTTTTGTCTCTTTTGGAATACAGGCATAGTATTGATATCCCTAGGTCAAAGGGTATGCATAGTTTTATAGCCATTTGGGCATAGTTACAAATTGTTCTATGGAATGGCTGAATCAGTTCACAACTCCACCAACAATGCATTAATGTCTCAATTTTCCCACATCCCATCCAACATTTGTCATTTTTCTTTTCTGTCCTATCAGTCAATCTAATAGGTATGAGGTAGGACCTCAGAATTATTTTAATTTGCATTTCTCTAATCAATAGTGATTTAGAGCATTTTTTCATGTGGCTATAGACAGCTTTGATGACTTCATCTGAGAACTGACTGTTCATATCTTTTGATCATTTATCAATTGGGGAATGGTGCTTATTTTTTTAAATTTGATTTAGTTTTCTATATATTTGAGAAATGAGACCTTATCAGGGAAAAAGTTTTTTTCATAGTTATGATGATTAACTCCATTTCCCTTCATCCTATCCCCCCATTTATTTTAGTCTCTATCTCCTTTCACCTTGTCCCTCCTCAAAAGTGTTTTGCTTCTGACTACCACCTCCCCCAATCTGCCCTTCCTTCTATCATCACTACCCCCTTCTCTTATCTCCTTCTCCTCCTTCTTTCCTGTAAGGTAAGATAGATTTCTATACCCAAGTGAGTGTGTATATTATTCCCTCTTTGAGCCAATTCCAGTGAGTAAGATTCATGCACTCCTCTCACATTCTACCTCACCCATTTTCCCCTCCATTGGAAAAGCTTTTTCTTGCCTCTTTTTTGTGAGATAATTTATCCCATTCTACCTCTCCTTTTCTCTTTCTTCCAGTGCATTCCTCTTTCTCACCCCTTAATTTAATTTTTTGGATAATAAGCTTTCATATTCAACTCACACATGTACCCTCTGTCTATAGATTCTCCTTCTAACTGCCCTAATAATGAGAAAGTTCTTATGAGTTACAAGTATCATCTTACCATATAGGAATGTAAACAGTTTAACTTTATTACGTCCCTTATAAGTTCCCTTTCCTGTTGTCCTTTTTATGCTTTTTTTGAGTCTTATATTTGAAAGTCAAATTTTCTATTTA
Source organism: Trichosurus vulpecula (assembly GCF_011100635.1). Classification (NCBI taxonomy): domain Eukaryota; kingdom Metazoa; phylum Chordata; class Mammalia; order Diprotodontia; family Phalangeridae; genus Trichosurus; species Trichosurus vulpecula. The sequence goes on from NC_050574.1 coordinate 379,277,043, forward strand.
GCTCTGCTCTTTTCATCAAGAATGCTTGAAAGTCCTCCATCTCATTCAATATCCATTTTTTCCCCTGATAGAGGGACTGAGACTGATTTTGCTGAGTAGATGATTCTTGGTTGTAATCCCAGCTTCTCTGCTATTTTTAAAGTCTTTTGATATTTTAGTATTCTTATCGGCTTTGGAAGTTATGTACTTCTTTTTGATCCATTTTAATTTTCAGGTTATTTGTTGCTTATGAGAAGTTCTGTACCTATTCTACCAAATGGTTAATTTTCTTTCCAACTTTTTTCTTCTGCAACTCTCAATTTTTTCCATTTTTTTCCTCTAGCACTGTTATTTTATTGAAAAAAAAATATTATTTACCTTTTATTATTAATATATGGTGTTATTATTAATATATAATATTATTATACCATTAAACTCATGCTTCATCTCTTCTAAGCATTTGAGTTGAATTTGTGCCCAACCTGTGTTTTTCTCTGAGGTTTTGCTTGTAGATGTTTTGGAGCCACTTTTTTTTTTTTTCTGGGTTTGTGTCTTTAGCATACCTGTTAACATAATAGGTTTTTATACTAAGATCATTTTTTTGTTTGTTTGTTTGCTCGTTCTTCCAGCCTATTTTCTGATTTCTTACTTGACCTTAGGACCAGGCTCTGTGCACATCTGGATGGTATATTTGGGGTGGTCCAATTGATGTTTCTTGGGGTATTTGTTATCTTGTGTTATTTCAGTATGTCAGAGAGCTCATGCTGAGGAGTTATAAGTTTTAGGTGCTCTGAAAATGGTCCAACTGAGGGCAAAGTCTGATTTCTACCCCCCTTCCCTGGTCTGAGCTCCACATATTTCTGACCTAGGTTTGGGTCTGAGCACCATGAGACTCTTTCTGGACTCACCCTCTGCCATTCAACTGGGAAGCTATGATGATTTGGAGTGACAGAACTGTAGGCTCCTCTTTGTTTTTTCTGCCTTGATTATTATTCTGCAGGCTTTAGATTAGGTTAGAGGCTTGAACTATTACCCTGCTCTGATCCTGGAATCTAAGCCACACCATGACTACTTGCTTCTGAACTTGTTCCTCTCTAAGTTTATTGCCTAGAGCCTAAGACTGCTGAGGGAAGAGGGGTGCGGGGAGAAGGCAAGGTGAGAGCAAAGATCTCTTTCTCAGTCCTTCCTAGATCTGAATGGGCAATGAATAAAACTACCAGTTCACCCCTGTCTCCATCCCAGTAACCCAGTATCAGTTTGAGGGTCACCCAGCATGACTCTAGGACTCTTTGCTCTGCTTCACGGCTCCTAGTATCTGCAGACCTTTTTGTCTCCCTATGCAGACTTGGGCTGAAAAAATGACTTACTGTGACTTTTTCTTGAATTTCTCCATCAGGATTTAGTCTAGTGCATTTCCTAGATCTGTTTGGAACAGTTTAGGGGGAGAGCTCCTCCCTGCACTGCTATTATGGCTTGTGGTGATTTCAATGCCTTAAATGGTTTGTGATATCATTGGAGTGTCTTTTCCCTGGACTGATAGATAGAATTCACTGTTCTTCGGTGCCTTAGAAGATTATTTTGCATGTTGCTATGGCCAAAAAAGAACTATCACTTGGTGGCCAGCCTTCTGGCTTCTCTTTCTTGATTATAAGTTTCCTTTGACAATCTTTTCAATGTTCTGGGGCCTGATGCATTGAGTAAAACATCATCTGTAAATAGGAGCATAAGGAAGAGCTCACTTCTATTTAGCCTGTACAGTGGACACTTTTCACGACAGTGGTAAACACCTTTGGCAAATATGTTTCCCTATTTTATGTCTTTCTTGATAGTAATAATTGGAGCTTGTTGAGCGAACTCATTATCAAACAATCTTGTATGATCTTAAAGTATACACAGGTGACACCTTGTTGGAGGAGAATACTCAGGGATGAAACTGCAAGGACAACATATAGACAAAGTATAATGCAAAATATCTTTGAAGTATTTTGATACCTTTTGTTTTATATCACCTTTATTTTCCAACATATACCTACTTAATTTGCCAGCGAGGTTGTAATTTTTGGTAACAAAGAACAAATAATTCTGTGACACCAGGCTTGATCATTATAATTGCAAAGGGATCAGTTTTGCTTTGTCACTGCTGTTCTTCAAATTCACATTGTTTTAGTCACTGGGTATATTGTTTACAGCACCAGGCCCGAGTTCAAATCTAGCTTCAAACACTTGCTAGCTGTGTTACCCTAAGCAAGTCATTTAACCTTGTTTGCCACAGTTTCCTCATCTGTAAAATGAGCTGGAGAAGGAAATAGCAAACCACTCCAGTATCTTTGCCAAGAAATTCCCAAATGGGGTCATGAAGAGCTGGTCATGACCAAAACAAGTAAACAGCAACAATAATACTGTTTTCCTGGTTCTACTAACGTTGCTTGTCATCAGCTCATGTTGTCAGACCTATGCTTTTCTGTAGTCTTCATAGTCATCGCTCACATTCATGTTCCACAATTTGTGCAGCAATTCAACAATTAATGGGCATCTACTTTTTCTGAATCTTAGGTAAGACAAAAGGGGCCAAATATTTTGTGATGTACGGTACTGGGCTTTTTCTTTTTATGACCTCTTTGGAGAAAAATATACCCGGTGCTTGGATCTCTCCATAAAAGAGTACACATGTGTTAATCAGTTTCTTAATATAATTTAAGATTGCTTTCCAGGGAGATTGAATGAATTCAGAGTTGCATCGAGTATGATTGTGTTAATTCCAATAAGTATTGTGTTAATTCCAGTTTTTTTGTGTAGCTTTTCTATTCCAGCCGGTCTTCCTATTTTTTTTAATTCCTTTAGTGCCACTTCTACCTCCACGCACTGGAGACTGTGATGTTAAGAGACCAGATGTAATGGTTCCACTGTCCCTGATGAAGGGAGTAGCTTGTTAATGAAATGAATTCATAAACTACTATTATAAGACAATGTGCTTGATGTCAAAGAAATAGGAGATGTAGATATCCTCTGAGAAATGGAGACAAACTATCTCTTATGTATATAAGGGAATATTAGAATAGGATCATTACAAATCATTTAGGTCAACTCCCTTAGATGAGTAGAGTGCTTATTAAGTGCTTCATCTTACCTTAGTACACAAACTGAGTTTAGTGATACATTCAGAATTCTTAATTCCCCATATGATCTTCTTCCCAGGCTGCCTTTCACGGTAATCTTGTCAGTACTTACTGTGTGCCAAGCACTATGTTGAGTTCTAGGAATACAGTGAAAAAAAAGTATATTCTGATATTCCTTTCTTTTGGAGGGGGGAAGGCAGGGCAATTGGGGTTAAGTGACTTGTCCAAGGTCACATGGCTAGTAAGTATGTCACATGTCTGAAGCCAGATTTGAACTCAGGTCCTCCTGACTCCAGGGCTGGTGCTCTACTCACTGGACCACCTAGCTGCCCCTATATTCTGATATTCTAATGGAAGAAAAGAACACATGAAAAGAAATTGTAAAGGGTGGAAGGGAAAGAAAGGGCGTATCCACTCAGGGGCCTAGTGGAGAGAAAAGCCCAAATAGTCAAGAATGAAAGCTAGAGAATGGAAGAATGAATTTAGTTTGCCCAGGCCCTTCTTTTTAATGGAGAGTCCTGGAGGAGAACTGGCCAATCAGAGAAGTGGCCACAAGGGTGGAGGGATTTTCCCAGACTGGATAGTTTACTAGGACATAGTAGAGAAGAAATTCAGAGGACCAGGAAATGGAGGTCACAGGAATGAATCTGCCTTTAGATTTGATGATCTAATTTTCCTATAGTGACATTATTAATGACAAAGCCTTTTAGACATAATTTCTAAAAACTTTAATTATATTGACCATTTTGTGAAGCAGCCAAAACCAGCCTTCATTCCTATCCCAGCCGTGTTCCTGACTTCAAAGCCATGCTAATCCTAGCCCTGCCGACTACCCCCAGCTTTTCAGTTCCCTTTTGTGTGTTGTCTTCCTCCATTAGAATTCCCTGACAGCAGGGACTATCTATTCTTGTACTTACATAGTAACTCACTTCCAATGTCCATTTATTCACCACATTTCATCTTGGATCCCAGACATCCCTTGTAGTCCTCTGGTTCTTGGAAACATCTTCCCTTGGACATTCTGGAATAGAATTCAAAGGGCAGCTCTGAAGGGGGCTCCTTCTAGAAGATCTGCTTCTCTGGTCGCAAGTCATTGCAGAGATTCCTAGGTAATTCTGCTAAGAGCTTCCAGTAACAAGACTCAATACAACCTCCTAAATTTGCTTTTCCAGTAAGTAGTTCATCTGGTGAAACCCCATTCAAATCTTATGTATCCAACCCTATTGACAATAGAGCTATAAGAAAAATAACAAATTAGAAGTCTATAATTCACTCGAAATTTGGATAATTTCTGTTTTACATAGCACTTACCTTTTCTGTCTTTACCCAAACCCTATATCTGATATGGACAATGCCATCAATAGGCGGAAGGAAGAATATTTTTTTAAAAAAATCAATGAGGGCCTGCCTGACTGGAGCTCTGCTGTCTCCTAATATTATCACACAGATATTTTGAAATGGGAAAAATGATTTAAAATTCTTTACAATTATTAATGCAATTTTATATGTAAGTGCTCAATCTAATTTCAGTAAGTACTTAATGTTGTTTGCTTCCCTCCTTCCTTTTATTAGGAAAAATATAAAAAATGATTATTTAGAACTCGTATTATGTCTTTAATGATATGAATTTAATGATTAATTTTGGAATTTTGTACTTAAATGTACAAGAGAAAGGTTCATGATAACAAAGTAAACTTTTGAATGTGATTCAAAGAAAATGAAAAGCACTATACTATGAAACTCTTATAGTTCTAGGCCTAGAAATTAATTTTCTTAATTACTTCACATTCTTAACTACAGTGATTGATTTCTTTTATTTTGTCTTTTTTTGAGTCAGACACCGGAAAAACAAAAAGCAAAAAACCCCACCAAACCCATAAACATTTCTACAGATACATTTCAAATTACAGAAAGAGCATTGTATATGAGACTGTGAATCTCAATTGCATACTGCTTTTAAAAACAACTATATTATAAATTCAAAACACATTTCAAAACTAGGGAGAGAGACTAAAGATAATGAATGAGAAAGGGAAAGGTATTACATGAGAGTGACTGGAAAATGGTCTCTTGCAGAAGGTGAGATTTGAGCTGAATATTGAAAACCAGGGAAGCTTAGAGGTGGAGGTGAGGGGGCAGAGACTTTGAGCTATGGGAAATAACCAGTACAAAGGCACCAAAATGGCCAGAGCTGTGTCATGTTTGAGGAGCTGCAAGTCCAGCAACGTAGCTTGATCATAGAGAACATGCAAGGGGTTAAGGTAGCCACTGGAAAGGAAAGAAAGGGAGAGGTTATAAAAATTTAATGTCTGACACTCGACTTTATATTTGATCCTAGAGGTGTTAGGGAGCCATCGTAGTTCATGGCCAGGTGGGTGGAGGTGTTGAGATAAGGTTAGAGCTACGCTTTATATAGGATTTCAGGTAAGTGGAAAATGGATGGGAGTAAGGAGGAACTTGAGGTAGAGAGTACAGTTAGAAGGCTTCTGCCATAGTGCAGATAATAGGTAGTGGTGATTTGGCTGTTTGAGTGAAGAAAAGGACTTCCTCCCCTTAAGAATCTTCCTCCAACCTGGCATCAGGATGAGGAGGTGGCCTTCAGTGCTTGATGGACATGCTAGTACAGAGCAAGCTCTGGCCAGAACTCTGAATCCAGAAAGGCCTTGAGTACTGACTATGATGTCTCCTACCCCTGCCCTACACACACACACACACACACACACACACACACACACATATAGACCTACATCTATATATCTCCCAGTGCTTGTGTGTGTATAGATATGTACTCAACATCTATATTCATGTGTGCATATATGTGTGTATAATATACACATATCTATATATCTATATCTATAAACCTCCCAGTGCCTGCCACATAGTAGTCACTTAATAAATATTTATTGACTGTCAAAAGTAAAATTTTAGAAAATCTATCTACTAAATTGTAGAAGTGCTGTTGAGGCAATTAACCTCACTGAGAAAATAATACATGAAATATTAAAGTATTAAAGTATTTTTCCTCATAAATAATATTTTATCTTTCATTTCACCTGCTCAGGATATTTATCTTATTAAGGCTTCCTGTCTTGTTCCATCTGTCTGACTTTACATTTTCCATTTACTTAATTGATATTCCCCATACTGGTTTTTTATTAAGGACTTTTTGTATATCCTGGATAGTAATGAAATTTAAAGCTTTTCTTCCCCCATGAGTTTTAAAAATCTTTCTTTCTAATCTTCTTTTCTTGGAAAAACAGCTATGGGATGTGGGGATAAAAATTAATTTTCTGGATAGTTATGAGGCTTGATTTTCAAGCCCAATTTGCCCTACTTTATATTTGGAGGTTTTGGAGTGTTTTAGTTCCTTTTCTTCAGCCCCCACCCATGGCCTCTGCTCCCTCCCCCTCCCCATCAAAAAACTAACAAATATCTGTAGAACATCTGGATTCAGATTTTATTGAACATACTTTTGGTCTTCTTTTTTTGTGAAACCTAATAAAATTTAAAATTATATTTTGGATGATGGAGTGGGAAAGGAAAGCTTTTTATTTTTTCGAATACCTAAACCTCTATGTTGGTGGTGTCAAACTCAAAGAGAAATGAATCCCTGCAGGCCACATATTGACTTAGAAGACTAGAAATTAACATTGTGTTGTATTTTATTTTTGTTCAACATTTCAGGATTATAGCTTTTATCTTCTGGATCTCACTTGTGAGATTTGTTGGCCAAACGGCCATACCTCAAGTTTAACTTCTAGGCTCTAGGCTACATTTTGAGCACAACCTCTATTGTTATGCTCAAGAACAAATAAGAATCTTGGTAACGCCTAAAATATTTTCTATGTTGTGCCAAAGTGAGTTATAGATACTGTGTTAACATTACTGTCACCCCATCATATACCTACCATCTCAACATTTATTTTTACCTAGTCTTTTCTCATTTAAACCTTACTGTGAATCTAGTACTTTGAAAATGAAACCAAACTAAAATGTACATAGGACATAACTGACCATCCAGACCCTCCTACTACTAGTACTTTCCTTCACAAACCTCCTCATATTAATTTTGTATAAAGTATTCAACTTGGAGTCAGGAAGATCTGATTTCAAATCCTGCCTCAAAACCATACTAGCTGTGTGACTTTGAGCACCATTTAGCCTCTAACAGCCTGTTTCCTCATCTCTAACAATAGCACCAACCTCACAGGTTATTGTGATGATCGAGTGAGGTAACACATGTAAAGCATTTTGCAAACCTTAAAGTTCTACATAAATGCTAGGTATTGTATTGCTATTAGCTATCGTATATTTTGTACGTACTTGTATGTGTGTATGCTGCTTTCTTCATGTTTGTGGGAGTCATATATATTATATATAAGTATATATGGATGTGTATGTGTGTTTGTATAAGCTCCTTGAGTGCTGGGACTTTTTCACTTTTGTCTCTGCATCCCCATCACTTAGCATAAGGCCTAGCACATAGATGGTGTGTAATAAATGCATGTTGATTGTTGCCCAACACTCCTGTAATAAGGAGCACTCTCTAAAAGTTCAAATCTAAATTAGCACCTGAATGTGTTAATTCTCAACTTCTATTCACATTGCTTGGTTCCCAAGAGAGCAGCTAACCACTATTACCCAGAGGATTCAGGGCAGTTTCAAAGGGCTGGAGTTTCTAGTACTATCCATCATGAACCCTTATTGGTATCCCCATGGTTTATGAGCCAGTAGCCTCAATTAGTTTTACTTTATTTTACTTTAAATTAATTTTAACATTCTTGTTAATGAAATAACTTTATTTTAAAATAATTTTTGATATGTTTTAGACTGCCTAAATTTGCCTTGTAACCCTCTCTCTCCTGTTCCATTGCCTAAATTCCCCTTCCCCTGTCCCCCTGAAAGCCATTACATACAACAAAAAAATTTTTAAAAGGGAAGAACAGGAAAATCAGCAAAAGCAATCAATATACTGAAAAAATTTGAAAATGATTAATGTTATATACCCACATACCTGTCATTTCTGCAAGAGAATCATAGGAAATGTCTTCTGTGCCTTCTTTGGTATTAAGCTTATCCTTTATAATTTTGCAAATTCATTTGCAACGTTCATTTTATGGTGATTGTTCATTTGTAGTCACTGTGTAAATTCTTTCCTTAGTTCTGTTTATTTAACTTTGCATCAGTTTTGCAGGTCTTCCTACGCTTTCTGGAGTCATCAAAGTCATCATTTTTTTTTATAGCACAGTAATATTCCATTCCATTCGTGTACCAAATTTGTTTTGACATTTCACTATTTATGCGCTTCTACTTGGATGTGAAACTCTCATTTAGGAATTTTGATACAAAACCTTTTTCTATTTAACTACTTCCTTTTGATTATTATATACACACATATTTGGATATATATATATATAGATAGATAGATAGATAGATAGATAGACAGATAGATATACATTAACATTAATGTTGTTTGTGCAAAACGTCTATTCTTTTTTGGTTATTATTATTCAGAATAATAATATTTATATAGTGTGTAAATATGCTATCTCATTTGATACAATAACCCTGTAAGGTAGATATTATTTTATAGATGAAGAGACTGAATCTGAAAGAAATTTGGTGTTTTGCCCTGGGTAAAGCATCTGATCTGCCCTTCTAATTTTTTATGATCTTTATTATTCAGGTCATATATCCATTTTTAATTTGTTGTGGGATAAGAGGTAATGTTTTCAGTTTAATTTCTGCCAGGTGGCAGTTATATACTAAGTAAATTGTTTTCAAGTTTATCAAACCCAGTTGAGTAACCAAGTTCTGTTATTTCTGATTTTCCCTTGTCTAGTTTGTTCCATTTATCTACTTCTCCATTTTGAAACCAAATACCAAGGAGTCTTGATATCGACAACTACTGCTTTATATTTTGTGGATTGAATGATATTCCCCCTTCATTCCTACCTTTTCTTCTTCATTATTTCCTCTGATATTCTAGGTCTTTTATTCACCCAAATGAATTCTGTTAGTATTTTTTCAATAATATCAATAAGTTCTCTAAAGTTCCTTTTTGATACTCTAATCAGTTTAGAGAACATTTAAAACTATGACTTTGGTAGTATGGCCATTTTAATCATATTGGCAGAGGGCCATCTCCAGTCATCTTGATCTATATCTTGCTACTGGACCCAGATGGCTCCAGAGGAAAGAGTAAGACTGGTGACTTTGCACAACCCTCCCTCAGTTAAATCCAATTCACTTCCAAGTCATGGCATCAACTTGCTGATGTCATGGTCCTCTTTGAGAATGAAGGACAAACAATAGCCTGTGAGTAAAAGTAGCTGCCCCTCTGGGGACCCAACCGGCCACTTCCAGTTGGGCAATGCAGCTCTTTCCTTCCTTCCTTCCTTCCTTCCTTCCTTCCTTCCTTCCTTCCTTCCTTCCTTCCTTCCTTCCTTCTTTCCTTCCTTCCTTCTTTCTTTCCTTCTTTCTTTCCTTCCTCCCTCCTTCTCTCCATCCCTCCTTTCCTTCCCTCCTCTCCCTCTGTTCACATAGGGTATCATACTTTTACCTATGGGTGCTCTGCCCAAAGGAATATAAATTTTGATCACTGAAACCTTGCAAGATATCTTGGGGTTTACAAGCTAAATTTCTTTCTTAGGACCATACCTCAAACCCAGATCACTCTGACTCTCATTGAGCGTCCAACAATAGGTCCCAGCCTAAGCCTCACTTGGTCATTGTTTGGGCCCAGATTACTCAGAATCAGTGTAAATAGCAATTGTTTCTCTTTTGGGCAAAAACCCTAAGGGTCTTCCTCTTCCAGACTGATTTTTTTAACTAGGTAAAAGAGGCCATTCTTTGCCTCATTTCTTACCTAGTCTGATCACTGGATGGGTGTTGCCTCAGTCAAACTGAGACCTGGGACAGACCTTAACTTAAAAAGGTCAAAGTCTCCCACTGCATCCAGGGCCATCTCCAGTTGTCCTGATCTATATTTTGCCATTGGACCCAGATGGCTCTGGAGAAAGTGAGGCTGGTAACTTTGCACAGCCCTCCCTCACTTAAATACAATTTACTTGCAAATATGGCATCACCATCCTGATGTCATGTTCTTCTTCCAGAACAAAAGACAAACAACAATCATATTGGCAAAGCTCAACCAAATTAGATGTTCCTCAAGCTATTTAAGTTTATATTTCTCTAAGTAACACTTTATAATTAAATCTATGCAAGTATCAAGTGTGCCTTGATAGATTGAATCCCAAAATTTTAAGCATTTCATAGCTATTTTGAATGGGAATTTCTTTTTTATTATTATGTAATTGTTATGTAGAAATACAGTTGATTTTTGTGGGTTTATTTTGTAGCCTACACTTTGCTCAAACTGTTAATTTCTCAATCAGTTTCTCTGATGATTCCCTGGGATTTTCTAGAGAAATTATCATGTCCTTAACAAATAGAGATATTTTTTATCATAGCAAAGAGAAGATATTATTGTTGCAGGTACTTCTAGAATGCTATTGAAGTGGGAAATTAAATTAAAGTGAGAAAGGAGCCACCATTGTTTTACCCCTATATTAATTTGGAAAGTTTCCAGTGTATCTGCGTTGCATGCTTATTGTACTTGCTTTTGGTTTTAGATGAATACTTCTTATGATATTAAAAAGACACCTTTATGTTTATATTTTATAGGGATTTTTTAAAAGCAAAACTGAGTGTTATATTTTGTTAAAGGGTTTTTTGGGCATCTGTAAAGATATTATGGATTCGGATTTTAAAAAATATTCTTATGTGATTATTTATATTAATTTTTTAAAATGTTGAACTATCAGTGAATACAATTTGGTTATAACGAATACCTGTATCATTGCATCACAAACCATCTAACGTATTGAAGTATCTATTTTTGCATTGCATAGTGGGTAGTGGGTTGTACTGAGTTCAAATCCTACCTCAGACACTAATAGTTGTATGAGTCTCTATTTCTTTTTCAGTAAGAGAGATAATAATAGCATTTACCTCACTTATTTGTTGTGAGGATCAAATGATTTGCACTCTTTAAAGCACTATACAAATGCAAGCTATTATGTTATTTTGTTGTTCTTGATTTATATAATCTAAAAGACTGCTAAGAGATAAGAATTCATTTTGAGATGGAACATATTTTCAGCTATGTATTGTTTCAAATTGATATTGTACCTACATTTGAAAACCAAATGAATATTATTTATCATAACTAATTTTTTAAAATTAGAGATTGCATGGCATAAAGTAAAGAGCTGGTTTTAGAGTCAGAAAGAGCTAGGTTCAAGTCCTGCCTGTGACACAGTCTGTCTTTGGGCAAGTCATTTAATCTCTCAGTGCTCCCAAGGAATTCTATAACACTATGAGTTGAAAAATAGTTGAAATCCCAGGTCCAGAACAAAAAGATAAATTGAAGCTGTTCCTGCTAAAGCCACTAGAAAATTAAACATCTTCAATTAACAAGTTAATCCTGTATATTTAGGATCAAGCTCTTTCCTATCATGGTGGACAAGCATCAAACAAACACAGTAGCTGGTAATTTATTAAATAATGAATATATGTGTATATATCTGTGTCTAGGTAGGTATAAATATATATGACATATTTTTCTTATTAAAATTGAGGAATTCCAGAAATATGGCATAATGAAAGGTGGAAAACAAGCCTCAACTCTCTATTATACCCCACAGTGCCCCCAAATAAGAAAGGAATAAGGAGAGGGAATTAGTCAATCATCAAGGATATGTTAAGTGCCTACTATGTGCCAGGCTTTGGGCATACAAAGGCAAAAATGAAATAGTCCCTGCCCTCAAGGAGCTTAAATTCTGTTGGAGAAAATGTGTGTGTGTGTGTGTGTGTATATGATATATGTTATATATATGTTATATAATATATATGTTACATGTTATATTATAGGTTATGTGTTGTAGGTTTGTATATTATATATGTTAATATATGTTAACATATATATTAGATAACCTATATTATATGTTATATGAGATACATATATGTTATATTATATATATTAGGGAAAATGTATATATAAACCCTAGCATTGGGACATTGTGAAACCACAGGGACTGGAGTACTGTACCTCTCCCAGCTTGGTAAATTGCTATGTGGTCTGTAGACTGAGTTCAGTCCTAGGGAAGCCTAACCTCTAATTGGGATTAGGCGCTCCATTCTCACATTCATTGGCTCATTTATTTCCCTACCCCAGCTGCCCCAGAAATCATTTCGCTTATGCTTAAATGACTAGGATTTCTCCCCCCAAAAAAGTAAAAATGAGATTGATTGTACAATATAAAATGGATATCAGACAGGTAGTTCATTTCTATACAGAAATAAAAAAGCTAAGTAAAGGCCACATTGTGAGTTGATATAATTAACAGAATTAAGCAATCATTTGTAAACATAGTTACAAAGGTGGGGCAACTAATATTCAAACCACATGTTGGGTTAAGCTAAGTTAGGTTCGGATTCGGATTCGGATTCGCTCTGGCAATAAAGCACACTCTCAAAGAATGAGGTTTTTATTGAAAGACAGGGAAGATACTCTATCAAACCCACAACCACATAAATCACAACAATTCCAAACAAACACAGTTAATGCAGTGACCAAGGCAGAGACACAGACACACACAGAGGCAACACCTGTTCAGAGGCAAACCACCCACCCTAGGTTTCTCCAAGCTGGGGAATCCCTCTCTTCTCTACAAATGCAGAGACACCAACAAAGGATACACACACAACATACAACATACAGTATACATACGTTCACCACCTACACCAAAACTTTTCCTAAGCTGGAGAACCCCATCTTTTACAGCCACCTTGGTGAGTCCCTTCTGAACGTAGCCCCAGGCGAAGCGATCTCCCCATGGGTGAGGTTCCAATGAGCTTCTCCCACATGGAGACTTCTATAAGGAGCTGAACAAAGAAAGTTTTTCCCCCCAGAGAGGGTAGCCACTCACCTCGGGAGGGGATGATCTTGTCAATCATTTTGTTTTTGAGAACTGGCTAGGTCCTCAAGAAGCAGTTTCAGAATTTCCTGTCCTTTGTTCAAGACCTATCTGTCTCCTAGTGGAAGTGTATTCAACTCTTTGTTTGGGCCTATCAGCCAGAGAGGAATGTCTGATTCTTTATTCCAAGCTAGAAAGATCTTGCAGGAGCTGGGGGATGGGGGAAGGAAGAACAGTCAGGCTTACACTATAATATGGAAGATCTTCTATAATGATTTATCATTCACCTCATTAGAACATGAAGTGGTTTTATAAATAGTGCTTTTAGAATATTATATTCCAAGCTTTCTGCTCCACTAAGTCATAGGTGCTAAATCTTGTGTGACTGTGGCATCTCATTACCTGAATTCTTTCATCTGGGTGCTTGCAATATTTTTTTTTCTTTGACCCAGAAGCTACAAGTTTAGTTATGATGTTCCTGAGAACTTTCATCATGGAATTTTTAAAAATGTGGTGATTGGTGAGTTTTCACTTTGCCTTTTAGTGCTAATAGATTTGGGTGGTTTTCTTTCATGATAACTTAAAATATAATGTCCAGGTTTCTTGTTTGGTTATGGTTTCAAATAGTCCAATGATGCTTCAATTATCTCTTTGATCTGTTTTCCAGGTTAGTTTTCATAAAAAATATGTACCTTGCATTTTATTATAATATTTTGATCTTTTGACTTTGTTTTAATATTTCTCATTATCTAGTTGAATCATTACTTTCTTTTTGATCCAATCTAATTTTTAAGGAGTGTCCATTCCTTAGGTATTTTGTTTTTCTTGCAGTAAACTGTAAATTCTTCCAAGTGTTTCCTTCAAACCTCTAATTTATTTTTCTATTATTTCCTCTAGCGTTCTCATTTCATTTATAAAATCATCCTAACTCTTTTTTTTAAAAAAAAAAAACACACCTTCTTTATTTTTTTTAGTCTCATGGGATTATTGCTTTCTGTTTGGCTCAGTCTAATTTTGAGGGAGTTCAATTCTTCTTTAGGGCTTGTCATCATCTGTTCTAAGATACTAATTGCCCTTACCATTCCTTCCCTAGCTGATATGTCCTTTAGCTTTACATTTCTTGTTTCATTTCTTTCAAGTATTCATACTGCTTGAGGCCAAGATATTATTTCTCTGAGGCTCTATCTGGACTTGTTATGGAGAAACTATTTTCTTCTCGATTTACCTCAGTCTCAGGTATATTTTAATTGTGTTTAGTGTTTTCCTGTTTATTCATATTTTTAGCCTTATTTTCTTGACTGGGGCTTTCTTGGATATGGGAAAGGCTTTCTTGATAGGGCCAATTTGTTCATCTCCTGTTTGGTTTTCAAATTTCCCTTTTTTGTATTTAGGTTTTTTTTGCTATTCTAGAGGATTTTTTACTTGCATATTTAATTCATTTCTATTCTTTTTGCTGATGAAAATTTTGTTGATATTCTTTTTATTGTCGTCAATAAAAGATACATGTTTAATACTTTTACTCTTCTGTTTATGAGGTTCTTAATGCCTTAGAATCTGGCCAACTTTGTAAATTGTCATATTCCCTATAAACAGGTTTGTGCTGGAGCCAATTTGTAGTGGCTTGTGAGGATCTATTTTTAAATTTTCACTGAGTAGTTATACCTCAGAAATCAGCAAATCCTTCAAATCAGGGCTGGATTTATTATTTTGTTGATTGTATAGACAAAAACTGATGGAACACATGTTAATAAGGCAGATTAAACTTAAAAGTGTGTCATGCATGCTCTTTTTTTTAAAGTTAGTTGTTAAATATTTACTAGCACATCCTTGCCTATGAAAATGCATATTTCTTTTTACCCCCATCAACTAATCATCAGAAATCTATCATAGACTACGTTTTGTTAATTGTATTCTAGTCCTTAATTTCTTTCATGTTTAAGTTTTCATTAGATTTTTCTAGGTCTGAAACTCACTATATTTTTGCTCACTATTTCTCCATGAAGTTTGATTAACTTGTATTTTAAACATGCTAGTCCATTCAGTGCATATATATTCAGAATTGGTTTTATTTTATTATCTTTACATATAACATGTTTTCATTCTTTATCTCTTTTGACCATGTCTATCTTTACTTTTGCTGTTTCCGAGGTGGCGATCGCTACTCCTGCTTTATTAAATGTGCCTGAGGCATATATATTTCCCCATTCATGTGCCTCTGTTTGGTTTTTATAATTCTGTGTTTCCTCATAGCTTTCCAGTATTCTTACACTTTATCCCCTACCATGTACTCTTTGATTCAGTGATATTGGCTTCCTGTCTATTCCACGAACAAAATACTCTATTGCTTGGATCTGGACATTTTTTCCAGCTGTCCCCCATATTTGGAAAGCCCTCCTTCCTAAACTCTGCCTACTGACTTCCTTTGCTTCCTTTAAGTCCAAATTAAAATCTCATTTTCCCAGGAAGCTTTTCCCAACCCCTGTTAACTCTAGTACCTTCAGTTTCTTAATTATTTCCAACTTAACTGTTGTATAGTTTGCTTTGCATATATTTGTTTGTATGTTGTCTCCCTCATTAGATTATAAGCTCCTTGTAGCAGAGAATGTCTTTTGCCTCTTTTTCTATCCCTAGCACAGTACCTGGCATATAGTAGACACTTAATAGAGATTTGTTAATTTATGGGAGCTTATGGTGCAGATTTGTGATTGGATTGTGATATTTTGATTATTATTGTATCGAGCAACTGTGATATCTGCCTATTCCTACTGTTGTTTTATAATAAGGAATGATTATTCTTGGTTGTACAACTGCTTTCTGGTGAATGAATGTTATGCTCATTATTATCTTATCAAATAGCAAATCTTTTATGTTAACGAGTCACTGATTTGTGGTATATAGAAAGCATCCTTATGGGGGCTCAGGATCTAAAGAGGTGAATAGTACCATTGTATCCCTCTCACAAAATAGTTACACCTAGGCTCCTGAGACAGAGTAATGAGTTGTAACCATGTGATGGTGCTTGTTTTCTGTAATTCCCAGACTTGTCAATGTGAATGTAGGTTAGTGAGCAAACTAGCCCAGAAAAAGTAAGTAGGAGTCTGGCCATATTATAATTTGGATACACTGAAAAGATTTTTCCTCATTCTGTTTTCTAGGTAAGATTTCTTTTTGGATAGATACTTTCCATTTTCTTTATTCTTTTGATTTTGGTCTAATATTTCTTCTTGTGTCCTAGAGTCATTAAGTTATGTTTGTAACATCCTATTTTTCAGCATGTTTGCTACTTCTGTGAGGTTTTATGTAGTGTGTTTAGAGTGATTTATTGTCTTTGTAATTTTTTTCTCCCAGAGCTCATTTTTAGTTTATGATTTAATATTTCTAACTGAGGCTCCTGGTTTGGGATTTTCTGTCAGGTATTGGGGGTAGGCCTGACTCAGGTTGGCATCCCATTACTTCAGGTTTGATGTTGGGACAAAGTGAGGCACTCAGAGACCATTGAAGGGTTCACAAAAAGTGGTTTACCAGTTTTAACATAGAAAGGATACTCAACAAAAATACAGTAGCATTTAGCTGAAGTAGATGTGGCTTCTTCAGATTGAAATACATCTGCTCATGTTATTTTGGGACATCCGCCAAATCTGAAAGGTCCCAACCACATATGGGTCAGCTGGTTTTTTTATTTTTGTTTTCCATTAGGTTACCAGGAATAAAAATAGCTATAGCACTTCAAGGTTTACAAAGCACTTTGCAAATATTTTTCCCAACCCCGGGACAGTTTTTAGAAGGGGAAACTGAGATAAACAAGTTAAGATAAGTATCCAGGGCCACATAGTAAATATCTGAGACTGGATTTAAACTCAGGTTTTCTTGGGTCCAGGTTCAGAAATCTAGCCATTGCCTGCCATATCAATACAACCAAAAGACTATGAGGGAGCTGCATCCAGGGAGCCACAGCTTGGGCCTTGTACCTTGCCCACCTCCCCCAGACCAATTTAGTGCTGACTTTGTTGCATCTAAGGGAAAAATACCAAGCTAATTCATGTTTTGAGAGCTTGGGTAGGTTGTAGAGGAGGCTTTTATGGAGGGGGTGGATCCTGTTAGGTATTGGTCCTATTACAGATCAGTGGCAAGGTCCTTCAGATCATCAGTGGCAAAGTTCTACAGATCTTCCAGGGTCAAATGGACTAGCATTAAATGCAAATAGAAACAGACCACTGTGGGATAAGTATTGCCTTAGAAAATCACAAATTAATAGTATCGATGTTTTATTCTATTTTGGGGCATCTAGATGACACAGTAGTAGGAAGACCTGAGTCAAATCTAGCCTCGGACACTTACTAGCTACGTAACCCTGAGTAAGTCACTTAGCCCTGTTTTCCTCAGTTTTCTCATATGTTAAATGAGCTGGAGAAGGAAATGGCAAACCACTCCAGTATCTTTGTCAAGAAAGCCCCAAATGGGGTCACAAAGAGTTGGATACAACTGAAATGACTGAACAACAATTGTATTTTATATATATTTTGTTAAACATTTCCAGGTTACATTTTAATCTGCTTAGGGGTGTATTTAGGAATTTTGCAGGCCATATGTGGCCCATGGACCATGAGTTCAACACCCCTGTTCTAGAGAACCTTCCATCATATAAATACTTATAGGGCATTCTCTGGAGAATTCTCCTTGCATAAAAAGTATTAAAGGGAAAAATTAAAACAAAAAATACAGCCAGAAAAATTGGGGAGGCTGGGGGAGAAACTGTGAAAATTGAGAAAGAGATCAAAAGACAGTCTTTTCCTACTTCCTACAGAAGGACCAAGTCTTCTTATTAAATAAATTGGTCCACATGGTAAGTGATACCAAATCTCTGCAGTTCTCACTAATGAAGAGGATGACAATGAGCACCAGCAGCACCAAGAATAATCATGAGGGACCCAACAGGGATGATACCTCCAGCAGAGGCACAGATTCTGGTTGCCTCTGATGGATGCTGACACGTCCCACTAAGAACTGTATGCAATGGGAGGCATTGACAAAATCCCTCCCTGACCTTGACCCCAAAAGTGAGAGCTCTTGATATACTAGTCCTGTTCTCTCACACACCAGCCATGTATATTAAAACAGTATTTTTTAGTAGACTACATATATATATATATAATTAGAAATGTCCTGGTACAGTTATATTTGCTAATTATTTTACCTCTTAGTGCCACTAATTCCCTCCTGGCCAATCCCACATACTAATTAAATTGGCAGCATTATATAAAAATAGTTTTGTTTCAGGTTTGAGCAGAATAGAGAGGATTTTGATATTCTTCAACTACAGAATACTCAGAAATCCAGCTAATTTGTCTTCCTGAATTTATTATCCAAACATTTAAAAATGCAAAAATGGTTTTAAAAATCCACTTTGTTCATCAGGTGCAGGGATGAGAGAGAGGAAGTTAAAAAATGAATTTATAAAATTTATATTTCTTTTCTAGAATAGACAGTACAAACATCTGGTGGCTACAAGTTCTCTCTTTGGTGAATGGTTGACCCAACAGTACAAATGCTAATATAATCTACTTTTAAAATTCCTGTCATGCCTAAGAACTCTCAGTTTTTTCTTCTTTCCATAATAAACTGTATCAGAGAATATCTCTTCTCTATGGATGACCTGTAGCCTATGCACAGTTACTTCAATGGAAACATATCAATTCAACAAATATTTATAAAGTATGTTTATTTATTAACTGTGTACTAAGTATATTTGTTAACTATGTACTAGTTGCTACATAGAATACAAATATAAAACATAATTTCTCCCATTAAAAATTTTGTGTAGAATACAAATAATATAGGTAATATAATAATGTACTACATAATGCATATACATGTGAAATACTAAATAATAATATAAGAATTGAATAGAAAACAATAAAAGATATTCATAAAGGAGGATTTTATAAAATGGTTGCACAGTGGATAGAGTGCCAGGCCAGGAGTCTAGCAGACTCATCTTTCTGAGTTCAAATCTGGTCTCAGACACCTACTAGTTGTGTGACCCTGGACAAGTCACCTTGTTTGCCTCAGTTTCCTCATCTGTTAAATGTGCTGGAGAAAGAAATGGCAAACCACTCCAATATCTTTACCAAGAAAACCTCAAGTGGGGTTATGAAGAGTCAGATATGGTTGAAAACAAGTGAATAAAAAAATTATAGATACATGTATGTATACGACACTCAGAAGTGTGTGTGTATCTAGTTCTACAAACCCTTGAGACAAAACTGAGTCAAGTGTGGAAAAGGAGAATCCATGTTGTTATGGGACTCCCACTAGAGCACTTAGCCTGCAATAGGGAAACATTCCTTAAACTCCTAACCTCTCTTTCAGGTTAGAGGGAACTAAATGTATAGAAGGAATTCTGTCATCTGACCTTGTTCTTGCCTGTCATCCCTCCCCCATCCAGTTTACCAATGAGATCCCTGTTAAAGGGAAATGCACTTTTCCTTAGAATCCTTCCATATGGATTTCAACCTTCCCATACAAACCTTACATCAATAAATCCAAGGGCCTTTTCCAGTCCCCATCCATCTTAACCTCTCTGAGGCACATGACATTTTTGAACACCTCCTTCTTGGTACTTTATTTCCTTTTGCCTTCCATACACTGCTCCGGTGCAAAGAATAGAGTGCTAGATCTGGAATTATGAAGACCTTTGTAAAGGAAAAATAAAGACCACAATAATTTTGTAGCATTTTGATAGACTAATAATACTGAGACCCTCTTCCCAAATATCTGGTCCCCATGATAGAAAGTCTTAAACATCTATTGGAAAAGAAACATAATATATTAAACTGTGAAAGGACACAATTAAAGCAGATGGTTTGATCTGCTGTCATAAAAACTTCTTGTCAGAAAATTAGAACTCAAAATCTTATAGAAGTCAATATTGAAAACTAAAAACAAATAAATTAAAGGAAAAAAGAATGAGAGGGTCGAATAACAAATCATAGACACAATCAATAATTTCATTAAAAATGATGAAAACATTGAGACAACATAACAAAATTTGTGTGATGCAAAGTACTACTTAAGAGAAAATTTGTATTTCTAAACGATTACATTAATAAAAGAGAGAAAGGATAGATTAACAAATTGGGCACACAACTAAAATAACCTAGAGAAACAAGTTAAAAATTGCATATTAAAAACTGAAATAGAAATCCTAATAATCAAAGCAAAGATTAGTAAAACTGAAAGCAAAAGAGCAAAAGAACTAATAAATAAAACTGTGACCCTGTTTCATAAAAAAAACAATAAAATATTTAAACAATTAAAAAACAAAAAATTCTGCCTGTCCTTTGACAAGACACTTGCAGTCTGGATTAAATGGTTACCTCAACCCTACAATTTTGTCTAAATTTTGTCTTTCACAAGTGTAAAAGTACTTGGTCACTTCCCCTTGTCTCCTGCCCTTAAAAGTCTTTTCATTTCAATAATAAACTCTGAAAGTTGCATGGGAAATATTCTCCTATAAGGTGCTCTCCCTATACCTGTTTTTCTCTTAAATGATTCCCCTGCCCCCTTCTGTGAAAAATGTTTTTTTATTTACCCTAAGTTACCACAGAATATTGTAGAAATCTGTACCCTAGGAAGTCAAAGCTGCTATCAACAGTTTCCTTAGCATGCCTTAACATGTTTTTATTTTCAGTCTGGCTTGTTATCTTTGACCCATAGTCACTAGATCCCCACTGACAGGTTGTTGTGATAAAAGTCTGTGATAAAGAGAAACTGAGGAACAAATTTCCAAGCATCATCAATTTATTAGCAAGGCTAGCAATTGCCAATAACTGAAGTCAATGGCTCCTCAGTAGCCAAATATCCCTTTGATAGGCAAAGCAACTCTTTTATAGTTGGTTACATGAGGTTCAGTGATGCAGACTAAACTAGGGCTGTGACTGGTTTAACACAAAGATATGGAGTGGCCTTACATTTGGCTTGACCCAGAGAAGGGGTTGTCAGAACCCATGGCAAAGAAAAAAAATAGTTGGCTAACATCTCTAGAAAGTCATATGATGGGTGAAAATCCTATAACCAGGTTGACTCACCCCTGACCCCCACCCTGGCCATCATTAGCAAAAGGTCACAGAGGATGGACTTTGTGGTCAGGCCTATAGGAATAGGGAAGTTAAAACTCTTACAAATTCTGCCACCAATGCCTGTACAATCAAGGACAAATTTGATCCACAAATATTGAAACACTGATTAGAGACAATTTACCATCAATAATAAATAAAACAAAATAAAATGGGGTATCAGATTTCAATTTCACAAGATACCTCTTCTAAGACATCCCATTCCTCACAGTAGAGATAATTATCCAGCACCTGAGTTCAAATCCAGCTTCAAACACTTACTAGTTGTGTGACTCTGGGCAAGCCACAACAGTAGTTAAGTAAATAAAATACAGAAACATTTTTCCTTAGCCCCTGGCACTTAAAAACAACATTTGCCATTTTGTTCATTTCTCTCGGGGGCTTTAATATTAGTCTTTTTTTTTTTTTGCCAAAAAGACTATTTTATGGAGAACTCACACAGGGCAAGCATTGACATGGTGGTCAGAAGAAGCAATACAAGGACACTCTTAAGATCTCTCTTAAAAACTTTTGTGTGATATGAGAGACACTAGCACAGGACCACTCAGTATGCCCACACCAGAGAAGGTTCTGTGTTCTATGAGCAAAGCAGAATTGAAACAGCTTAAAAGAAATGCAGGATGCATTTAGAGAATTTAGATGGACTTCGAGAATCCACCCCGAATGTTCAGATGGACTATTTGTGCCCGACCTGTGGTAGAGCATTTGGAGGTCGTATTGGTCTGATCAGCCACAGCTGGACACACTGAAACTTGACTCTAGCATATGATGTCAACAACCACCATATATTAGTAATCATTGGTTACTCCTCCCAGGGTCCTTTTCTCCCTGGCTTGCCAAGGATGCTGACAGTAAGGAGGAGAAAGGGGTGATGGGATCTGAAGGATCAGTCAGTGAATGGCTTGAGGTATCTCCTGCTGTACTACTGCTGGAATTAATATCTAACATTTATATGCTGTTCTGGCATTTTCAAAGCATATACTCTCATTTGATCCTCATAACAAACCTGGGAAGTTGGCTGTTATGTCCATTTTATACCTGAAGAAACTGAGGCTAAGAAAGATTGAGTGATTATACTGGACCACACAGATAATGACTAAGGTGTCATTCAAACTCAGGTCTTTTAGACTCCAAGTCTACCATTGTATACATTGTATTACCTAACTTCCTGACTTGAATGGAAAGAAATGACAGTTTCAGTGTCTGTGGAATGAACTTAGTTTAAGCCAATAAAAATATGACAATGTGAAAATGTAATGAATGTGTTAAACTTCCACTTTAAATGGACTTCAAGAAAACAAAAGGAAAAACATATTAACATAATATTATGCTCTCTTTAATCAAGAGTATGAGGCAACACTTAGGTAAGCCTCCTGAAACCTCTTTGGTTCCAGCCCTATTTTGCAAAGGAATTAGTGTATATATGGTTTTGCATCATCTGATTCCACAACACAGGAAAAGTAATTCAGCAAGTATTTTTATAACATTGCTGTGAAAATGTGGTATTCTGAATATAATAATGTGTTCTTTAAAAAGAGGTCTCCCATGTGCTTTTGGAGAATCAGCTTAGTTCACCTTTAGACAGCTCTTTGCACTTAAATATTTTAACACTTGCCAAAAAACTGTGAACAGGTTAGAACAGACTGTTTTCACTCATTGCTTTAAGGTTCAATAAAGAAGACTTGAATTAGTATTTCCAGATTTAAAAGTCCACAGTTGCATAAGAAATGAATTGTGTCAGATTCAAAATTGTCAGGAAGATTAAAATTATAAGCACCTGAGTAGAATACTGAAATAGTAAAGCCCCACCCTCAGCATGGGAAAAGACCTTGTCTCTCCTATCATCCACCCCACCCCCACCCTGCACCCCTTCTATATTTTTAGAAACTGCTTTGCTGAGAAAGTAGAGATAAGAAATTACATCAGTAGACAGACACCTGCAAGGTCCTGTTTTATCTAGCATTTACTCCCTTTTCTCTGGTCTTAAGCCTGTCTTTTTGTTCTTTGTTCTCTGTTGCTGGGAAAAGATTCTGCGTTTAGAATGTGAGCTCCAGATCTAGTCAATGAGAAGAGCAGCCAGTAGGGGGAGCTCTGTGTTAGGGTCTATATAACTTGCTTTGAGCTGTATGCCACACACACACACACACACACACACACACACACACACACACACACGTACACGTACACGTGCTGGCATCATCTTGGGCCACGTGGGATGTGTCCTTTCTCATGAGAAAGTAATAAATTCCCTTTTGCCTTTTCTCAAGAACGGTCTCAGTCTATTTTTAATGTGAATAGTGGTCTCTGACCCACACACACCTATGTGTTAGAATTTCCGTCCCACCATCTCCTGCCCCAGGGTCAGGCATTCAGTCAGAAGCCAGCCAGGGTCTTTGAAACCATCTTCAACAACCCCATTAGCAGCGGTGGGCACTAACAGGTTCTTTTGTGAACCCATTTCTGTAGAAAATGTACCAGTGACCCTAGTTCTCATGTGTTTACTTGGGCCCTTCCACTGTGTACCTGTGACAGATATGGGGAGCAACTCTGGACTGGGACCCTGCCCCTGCTCCCACCCCACGTTGGTCTCTAGCCCTAGCTCTTGATTTTACTTTCACCTTGGCCTGTGGCCAGGCAGCCAACCTTAGGGATGGATCTTGGCTCTCTGGATCACCAGCTTTGGGTTGCTCATTTCTCCTTGGAAGCTGCACTGTGTTCCTCACTCCCCGGGTGGTCCTTTGTGTAAAGTCAGGCTTCTGGATCATCGCCTCTCCAGAACCCATAGTTAGTATGATATGCCATGGTACAGAGCTGACCTCCCCACCCCTACTCCCACCTTCAGGAGCTTGTCCAATTTCAGTTAGATATGACCTAGCTGTTTTAGCATTGTAGGCTGAAAGGCAATGGCCACTTTGGCCACCTCCCGATCCAGCCCTGCTCTGTGAATTGACTACCTGTGGAAATGTGACCAATTAGTGTTTAGTAAGTGTTAGATATTTTAACTAATAAATGTAAATCTTTCTGCGTGCGTGTGCACACAGGCAAATTATAATCACCTGAACTACACTTCTCTTAGAACATAGACTGGATTACTGAAGTAGATTTTGTTTTTGTTTTTCTCCTCAAAAAATGTGTTATGATATGAGAGGGGAAAATTCAGTCATATGAAAATCAATTCAGCAAATAATTGTTAAGTATCTATTACGTTCAAGATGCTGTACTAGGCACTGTGGGCACCAAATTTAAAAAGACTTAATTCTTGCCCTCAAATATCTTATAATAAAGGGAAGGGAGACAAAACAAATGAAAAAATAACTGTACTACAAAATACACTGTTTCACAAAAAAATCTAATATACTATGTTGTAAGTCAATAAACATTTATTTTAAAAAATAAGTTTTTGTTGATGTCTTTTTTATATCAGACTTTACTGAATGTTCTTCCCACTCTCCTCTTTTAGAGAGCCATCTGATACAACAGAGTATTTTTTAAAGTCACAAAAAAGATAAAGAGCCCCAAAACATACTTACTATACTCTGCATCAAGCCTGTATTGAGACACTTTGTATATACATTAAAAATAATTCTTGTCACTATCAAATGATTCAACATCAAAAATGGAGAAAATTTTATCTTTGCGAATTGTTAAGGAAGAAGACTTCTCTGCTGCTGCTCCCTGAAGGCCAGGGACTTTTCCCTCTGATCTGCAGCTGAAACCTTCCCTATGTATTGTGTCCCCTGTTGGAATGCAAGCTCCTCCAGAGAAGGGACTGTCTTTCTTTTTATTTGTAACCTTTGTGCTTTGCACATAGTAAATGCTTAATAAATGTTTATTCATTCCCCCAAAAAAGAGCCCCCAAATAAGCACATCCAATCAATACATTTTTATTTGTAAATTTTTTTAAACTTAAATATAAAAGAAGAAAAGAAAAAAGAAACAAACTTAAATACTAAAACTAAAATAATACAAAATAAGAAAAGAAAAATAAAGCCTTGCCATGTGCACAGCAGAACGTGATGGAGGATTCAACATACGAAATAATAAATTTTCGTTTCAAGAAAGCCTATGTGTTGTGTTGAGAGCTGTCCATCTTTTCTTAGCTTCCTTATAAGTTTTCTTTTGTTCTCTGCTGTGCACTTTCTACTTTGTTCTTTTTATCCCCTTCTTCCCCACTTCCCCACCAAGGCTACAATTAAGTGTGGATTTATACATGCATATATGTATGTGTATATATATATATATATACACACCACATACACATACCTGCCTACATATATTGTGTTTGTCCTTCATTCTTGAAGAGGACCATGACATCAGAGAGATGATGACATGACTTGCGGTTGACTTTGATTTGAGTGAGGGAGGGCTGCGCAAGGTCACCAGCCTTACTTTCTCCTCCAGAGCCATCTGGGTCCAGTGGCCTGATATTCATTAGGATGACTGGAGGTGGCTTAGGATGCATTGGAAGACCCTGGCCCTTTTAAGCTAAGGCCTTTTCAGGTTCTCACTCTGAGTGATGTAACACCCATTCAGTGAATAGGCCTCTTTAAGAAGGATGGGCCCTTTAATTAAAAAAAATTAAACTGGGAGAGAAAGACCCTCAGGGTTGCTGGCCAAAAGAGAAACAATTACTATTTACATTCGCTCTGAGCTAAGAAAGCAGAGATCTACTGTTGTCCAATCTATGAGCTCCACATATGTACATGCATGCATATGTACATATACATACAGACATACATATGCATATGCCTATATATGCTTATATGTCACACACATACAAATATACATACATAGACATACTCACAAAGATATACATAGTTATGTAAATACACATACCTCCATGCATACGTACACTTACATGTACGTATCCTTAGATATCAATAATCATAGTCATATGTAGATATATTCATATGCGCCTATGTAAGACTGTACTATACTTATTTATCCTCTGTTTCTCTGAAGGTGGATAACCTCTTCCTTCATAAATCTGAGTCTTTCTGTCACAGTTACATATATGTGTGTCGTGGTGGGACTGTCTCAAAGAATTCAGAGTCAGACCACCTCTAATCCAAATATAGGCATTTATTGAGGATTGATGCTCCTCAGAAGTGGGCTAGGTTACAAGAGGAACCAGCAACTTTAGTGAAAGCAAGATGGATTTTTATAGGGTAGTGGTGCAATTACATAACAGAAATTATGAATATTAAAAAGACAGGAGGTGTTTGTGAAGGGATTAGGTACCAGGGAAGGGGTCCCAGCCTCAGTGGAAGTGTGTATTCGATTATCCACAATGCATAGAGAAAAACCTATCAGGGGGTATATATGTATGATAATGATATCATGATAAACCTCTCTATGTCATAAGGTCACCTCATGGACAGCTATTTGCTATTACTGCACAGGCGCCTACTTAGGGAAAGTTCCTTCTATTGTTTTGGGGTCTACATCCTGCTTGAGCATCTTGTTGGTGCTGCCTTCTGATTGGCTGACTATTGTAGTCCTGTCTGAGACTAGATGGATGTGGTTGTAGTTGAGTACATAGATGCACCTGCTGTTTCTGTGAGAAATATGAGGGATGGCTCTGGGGTTAGTGGCTAGCTAGAGGCAGTGGCTGGGATCCCATCACATGGACATGCCTGCTGTTCCTGTGAGAACTATGAGTTCATGGACACACCTGTTGTTCTAGTTCTAGTGAGCAGTGAGGCATATATGAGGAAGCTGGGATATTGAGTCGGGGTGGGAGGGGGCAGTGGCTAAGTAGTGGAAGTGGCTATATTGAGTCTGGGGGCCTGTGTTGTAGTTAAAGCCAGATAGTTGTGGTTAAATCAGGACATGCCTGCTGTTCAGTGGGCCCATAAGGAATTTGGAATGTTGGGGCTGGGGACTGCTTCGTTAGGATTCCATCTTTTCCATGTTTTACCAAGTCCAGCAACTCATCATTTCCTACACCACAGCAATATTCCCACCTAGTCCTGTCCAGTTGTTTTAAATAATCTAAAACAATGTTGATAAGTATGGCTGACACATGGTGTAGTTTCCCTATTTTTCTTTTTGATTAAATCTATTTTAGCCTTAACTTTGTGCAAGATCATGATTACCACCCCTGCTCCTTTTTCCCTAACAAATTCTACACCTGATCTTTATTTTATGTTTGTGTGCATCTCTTATTTCCTTTCCCTTCTGACTCCTCTACTTTACTTCTACCTGCTACCTTGACCTCCTATTACTTGACATACTGCTCCCCCAAGGTTCCCTCCCTTATCTTCCCAATCCCATTAATTTAAACACCCTTCTGTACCCTCTTTAACCTATTCCTTCACCTCCCCTCTAAAGATCCCTCCTTTATCCTCTCCCCCCTCCTTATCTCCTTCTTTCTGAATTTAGAAGACTTTTATACTCTTCTAGATGCAAATGTATTGTTCCTTCTTGAACCCATTCCCAATGAAAGTAGGTTTCCAGAACTAACAGTCCTCCTCCCCCATTTAATTCCTCTGTGTCAGTTCTTCCTCTCACACCTCATTTGTATAAGATAATTATTCTTTTAGCTGTTCTTGAATGGTTTTACTTTTTGAAGTCATATCATACTCAGGTCTACCCCGATCTTTCTTACGAACTACCCAATTACTAAAATTAGCCATATAGTTTACATTTTACATTCATAAAAGGCAAACAATATGTCCTTATTGAGTCCCTTGTAAGTAGTCTTTGGTATGCACTTTATTTTTATCTTGACTCTTGTATGTCAAATCTTCTATTAGGTTCAGGTTGTTTGTTACTTTTTTTAACAAAATCTTGAAAGTCTTACAATTTAGTAAATATCCATTTTTAAATTCAGTATTATGCTTAGCTTTTCTGAGTGTGATATTTTCATCTGGAGCCCCAATTCTTTTGCTTTTCAATATATATTGTTCCAATACCTGCGTTCTTTTAGTGTTGCTGCTGCTAGGTCTTGTGTCATTCTAATTGTGGCACCATCATATTTGAATTTTTTTTTGCTTATTGCTTGTAATATTTTATCTTTGAGCTGGGGGATTTGGAATTTGATTGTGATATTCCTGTGGGTTTTCCCTGTAGAATCTCTTTCAGGCAGTGATTGATGGACTTTTTTCTGTTTCTACTTTCCCCTCTTGTTCTAATGCCTCAGGACAATTTTGTTTAATTATTTCTTATAGTATTGTATCAAGATTCTTTTTTTGATCATAGTTTTCAGGTTCCAACTATTCTTATGTTTTCTCTTCTTGAGCTGTTCTCCAGATCAGTTGTTTTTCTTATGAGATGTTTCACATTTTCTTCTATTTTTTTTCTATTTATATTTTGCTTTATTATTTCTTGATTTCCTATAACTTTGCTAGCTTCCCCTTGCCCAATTCTGATTTTCAAGTAGCCATTTTCTTCGTTAAGATTCTGGATTTCTTTTTCTAATTGGTTGGCTTTCTTTTCATAATCTTCTTATTTTTCTTGGAGTAGTCTTATTTTTTGTTAGTTTTTCCTCAATCTCTCTCATTTGATTTTTAGAGTCTTTTTAAAGTTATTTTATGAATTATTTTTAGGCAGGTGACCATTTGATATTACTCTTTGGGGTAGAAGAGGGTTTCTTTGCTTCAGGATCCCCCTCTGAAGATGAACTCTGGTCTTCTCTATTCCCATAATAATTCTCTATGGTTGGAGCCTTTCTCCTTTGCTTGTTCATATTTTTTTTTATTTGTAACAGCTTAGTTTTTGTAATCACCTGGAGCCTTGGGAGATGGTGCCTCTGGCCTCAGATCCTCCTTCAGTTCTTCCCTCTGGCCTGGAACTGAAACCAAGACCTCCAGCCTTCTGTAAGTGCCCACAGACTGCCGTGTCCCCATCTCACTGCTTTTTGTATTCACGGGGCATATGCTGGTTCCTTCTCGCTCCTGGCTGCATGTCGACAAAACAGCTGGGTCTGGCATTCCTTGTCAGCAGAGGTTCCCTCAATATTTGCTGGCTCAGATGCTCAACTCCCCTTGCTGTTCTGGGGGTAAAAGTTCCTGTGGCTAGGGCTGAGGCAGCCTCCCAACCCAGCTAATCCCAGGGCTTGCCACTTGTTGTTTAAGCAGACCTAGACTGGAGGTGTTTACTCTTCACAGGGACCAAACCTCATTCTGGGATTTTTCTTCAGATCTTCTCTGATTATCTCAGGAGGATCACTATTCTGCTCCTACTCTTATTTATTTTTACCACTCCGTGTTCGCCCTGAGGTGCTATTATTGTCTCGTTGGTGGGGGAGATCTAGAGAGCTTGGAATCTTCTGACTTACTCTGCCATCTTCCCAGAATCTGCCCAACACATTTTAACAGTCTCAAAACACATGCAATGTGCAATAACTGTGGACTTCCCAACTTCAAAAAAGGGGAGATTGGGGCTGTCCTCTCATATCTATTCTTTTGAGTCATTCTTGAGCTTTAAAATTTTGCTACATTCCCTTTTGATTTTTGTGTGTGTGATTCTTTCAATTTGTATTGTTGTGGTCATTATATGTATTTTCTTGGTTCTGCTTACTTCATCCTGCATCAGTTTATATAGACTTTCTAATACTTCTCTAAATTCATTCCATTCATTATTTGTTACAGCACAGTAATATTCCATTACATTTACATATCACAATTTGTTTAGCCCTTTCTCAGTCTAATTTGTTTCTACTTCTTTGCTATCCTAAAAAAGTGCTGCCATAAATATTTTGGTGTATGTGAAGATTCTATTCTTATCAATGGTTTCTTTGGGCAATATTCCTAGTAGTAGAATCTCTGGGCCAAAGCATATAGAATTTTCTTTTTTTTTTGGAGGGGAGAAGGCAGGGCAATTGGGGTTAAGTGACTTGCCCAAGGTCACACAGCTGGTAAATGTGTCAACTGTCTGAGGTCAGATTTGAACTCAGGTGCTCCTGACTCCAGGGCCAGTGCTCTACTCACTGCACCACCTAGCTGCCCCAGCATATGGAATTTTAATCATTTTCCTTGCACAATTCCAAATTACTTTCCAAAATGGCTATACCAATTCACACCTCCACCAACAATTAGTGGTGTCTATCACCACCAATTGTGCCCTCCAACACTGAGTATTGCCATTTTTGTTATCTATTCCAGTTTGCAACATGTGAGCACTGGAGTCAGGAGGTCCTGAGTTCAAATCTGGCCTCAAATACTTGAAACTTACTAGCTGTATGACCCTGAGCAAGTCACTTAACCCTGATTGCGTCATCAAAAAAAGAAAAAAAGATTGAGAAAAAAATCTTTAAATTTGTTTATTCAAGTGGTTCTTGATAACTTTGGAAAGAGTAGTTTCAATTGGATGATGAGTCCAGAAGCCGGGGTACAGAGAGTGTAGAGATGGGAGGAAGTGAAAAGATCTTGTTTTGATTTGCACTTTAGAGCATTCTTTTTCAGATGATTGTTATTACTTTGTGATTCTTCTCTTGAGAAATATTTTTCACATCCTTTGACCAATTATATATTGGAGAATGGCAGTTAATAAGCATTTATTAATAACTATCATGTGCCAGGGACTGTGCTCAGTATTGAGAGTAAAAACAAAGAAAAGAGACTGTCCCTGCTCTCAGGGAACTCACAGTCTAATGGGAGAGACAGCATGCAAACAACTATGGACAAAGAAGATACAGGATAAATTGGAAATAATCAATAGTGCAGAATCATAAGGATTGATCAGGATTAGGAAGGGCTTCCTGTAGAAGGTGGGATTTTACCTGGGACATGAAGGAAGTCAAGAAGTAAAAATGAAGAGGGAGAGTATTCCAGGAATAGGGGACAAACAATGTACCCTAGAGTCAGGATTTGGAATCCCTTCTTTGAGGAACAGCAAGGAGTAAAATGTCACTAGATTTCAGAGTATGTGGAAAAAGTTGGGGGAATAGGGTATAAGAAGACTGGAAAGGTAGGGTAAGTAGGTTACAAATGGATTTGAACACCAAACAGATTTTATATTTGATCATGGAGGAGATAGGGAGCCACTGGAGTTCATTGAGTGGAAAAGTAGTAGAAAATAACGTGGTAGACCTGTAGGAAGATCACTTTTTACTAAGAGGAGAATAAAGTGTAGTGTAGTGTAGTGTAGTAGAAAGAGACTTGGGGTATGCACATCAATCATGTGTGGGACGGGATTTTCAAATTATAGGAGAGACATCTTTAGGAGATACAAAGTAAATTTATTTTTTAAACCTTGTAAGATTTGGGCACACCTCCATAATGGAGGAGGTGAGGTAAAAGGGAACCTGCCTTAACTTATACTCTTAATGAAAAGATTCCCACCCACCTCTATCCCTTCTCACCATTGGCTAGGAGGTGGGCTTACAGTCTAGGCGCAAAAACTAGACAGAGGACCAAGGCTGATCTGGTCCATTCAGGTTTTCCCTATTGGAACTCAACTGCCAGGGTGGTGTCTGAAAGTCTAGGAGAACAAATGGGGTTGGGGGGAAGGAGAGACCTTCCTGGAGCAGAGAACAAATAGCTCACAGGAAGTTCATTATGTTCTAACATCTGACAGAGAGGGGGAAGGGCATGCCCACAGCTCCAGGCCCTGACCTTCCAGAATCACAAGGCCAAATCCCAAAACCTCTCCTACTCCATTAGACATACCGTGTGAAGTCTTCACAATTATCCATCCCATTCAATCAGCTTGAAGGTTTGCATAAGGGTGGTATCAGTATTAGAGGAGAGAAGGTAGTATGTACAAAAGATGTAATGAAGGTAAAACTGACAAGCCTTGGCAATAGATTAGACATGGAGGATGATGATGACTAGTTATGGATGACACCTATGTGCCTGGGGGACTGGGAGGATTGGTGGTCCCCTCAGCAATAACAAGGAAATTAGTAAGAGGGGACGTTGGGGGGAGCTGAAAATGAGTTTAGTTTTTGACATGTTGAGTTTAAGAAGTCTATGAGATATTCAGTTTGAGATGTCCAATAGATAGTTGGAGATGGGAGACTGCAGGTTAGCAGAGGTAGGGTTGAATAAGTAGATTTGAGAATCATCAGCACGGAAATGATAATGTAATCCACAAGAGTTGTTGAGGTTGTTTTTCTTTTGTACTTGAAGAAGACCAATGACATCATGATGAACCCAAGTTCAAGGTATGGTGTGGCTGATCAGTCCAATATGAGTTCTGAAGATATTACCACAGGTTGGACATAAATAGTCCACTTGAGTATTTGGGGTGGAGATGTTTCTAGTTTCGTGCATAAATTTGTGCATCTTACCTTTCATTTGTACTACTATGATTTTGCTTTGCTCATGCCATTTCGTTATTTGAGAAAGTGAAGAAAGAAATACTAGTAGAAGGTATCTGGGTGATGAGAGATGAGTAGGAAAAGAGGGAGATCTTAGGGAATAACCCCAATTTTTTCAGTAAACTATGAGGCAAGAGTTTCAACAGAGAAGGTCCAGGAAGGGAGTGTCAATGGAAGATTTAAAGAGGGATGAAAAGGTTTGGAAGAGCTTCTGTGGTGAGTGGGATAATGAGTTAAATAAGGAGGCATAAAAGGATTGTCTTACAACGAGTGTGAGTGAAGAATAGGGTTTCAGGTTGAGAGGGAGAGGTGGAATGACAATAGATTATAATAAGATAAAGAAATTTCAGAGTTCGTGGACATGGAAGTTTTACAGTGGTGGGTGATGGAAATATCAAGGGTATGTCAAAACTCTACTAAGAATTCTCTAGATTAGAAGGTCCTCATTTGCCTAATAAATAAAATTTAACTCCTGATCCTGAAATTCAAGTTCTCTTCCAATCTGGATTCAACCAACCTGCCCAGCTTTATGTCACAAAACTCTCCTTTATATAGCCCATATTCCAGCCAAATTGGACTAATTTCCATCCCCCAGTCTTTTTCTCCTTAATCCCATCTCCATACTTTTTTTTTCTTGTACTAACCTACTGCCCCTCAAATATATTCCTTCCCCATTTTCATTCCAATCTATTGATCTACCTTGATTATTTCCAGAACCAGATCAAATACTGTTTCCTCCGTCACACTTTGCTTGACTCTGACCACCAATCCATCAGGTAAAACTGACCACTAATTTCTCATAATACTTTGCCTGAAATTCTCCTTGTTATTTATCATACATTGATTTGCGTAATAGTTATCTGTGTCTATAACATATTATAACCTAGAAGAGAAAAAAGAGTCAGCTCCCTGCAGGCAGAGATGACCTTCCTTTTTGCTTGTATGTGTATCTTCAAAATTTAGCATAGTTGCCTGTCACATAGTAAGAATTTATGCTCGTAGTATGGTTCCTAACCTTATGATTCAACTGAAATTATCTTCAATGTTACCAATGATCTCAATGACCACATCTAATTGCTTCTTCTTTATTTTCATTCTTCTCACCTGTAGCATTTGAAATTCATACAGAGGAAACCTCTCTGTGGCTTTATGACTCTTTTCTGTCTCGGTTCTTGGTTCTCCCCCTCCTTGTCTGACCAGTCTTTCTTAATCTCTTTTGCTCAGTCTTCATCCATGACAGCCCCAGCAACTGTGGCTGTCCTCCAAGGCTCTGTCCTTTATCCTCTTTCTTTTTTTCTCTATAGCCACTCACTTGGAGATTTTAGTAGTTATTATCTCTATACAGAATCTCTATTATCTCAGTTCTTTTATTCCGTCTCTTTCCTGAGCAACATCACCAACTGCCCGATGAACAATTCAGATTTGATGTCTCATGACAGCTGACAGCAAAGAGAGTGCTGAACTTAGAGTCAGGAAGTGCTGACTTCATATGCTTCCCCAGACTAGTTGTGTGACCTGGGCAAGTCACTTAAAACTCTTTCAGCCTCAGTTTCCTCATCTGCAAAGCAAGGAAAATAATAGTATTTGCCTTGAGGGGGGTATTGTAAGGATCAAACGACATAACATTTGGAGAGCACTATAACTGCTGAAATGTTATAAAAATGCTAGTTATTATCATCTGAAAAGATTTCCAAATCAGAACTCATCATTTACACAGTTACACACACACACACACACACACACACACACACACGCACACGCACACGCACACGCACACACACACAAGTTCCATTCTTCTTCTGCATTTCCCAATTACTGTTGAGGGCACCACCATCCTTCCAGTCACCTACATTTACGTCAGTGCCCCCTTTAAATTCTCTCTCTTCCTCATCACAAATACCCAATCATTTGTCAGATCTTGCGATGCTTTTCTCTATAATGTCTCTCTCATCTATTGTCTTCCTTCCACTTATATAACTAACACCTTAGATCAGGCCCTCATTGTTCTCACCTAAGCAGTTCTTGTATTCGTATAATTGGCCTCCCAACCTCAAGTCCCTCCCCAATTCAATCAATCTTTTTTCTATTCAGCTGCTAAAATATTCTTCCTAAAGTGTAGGTCTGATCATCACACACGCACACGCACACGTGCACACACACACATGCCCTCTCAATGTGTTCCAGTGTCTCCCTGTTAGCTCTAGAATCAAATATAGCTGCTTTTATTTGATATTTAACACTCTTCACAACCTAGGACATCCTTATTTTTCCAATCTTCTTGTTTTCCATTCCCTTCCATGCACTCTATGATCTAGTTGTATTGACCTTTTCCCTATTCTTCAAACACAGTATTATAGCTCCTGACGTCATGCCTTTGCAATGACTTTTTATTCCCTGTGCCCAAACTCCTAGTCTCCAAATCTTAGAACACCTTGCTTCATGTAGGACTCAGCTCAAACTCCACTTCTTCTGGGAAGCCTTTCCTGGTCCCCTCATCCCCACTCCAGCTACCAGTGCCATCCTTCTAAGGTGACCTTCCATATACCCTGTATTTCTCTTGTTATCTCTTTGTGGGAGGGGAAGCAGGGGCTGTTTTTGCTTTTTATTCTTATCCCCAGCATTTAGCACAGTACCTCGCACATAGTAAGTGATTGATAAATGTTGGTCAAATGATTTATTGACTGCAGAACACAGAGCAGGAGGCCCTTTAAGGGTCTTATGGAAGAACATATTACTGCCTTAGGAGAGGGAAACTAACAGGTCAGGAAACATTTATTACTTAATTGCTAGGTACTGTGCTGAGTACTGTGGGTACAAAGAAAGGCAACACAATGCCTACCCTAAAGGAACTCATGTTCTGATAGGGAAGACTATGTAAAGGGTAAATTGGAAGCAATCACAGAGGAGAAGAACTGTTTCAACAATCCGGCTAGCAGCTGTTGTAGCAGTGTAAGACCAACCCAAGCCCAACAACAAGAATGCTACCAGCATGCTGCAAAAGCACAGGTTCTTTTGATCTACTTAACTAAGGAAAGCTACATTAAGGGGTTGACAAGCCTACTTTTAATTCAGCATGCAAATATCATTCACTTAATTCAGGGGAAAAGATGAGCACACTGAACTTCGAAGCAAATTACAAACATCAACAGACAGACCAAATACAGATTCATAGTTAACAACATCTAGGTTCAGCCCGGGAGCTCAGAACAAGGGCTGGCCCAGAGTCAAGTGCGCCACCACTGCTGCAGGAATGAGCTCCAAAGAAGAGAAAGCCAACCCCTGGTTTTATATCTTTTTCAGGGTCAGGGGTGAGTCACACATGCAACTCACCCACGTGACCTAGAATCATCACAAAGAGGAGACTTAAACCCACGTGGTCTAAAAGCCCCTTCTGTCCCAAACATGTCACTAAAACTCATGTGTAAACTAGGCCCTCCCCTGAGTTAGCCCCACCTTGGACCCCACTTTAGTTACCAATCCACACCCACATAGGTTTTACACCTAATAGAGGTTAGGGCCTGGGGCTTAGCACCTAGTAAGGCTCAATGAAATACACTGAATTACTCAAAGGAACCAAAAGCCAACTAAGTGCTAAGAGCTCATTTTGCTTACCAACACAAGAACTAACATTAAGAGGAATCTAAAAAAGTCTCTTGCACAAGGGAAGACTCAACCTAAGGTTTAAAAGACCCAAGGGAATCCAGGATTTGGAGTAGGGAGAAAATGATAGGTGCAGGAGATAGCCAGTGAAGGGACAGAGATTCAAGAGATGGACTGATGTGTGCAAGGAACTGCAAGGAGGCTAGTGTTGCTTGATCACAGAATATGTTGGAAGGCGTAGAAACGTAGGAAGGATTGTAAAGGCCATTAAAAGGCAAACTGGGCATTTTCTATTTTTATTCTGGAGGTAATAGGGAGCTACTGTAGCTTATCGTAGTTTATAGAGTGACATGGTCATGTATTTTACAGGAGCGAGGAACCTGTGGCCTTCTAGGTCCTTGGGTTCGACCTTTTGACTGAGTCCAAGCTTTACAGAACAGATCCTTTTATTAAGGGGATTTGTTTTGTGAAGTTTGGATTTATTCAAAGGGCCACACTTGAGGACTTAGAGGGCCACATGAAGCCTCAAGCCTGCAGATTCCCCACCCCTGGTAAAAGATCAGTTTGATAACGAAGTGGAGGATAGACTGGAATGGGAAGAAATTTGAGACTTAGAGATAACCCAGAAGGCTATTGTAATATTCCAGAAATGAGGTGATGAGGGACTGCATCAGCATGGCAGCAATGTCAGAGGAGAGAAGAAAACAGATTCAAGGAAGGTTGCAAAGATAGAAATGACAGGACATGGCCAAAAGTTGGATATGTAGGGTGAGTGTCAGTGAGGAGTAGAGGATAATACGTAAGGAAAATTAATGTTATCTTTATTATTTTATAAGAAATATCACTTTGTGATCCATCTTTTTTTCTTCTTATTTTGTCAGACCTTAATTCTGAAGGGCATGATCAATTACTATGATCACTCCCAGACACCAAGGCATCTGCTCATTAATCAGCATGGACTGGGCCCCTCCCAAGTGGGACACTCACTTCTATTTATTCTGTAAACAGAACTAGGCCCTCTCCAGCCATATGTTCCTTGTCCTTGGGTTTTCTTCATCAAAATTGGAGATGACCTGGTCAATAAGAACCAAGTCAGGTAGATCCTGTTTGGGGTGGTTTTTCTAGACAAGATTGCTAGAGGTAGCTGGGTTTCATAAAGCAACCATAATCCCTAAGTGTCGGAGATGGGTGTAATAAGCCACACCTTGAAGACCAACCCATTTTCCCTAACTAGAATAGTCCATTCATCTGAGGATTAGTCCTGCTTTCTTCAATGATGAAGTAATAGGGAGGAGCTGAGAACTATTAACCCACCTCCTCATTAAAGTGTCCACCCATTGGGATTGCCTTGCCTTTGCAGGAGGAGGTCTGATACACTGTCATACTGTCAGGCCAACTAGAAGGAAGAGACAACTAAATTTAAAAGGGCCCTGTTGGTTCTCACTCTAGGTCTTTGGCACAAATAGAGACAGAAACTTTTTATTAATAGATTTGACTCCCTATTAATAAATTGTTATCTTGGGTGGAGAATTGCCTCAGTTTATTCTTTTATTAAATTTCACTCACAGCATACCTAAGTTGTGAGTCTAGGTGAATGGGAGGATAGTGGTACTCTCACTAGTACATGAGAAGTTCAGAAGAATGAAGGGTTTTTGGAGACATTAATGAATTCTGTTTTGGACATGTTAAATTTAAGATGTCTATGGAATGTCCAATTTAAGATGTCCAATAGGAAGTCCAATAATATAAATAAGAAGTCCAATAAGAAGGAGGCCAACAGAGGCTAGCCATAAAAAAAATGAGAAAAAGATATGGGAATTATCCACACAGATATGAGAATTGAATCTGTGGGAGGTGATGAGATCATCAAGCCAGTTATTACAGAGGAAGAAGAGAAGAGAGTCCAGGACAAAGCCTTTGGGAACCCCTGCACTTATGGGTTATGACTTGGATGAAGGTACAATAAAGGAGAATGAGGAGAGGTTCTGATAGGAGAGCCAAGGGAGAGTAGTCACAGAAAGGGGGATCAACAGTGTAAAATGCTGAAAAGAGGTTTAAGAAAAAGATTGAGGGGGACAACTAGGTGGCACAGTGAATAGAGAACCAGCCCTGGAGTTAGGAGGTCCTGAGTTCAAATCTGACCTCAAATACTTAAAACTTACTAGCCGTGTGACTCTGAGCAAGTCACTTAACCCCAATTGCCTCACCAAAAAAAATCGAGAAAAAAGCCTTTAAATTTGTTGATTTAAGTGGCTCTTGGTAACTTTGGAAAGAGCAGTTTCAATTGGATGATGAGGCCAGAAGCCAGGGTATAGAGAGTATAGAGATGGGAGGAAGTAGAAAGATCTATTTAAAGGGGCTTTCTTAATGAGTTTAGCCACAAAAAGGAGGAGAGATATAGGCAGATATCCAACAAGGATGGTTATGTCAAGTATTTTAAAAGTATATTTAAAGGGCTCTTGGAAAATGTCCTTGATTTAAAAAAAATATTGCCTTGTTTTTTTGTGAATAATCAGTCAAGTTCTTAGCTGTGAGGGTAGGAACAGATTGTTCCATGGAAGAAGGGATTAAAATGTCTGGAAAAGCTGCTGTGGTTAGGGGATAATGAACAGATTAAGGAAGTATAAAAGTATTGTCTTGCTGAAGTAAAGGCTCAGTGGCTCAGTGTAAAATAGGTAATTTAAATTTATAGTAGACCTTGTCTACACAGTTTTGTGATTTTTCTCCAGCTCTATTCAGCAACATTAGAATAAGAGCAAAGGCAGTGGATATTGAGAATAATCCAAGGTAGAGGCTTGACAAAGCATGATTGGTAATAGGATAAGAGGACAAGAGACTCAAATGTAGAGTGTACTGTAGAGTTGAACTGGTTCACCAAGGGGTTGAGATAGGGAAGGAAGGAGAGTACAGCCAATGTAGGGATGCTGCCTTGGGAAAAAATGAGAGGTAGAAGGACTGGAGGCCCCTGTGATGAAGAACTGGGTTAGTGATTGTAAGGCAGAGTGAAAGACTGAAGAAAGATTATTATCTGATAATAGAATTCCTGAGTTCAAGAACATTTAAATGAAACACTAGTGAGTGATAGTAAGATCAAGGTTGTCACCCTTGTGTATAGCTGAAGTTGAATGGAGTAGGATATGGGATATGAGTTACTTATGGAACTGGGAAGGCAGGTTGTTTGACAAAGTATTGATATGTTTGTTGAAGTCTCCTATTATAAGGCAGAAATTTATGTGGGAAGAAATTATGCATTATACATGCAAATGAGATGCAGTTTTGAAATATTTAATTTCAGCCTGTTTGTATAGGTATCTAAAAAAGAATTTTTATGTAGCTTTGGAGAAGTACATACATTCACTAAAGTCACTGGAGAAAGAAGGAGAGCATCCTGTAGATCAATGGTGTCAAACTCAAATTGAAACAGAGACCATTAAGCCACACATAAAGATTCCTGAGAGTGCATATTGACTTAGATAACCATGCATTAACATTATCTATGTTCTATTGTATTTTCATTCATTTGGTTAAATATTTCCAAATTACATTTTAATTTACCTTTTTGGTAAATTTTACCAAATTACATTTGGTTCTATCAATGAGGCTTGGAGTAATTAAGTTGGAAAGAAGAACTTTGGTTAATGTAGCCTACAGTTATAACTTTTGGATTGAGTTTAAACATTGGTTATCTTATGTCAGCTTCCAGTTCTTATTTCTAGTTATTGGAAACATGAGAAAGATCTATAGTGTTTTCCTCTCCAAATATTTTTATATTTATCTATAGGTATATGTTGCATATCTTATTTCAAAATACACACAAATGAGATGCATTTTTGAAATATTTAATTTCAGCCTCTTTGTATAGGTGTCTAAAAAAGGATTTTTATGTAGCTTCAGAGAAGTACATAACTGATAGTACTTTGTACTTTCACAAAAGGAATTATGCAATTTAATTACTTAGAGGTACGAATATGACCTGTATTTATAGGTGCCAGTCTGTACTTTTTTTTCGTTGGAACTTGATAGATTTCATATGTACTCTCTTTTACAATGTAAATTTCTGTGTCTTGATGTTACTCTACTATGTCACACTGACTGTATATGGGGGAGTACAGGGAATTCAGGGAAGACTGGTGGACTGGTGCCACTGATTTGAGGGATACTGAGCCCTTTTTCAGGACTGCTTTCCACTTTTACTGTCCATCTGCCTCCCAGACCTCACTTCAGTATGTGCAAGTATTGTTCCAATAGCCATGAAGGTGGCTGAAGAAGACACCATGGAAAACGTAAAGCTTGGTTGGATACCAAAGGTGCCATGGTCATCCACTGCATCCCAGACCATTGCCAGTCCTCCTGACATTTTTCTTGCCACTGGACTTTGATGGTTCTGGAAGAGAGGGTAAGGCCAATGACTTCATGTACTTCTGCCTCACTTGTATCCAATTTATGTATGAGTCAAAAGACAACTTTACCATTTTACATTCTACTATTTCATTATTTTACTCCTACCTCAAAGTCCTGTGACAAAAAGCAAGTGATGAAGTACCAGGTGCAGATACACTGACAGCTGTGGTCATAACCTTGCACTCAGGCAACAAGGTTGTCTTCTCACTGGACCAAAGAAGCAGAGGAATTCAGCTGCTCCATGGGTATCTGAGTGGCCTTTTTAATGGACTGCACTGTTTACCTCCTGGCATAAGGAAGGGGCTAGAAAAGGTGCCCTAAAAGTTGTCAGCTTTACCCAACCTAACTGTGGCCTGGTTACTGTGGCAGACAGGGATTCTAACCTATGGTCAAACCTCAAAATAATGTACAAAAACTTTTGCAAAGATGATTCCACTCACCATTGATATATGTGTGCATGCTTATAGACCTGAAAGATAAAAAGCTCTTGTTGTAAGAGAATTCAGGTATCACATTCAAACAGCAGGCCTGAGTGAGATAAGACAGGCAAACAAATGCCAAATTACCAAGGTCAGAGCTGGACACACATTTTTCTGGAGTGGGCTCCATGATGCAGAGAGCAGTGAAGCTGGCATAAGTTTCACAGTCAAATCTAATCTAGTCAAGAAGCTTTCCTTCCAAAATGAGTGACAATGCAATTGCTATTTGCAGGAAAGCACCATGCCACCATCATTAGTGCACATGCTCCCACCATGCCAAACCCTGATGAGGTCAAAGAAAAACCCTCATCATCAATGTGCTGAAAGAACACAAGCTTGTAATTCTGGGTGACTTTAATGCTATAGTAGGCATAGACTATCAGGCATGGCAGGGAGTCCTTGGAAGGAATGGCATTGGAAACAACAATGACAGTTACTGAAGACTTGGGGATCTCATCACCTAACTTCATAGATGCACCTTCACAGCAAACATTGATGTTTAATAGACTATGTCATTGTAAGGAAAAGAGACAAATAGGATGTGAAAGTGACAAAGGTGATGTGTGGTGCGAGAGTGATGGACTGATCATAGACTTATCCTCTCCAAGTTAAGCATTCACATTCAACAAAAGCAATGGTCCCAAAGCAAGATGATTACCAGAAGACTTGACGTCAACAGATTAGAGCACTTCTCCATTCTGAACAGTTTGTTGTTGAGTGAGAGGGAAAGTTGAGCCAACACATGTTGGCAACAGTGGAGTAGAAAAGGAGTCAGCAGCATTCAGAGATTTGGGCCAGAACACTTGCAAACATCAGGATTAGTTTGATGAAAATGATGAGGAAATTCAGAAACTACAAAATGAAAAATGAGAACTCCAAAGGGTTTCCCGGCAGGATAGTTCATCCAACTCTAAGTAGGCTGTGTTCAATTCCGTAAAAAGTAAAGTGCAAGCAAAGCTTAGAGAGTTACAGTATTCTTGGATAAGTAAGAAGGCAGATAAAATTTTGTCTTAAACTGAGAGTAACAACCTAAAGCACTTCCATGATGCCCAGAAGGCTATTTATGGACCAAACACCTATGGTGCATCTCAACTAGTCAGGGCTGATGGAGCCACACGGATCTGTGATAAGGACATGATCCTGGAGAGAAGGACTCAGCACTTCCATAGTGTTCTCAAGAGACTGTCATTAATCATTGCTGAAGCCATTAACTATATACCTCAGGTTGAAGTCCATCCCTCTCTAGTCAGACATTCAACTGAAGAAAAGGTTTTGAATGCCATTAATCTCTTTTCATGTGGCAAAGTGCTGATTCCATTCCAGCAGAGATTTACAAGACAGAGGGGTTCATTGCTCATAGAAAAACCGAGGCATTGTATTTCAAGAAATGTTAAGGGAGGCAGAGCCAAGATGGCGGCTGGAAAGCAGGGACTCACTTAAGCTCTCTGCTAGGTCCCTCCAAACACCTATAAAAATGGCTCTGAACAAATTCTAGAGCTGCAGAACCCATGAAATAGCAAAGGGAAGCAGGGCTCCAGCCCAGGACAGCCTAGATGGTCACTGGGAAGGATCTATCACACGGAGCTGGGAGCAGAGCAGAACCCAGCATGGGCTGTGCCAGGACCAATCAGACCAGGAGCCGGGCAGAACAGGCATAGTGCCCTGAATCAGTAAGCTGTGGAAGTTACCAGACTTCTCAACCCACAAACATCAAAAACAACAGAGAAGTTTAGTGGGAAACGCTGTGGGGACAGAGTGAAAGGAGTTCATGGTAGGCCACTGCCCTAGGGGTGGTGGAGGTGGTGCAGCTCTGAGGCTGCTTCCAGAGCTACAGCTGCAGTTGCTTCTGCCCCAGGCCCACCTGGTGGGAGAAATTAAGCGGTGGTTTGGAGCGGGAGTGCAGAGCCTGCTTGGATCTGAGTCGCAGTCTGGGTTGGCAGTTCTTGGGGGAGGAGGAGCACTGGTGTGGCAGAGCTTGCTGTGTAGAAGTAGCTCTGAAAATAGCAGTGCAGCCCCTCAAGCTTGGGACAAAGGACTCTCTACTCTACAAGCAGTCATACCCTGACGAAAAACTCAAGTCAAGTAGTTGGCTGGGAAAATGACCAGGCAGCGAAAACGGACCCAGATTCAGACTCAGACTTTGGAATCTTTCTTTGGTGACAAAGAAGACCAAAACATACAGCCAGAAGAAGTCAACAAAGTCAGAGAGCCTACATCGAAAGCCTCCAAGAAAAATATAAATTGGTCTCAGGCCATGGAAGAGCTCAAAAAGGATTTGGAAAATCAAGTAAGAGAAGTAGAGGAAAAAGTGGGAGGAGAAATGAGAGTGATACAAGAAA
Source organism: Trichosurus vulpecula (assembly GCF_011100635.1). Taxonomy (NCBI): domain Eukaryota; kingdom Metazoa; phylum Chordata; class Mammalia; order Diprotodontia; family Phalangeridae; genus Trichosurus; species Trichosurus vulpecula. The sequence continues at coordinate 379,320,338 of NC_050574.1, forward strand.
ACCATGAAAAACAAGTCAATGACTTGCTAAAGGAGACCCAAAAAAATACTGAAAAAAATAACACCTTAAAAAATAGACTAACTCAAATGGCAAAAGAGCTCCAAAAAACCAACGAGGAGAAGAATGCCTTGAAAGACAGAATTAGCCAAATGGAAAAGGAGGTCCAAAAGACCACTGGAGAAAATACTACCTTAAAAATTAGATTGGAGAAAGTGGCAGCTAGTGACTTGATGAGAAATCAAGATATTATAAAACAGAACCAAAGGAATGAAAAAATGGAAGACAATGTGAACTATATCATTGGAAAAGCCACTGACCTGGAAGATAGATCCAGGAGACATCATTTAAAAATTATTGGACTACCTGAAAGCCATGATCAAAAAAAGAGCCCAGATATCATCTTTCAAGAAATTATCAAGGAGAACTGTCCTGATATCCTAGAGCCAGAGGGTAAAATAGAAATTGAAAGACTCCACTGATCATCTCTTGAAAAAGATCCCACAAAAAAACCTCCTAGGAATATTGTTGCCAAATTCCAGAGCTCACAGATCACGGAGAAAATACTGCAAGCAGCCAGAAAGAAACAATTTGAGTATTGTGGAAACATAATCAGGATACCACAAGATCTAACAACTTCTACATTAAGGAATGAAAGGGCTTGGAATATGATATTCTGGAGGTCAATGGAGCTAAGATTAAAACCAAGAATCACCTACCCAGCAAAACTGAGTATCATGCTCCAAGGCAAAATATGGATTTTCAATAAAATAGAGGACTTTCAAGCTTTCTCAGGGAAAAGACCAGAGCTGAATGGAAAATTTGACTTTCAAATACCAGAATCAATAGAAGCATGAAAAGGTAAACAAGAAAGAGAAATCATAAGGGACTAACTAAAGTTGAACTGTTTTGTTTACATTCCTATATGGAAAGATGATGTGTGTAATTCATGAGACCTCCATATTATGGTAGCTGAAGGGAATATACATACCTACATACATATATATATATATATATATATATATATATATATATATATATATATATATATATTCTCTTTATATATATATAGACAGAGGGTACAGGTGAGTTGAATATGAAGGGATGATATCTAAAAAATAAAATCAAATTAAGGGATGAGAGAGGAATATATTGAAAGAGGGAGAAAGGGAGAGATAGAATGGGGTAAATTATCTCATATAAAAGTGGCAAGAAAAAGCAGTTCATTGGAAGGGAAGAGGAGGCAGGTGAGGGGGAATGAGTGAATCTTGCTTTCATCAGATTTGATTTGAGGAGGGAATAACATACACACTCAATTGGGTATCTTACCCCACAGGAAAGAAGGAGGAAGGGGATAAAAAAGGGGATGATAGAAGGGAGGGCAGATAGGGGGAGGAGGTAATCAAAAGCAGATACTTTTGAAAAGGGACAGGGTCAAGGGAGAAAATTGAATAAAGGGGGACTGGATAGGAGGGAGCAAAATATAGTTAGTCTTTCACAACACGAGTATTGTGGAAGTGTTTTACGTAATGATATATGTGTGACCTATGTTGAATTGCTTGCCTTCTTAGGGAGGGTGGGTGGGGAGGGAATAGGGGAGAGAATTTGGAACTCAAAGTTTTAAAAGCAGATGTTAAAAAAAAGTTGTTTTTGCATGTAACTGGGAAATAAGAAATACAGGCCATGGGGAATAGAAATCTATCTTGCCCTACAAGAAGGTAAGGGAAAAGAGGTTGGGGTGACCAGGGTGACAGAAGGGAGGGCTGACTGGGGAATGGTAAAATAAAAAGAAAAATATTAACAAAAAAATAAAAAATAAAAGTGAAAAAAGAAATGTTAAAAGAAAATTGCCTAGATCGCCAAGAACCAGAGGGCAAAGACCAGATCTGTGTAGAATGTCTAAACCTGAAACATAGCCATTGAGACAAACAAAAAAAGGTAAAGATGAATAAATAAGGATGTGGAGAAACGTGGGATGTTAAGCATAGGCAAATGAGGATAAACTGCTTAAATTCAAATATAGGGAGATAATTCGTGTGTCTCCTCTAAACCCTATCATCAGTATGGATCATTGAGGAGTCTGATTAGACAAGGCCTGGGAGTGGTTCTGTTTTGTTTTGATCATCCTAAGAGAAGAATGTAAAGAAAGGGGAAGAAGGATACACTGAGGAGTAAGTGGAGGGGGTGAGGGAAGGAAAGTTAGGAAAAGTTACCTCATATTATCAGGGTGGGCAAGTATACACAAGTATACAAACAAGGAGGATTGAGTAGGGGCAGGGAGCAGCTGACATTTGAACCTCACTCTCATATGAACCAATCTAAGGAGAGAAGATCACACATGAGTGAGTAGAGAAATACATTTCACCAACGGAGAAATAGCAGGGAAAGGGGAGAAGGAATTAGAGGGAAGTAGATTAAAGGAAGGCTTAATCCTAAAAAGCAAACTCTAACCAAAGTTGTACAAAAATGTTTATAGCTCTTTTTGAGGTGGCCAAGAATGTGAACGTGAGTGGGTGTCTATAAATTGGGGAATAGCTAAAGAAGTTATTGTATATAAATGTGATGGAATACTATTGTACTGTAGAAAAAATTCAAAGGATTGGTTTCAGAGAGACCTAGGAAGACATATAAAATGATGCAGAGTACAGTGAACAGAATCAGAAGAACAATTTATACAATGACAAAAATAAGGTAAAAACAATTAATTTTTTGCCACTGTCACTGCAGAAGCCAAGAAATGGTTGTACAGGAGTGGAGATTATTTTGTATTTGTCTTTGTTTTGTGGATCACTATGGCTGAAGAATTCATCACTTAATGAGCAGCCTACTGGTACTTAGCCTCTCCAAGCTTACTGAGGCTGGTCCTAACACAGCTTGTCACAGGGATCACACCTGAAATCTTTCCATCTTAACAGAACCTATGAGATCTTGTGCTCTGCTCTGATAGCTTTTGAGACTTAAGACTCATGTTTACATTACAATAATGCATCGTTATAGGACTTTTATGGAGCTGAACTTTGCTTTATAAAGTGAGTGTACTTAATAATTTTTAAAATTGAATTCTCTGAGTTAAGAAACAGAAAACTAGGAGGATAATGGGGATAAACAAAGGGCATACTTATAAATTTGGAAAAACTCTAATAATTACAGATAAATGTAACTATACATAAACTCCATTCCCATTATAAAAATCACTTTTGATATATCATCAATCAGTTTCCCCCATTGGAGTATTCCACAGGTGTACTTATAGTATATTCCAGTTTGAGATTAAACTAAATGATGTTCACCATTTGTTTTATTGTTTTTGTTGAGTCATTTCATTCATGTTTGACTTTTTGTGACCACATTTGGGGTTTTCTTGGCAAAAACACCAGAGTGATTTGCCATTTCCTTCTTCAGCTCATTTTACATAAAGGGAACTGAGGCAAACAGGGTTAAATGACTTGCTCAGAGTCACACAGCAAGTAAGTGTCTGAGGCAAGATTTGAACTCAGGTCTTTTTGACTCCAGACCTGATACTTTATCTGCTGCACCACCTAGCTGCTCTGTTTAATAATGTGTAACAACAATGCTACTTACTGCTACTGTGGCGGTGTAAGACCAACAACACCAGCACACAGGAAGGCTGCTAGCACAGATTCTTTGATCTGCTTTTCTAAGGAAAGAAACTTTAAGGGGTTTACAATCTCACTTTAATTAAACATACATATATCGTTCACTTAGTTCAGGGGAAAAAGTCAGCACTCTGAACTTCAGAGCAAATACAAACAGAAATTACAAGCAGAAATTATTTAAACAGAGCAAATAACACAAATGAGCAGATAGGGCTTCTAACTATCTATCCATAGCAATACATACCTAGTTACCAGAGAGAGAAGCACCAACATCTGGGTTTTCAAAGTGAGGTTGGGGGTGGGGGCTCCTTAATGACTACTCAGAGTCTTGCCTGGCCAAATCACATGAATTCTCTTCCAATGAGTGAGCCTCAAAGCAAAATGCTAACATCAGGGCGTATATCTATCTATCTATCTATCTATCTATCTATATATATATATATATATATATATATACTTCTTCAGGGTGAGAGGGTGTCACAACCAGGTGACTCAAACTCTTGTGACTTAGGCTTCCTTGTGACTTAAGCAGGTCATCAAAGATTCTAGATTTAATCAAAGACTCTTGTTTCAAACAAAAGCAAGACTCAATCAGACACTTGATTACCTTAGTGCTGAGAAGCACTCCAAAAGAAAAAACAGCAAAAAGTCCCGCTTTGCTTGCCCTTACATTAGGGTAACAAGTTTATATTGCATCTAGCTTTTGTCTACTACATTGCAATGACTGAACGTATTTCTTCAGTACTGACTACTTGATAATCTTACTACAACAGATGGCAAGGCCACTGTAATGGTTCTCATTGTAGAGTAGAAAAAGGTCAATAGGCCTTTTGGTCCCCCTCACTCACAGGGGTTAGAGGAAAAAATTATTTCTATTTGAATCAATTTAAAATAAAGAAAATTCTTGAACACAAATTATTGATAGATTATTTCAAAGTAAAGTAGGGAGAAAATCTTAAAATAACATCATTAAAAATAAAAGTGGTGATTGAGATTTCCTGAATCTTAGTTTTATAAATTATTTCAGTCATATTTTATTCATTTCCACTATGAAAAAAATCATGAGACATCACCACTCAAGATATATCGTCACTTAGTATTTTTAAAGCACTTTATTTGTGGGGGAAAAAACAACTTGTCATTTTCCATTGTCAAAAAGTACTACATCTTTCTGCATATTTATATACAGGGTGTATATACATTTAGAAATTATACTATTTATCCTTGCTTGCCAAATGACAGAGAAAACAAATTTTAACCTTTTGGTGAATTGACTACTTAAGATTTTTTGTTTCATTTTCTCATGTCTGTTTCTCAACCTCCCTCAAACAAAATAATGTTAATAATTCTTCTTATTTATCTTTTGCAGGAGGGATTTTTGAAACTGCAGAAAATGAACCAGTTAACGTTGAAGAATTAGCTTTCAAGTTTGCAGTAACCAATATTAACAGAAACCGAACACTCATACTTAATAACACATTAACTTACGACATCCAGAGAATTAATCTTTTTGATAGTTTTGAAGCCTCGAGAAGAGGTAAATATTTTCATGCTTTAAAATTCTTCATTTAGTACTATGTCTTCTTAGGATATACACTATTTTAAAGTGTAGTGTTATATGAATGTTTTGTAAAAACATTCAGTTTTTCATATCATGGATGAATTTATTAAACTAATTGATGCTTCCTATTTCTGCTTGCCACAGTTTTCTAATTAATTAGCTCAATTGTAAATAGAAAATATCAGACCTGAGGTGTTGAACTATTTCTTGAAAAAGGACTCCTACCAACTCTAATTGAGAACCAGTCAATTATGAAATTTTCAGGGTGAGAATTTACACCTTGGAAATGAGCGAAGATTATTCACATGTACACACACAATATAAAGATACAATTCTACAATGCAGTCAAATAAAATTTTTTGAAAGATTATTATTGTTCATTCTCATATGCTCAAATCTCGATATATTTCGAATGATATAAATTTTTAAAGCTTCAAAAATATCAGGTCAAATTGTGCCTCCTCAATTTTTTCTCTCTCCCTAAGTATCAGGAAAATTTTAGAATTCAATATGTTAAACAAACACTGCCACTTCCCCCCCCTCTCCACACACACACACACTCTGGGGCAGATTTTAAGTATCTGATTTATCTAATTTGCTTAATTCCTTTGGAATTGTCAAGTGTGCTTAAAATATGAATACATACATATGATGTTAGTTCTCTAAACTATGACATGCCAAGGCAATTATATGGTTGCACTTAGCAACATGCTGTTAAATTCTTAACAACTACCTCTTCTATAAGGTCAGTATATATTTCAAATATATGTGTGTATATATATATATATATATGTGTGTGTGTGTGTGTGTGTTTGTGTGTGTGTGTGTGTGTAAATATATACACACACACACACATATATACGTATATATATGTGTGCGTGTGCATATGTTTGTATATATTAAATATATACACATACATACCTATACATATAAAATAAATGTAGTAATTGCTACATATATAGTAAGGACTGATGTGAGGCGAGGTCTGTCTCTCCTCCCCCACCTTCTCTTCCCTTAGCGTAAGGTTGGTGTTGTATGGCTTGAAGGGAGGCAAAATAGACTTCTCTAGCCTCTTCTCACCGAACTTTCTCCAAAGGAAACTTTAATTCCTTTCAGGAGGAAAGTAGGAACTTGGAGCTGGAGGCCACTCTGCCTTCCTCAGAGAGAGGGAGTACTGGTCTAGAATTATATCTATCGGCTCCCTTAAATATTATTAGGCTAGGTGTTAGGGTCTTGACCAGCAAGTTGCCCTATCTCAGTATGCAATGATGAGGCGGGAGCAATGATGGTTATAACTCCGATTTATTGGAAGCCATTATCCATACTTATAGGTTTTTGCACTACATAAGCAGAAGCAGGTGTTCAAGGGGTAAGGGGATGAGAGCATGGGAAGATCGATATCTGGTGGAAAGAATCTGGATTATTGTAAACTATGTTGCCTACAAGTGTATGGGAAAAACTAGGGCTGTGGTAAGGTGGTTTCCATAGGAGAAGGGGAACAGGAGGGGAGTGCTATTCTACAGTGACAGGGAAGGCTGGGAACAGGAGGGGAGTGCTGTTTCTACAGTAACTAAAAAGATATGGGAAGGCTCAGGCAGGATACAAACTGGTATCACTACTGTATGAGCTATGTGAGGCACGGGGCAGGATGCCCTTGTAAAGTATCCAAGAAGTTCCCATTAATTAAAGCGTGTTTGTGTTAGGCACTGGTTCAAGAGCATTCGGTAATGGCCAGCTGGGTTCCTCCTACTGGGCTTGTGAGTCCTTGGCGGATGGACTCTGCCTGCATGAGAAAGGATGGCTATCAGAGCAAGAGGGGGGTGCTGTTAAGGGGGGCTGTTAGGGACGGAAGTCTTTCCTCCAGGTGCCTACCGTTCCAACTCCTACTAAGCCTGTCTGGCTTTACCCAGGAAACAGGCCAAGTGCTAGGGTCCGAGCAGCCCCAGGGTCAGCACTAACTCCCTACAGCTAGGGGGTATGATCATGTTTAATACAATTTCTGATCCTTGTGCCATCCTTGAAGGGAATGAGGAACCCAATCTCTATATCCAGGGTTTCACTCTTTTCCTACCAAATATGAGTTCTACAATGAACACACATGCAAATAGCAAAGAAATCCATTTATCCAAATCATGGCCAAACAGAAATCAGAGAAGGTATACATAGGAGACAGTATACCAGACATACCAGGTAATACAGTAAAGGAGCTCTTCCATTGGGAGTGAGGTAACTCAGCTCAACCAAAAGAGAACTTCCTAGATCTCTGACTTTCCCTGCAGACTTCTCCCCACCCTTAGCATAGGGCAGGACCTTCATCTTCACCAAGAGGAAAGAATCCCATACCAATGGGTTTGAGGTGTATGTGTTTAAAAACTATAAAGCCTTCTTTTCATAGGGAACATACTTCCTCAAGTCTTAAAAGGACAGGTCTTCACTAAGGAGGATCAGCTCTAACTTAAAACCACTCAATTGTGAAGTTTTCCAGAGCGAACATTTACACCTTGGAAATGGGCAAATATTATACACACATAATACCTACATGCATTATTAAGTTTAATCTTTATTATTAACATTTTCTCCATGTTTCAACAATCCAGCTAGCAGCTGCTGTGGGGGTGTAAAACCAACAACAACCAGCTCACAGAATGCTGCAAGCCCAGGTTCTTTTGATCTGCTTTACTAAGGAAAGTGACGTTAAGGGGTTAACAATCTTACTTTAATCCAGAATACAAATATCATTCACTTAGTTCAGGGGAAAAAGCCAACACCCTGAACTTCAGAGCAAATACAAACAAATTACAAACATCGACAGACAGACCTTGTCTGATTCAAATCTCAATGCATAGTTACCAGGGTTTAACAAAGTCCAAACATCCGGGTTTACAAGATGAAGGGCTCTTAACTACAGCTGCCCGGAGTCTCCACATCAGCACACTGCCAAGAGTGAGAGCCCTAAGCAAATAGCTCTGTCTTCCCTTTTTATGTACTCTTTAGTCATCATCAAACATCATCTGAGCCACCAGAACTTAAGCTCTTACTATTGGCCCTGGTCTTAGCACCTCCCTTCATTGGCCCTACCTGGAGCCCCACCTTAGTTACCAATTCACACTCACATAGGCTTAGCATCTAATAGATAAGGGTTTGGGCCTGGGGTTTAGCACCTAGTAAGACTCAATCAAAGACACTGAATTAATCAAAGGAAACAAAGGCCAAACTTCAAAGGCACTTGGTTAAATAAATGCTAAGAGCCCATCTTGATCCCCAATACACTCCATCACTTTTTGTTATTTAAAAATTTTTTATCCCAATTACATGTAAAGACGATTTTTAACATTAGGTTTTTTTAAATTTTGAGTTCATATTCTCTCCCTTCCCTTCCCCTTCATTGTGAAAACTAGCAATTTGATATGGGTTCTACATGTGTAGTCATGCAAAATATATTTCCATATCAGTCATGTTGTGAAAGAAATCAGATGACAAATAAGTAAAAAAAAGTATGCTTCTATCTGCTTTCAGACTCCATCACTTCTTTCTCTGGAGATGAATAGCATTTTTCATCCTTCAGAATTTTCTTAGATCATTGTATTGCTGAGAATAGCTAAGTCATTCAGAGTTAATCATTGTACAATATTGCTGTTACTGTGTATGCTGTTTTCCTGGTTCAACTCACTTCACTTTGCATTAGGTTTGTAAGTCCAGGTTTTTCTGAAAGCATCCTGCTTGTCATTTCTTATAGCATGATGGCATTCTATCATATTCATATTCTACATCTTGTTCAGATATTCCCCAATTCATGGACATCTCCTCAATTTCCAATTCTTTGCCACCACAAAAAGAGCTGCTATAAATGTTTTTGTACACATATGTCCTTTCCCCTTTTTAAAATCTCTTTGGGATATAGACCCAGTAAGTGGTATTGCTGGGTCAAAGGTTAGGCACAGTTTTATAGCTCTTTGGGCATAGTTCCAAATAGTTCTCCAGAACGGTTGGATCCGTTCACAACTCCACCATAGTTCTTTGTGGTTGTTCTGTAGTCATTCAGTTGGATCCAACTTTGTGACCCCATGGACCGTAGCCCCCCAAACCCTTCTGTCCTCTACTATGTCTTGAAGTCTGTCCAAGTTCATGTTCCCATGACTGTCTTTCTCATCCTCTCTCCTCCCCTTTACCTTTTGCCTTCAGTCCTTCCCAATATCAGGGTCTTTTACAATGAGTCCTCCCTATCATGTGGCCAAAGTATTTAGGCTTCAGCTTCTGTATTTGACCTTCCAGTGTGAATTAATTCCAGTCTGAATTAATTTCTTTAAGTATAAACTGATTTGATCTCCTTGCTCTCCAAAGGACTCTCAAAAGGCTTCTCCAGCACCACAATTAGAAAGCATCAATTCTGTGGCACTCAGCCCGCCTCATAGTACAACTTTCATATCTATGCAATGCTACCAGAAAAAAACCATAGCTTTGACTATATGGACCTTTGTTGCCAAGGTGATGTCTCTTGCTTGTTAGTATGCTGTCTAGATTTACCATAGCTTTCATCTTTTAATATCATGGCAGTAGTCACTGTCTGCAGTGATCTTTAAGCCAAAGAATATAAAATCTGACACTGCTTCCATTTCTTCTCCCTCTGTTTGCCAGGAAGATATGAGAACGGTTGCCAAGATTTTAGTTTTTTTGATGTTAAGCTTCAAGCCATCTATTATACTCTCCTTTTTTACCCTCATCAAGAAGCTTCTTAATTCTTCTTCACCTTCCCATCAGAGTGGTATTGTCTACATGTCTAAGCTTGTTGATATTTCTCCTAGCAACCGTTATTCTGGCTTTTCATTCATACAGCCTGGCATTTTGCATGATGTAATCTGCATATAAGTTAAATAAATAAGGCGACAATATACACCCTTGTCAAGCTTCTTTTCCAATCTTAGATAAATCAATTGTTCCACATTCAATTCTAACTGTTGCTTCTTGACCTGCATACAAGTTCTTCAGGAAACAAGTAAGATGCTCTGGTACTTTGGTACTTCTGTTTGAGGATTTGCCACATTTTGTTGTGCTCCATCAGCAAATGTTGGCAATTTGGTCTCTAGTTCCTCTGCCTCTTGGGAAACATGCTGAAGCCTAGCTTGTAGAATTTTAAACATAACCTTGCTGGCATAAGAAATGAATACAACATCCCTGCAAACATTTGTTATTTTCCTTTTCTGTCACATTAGCCAATCTGATACATGTGAGGTGGTATCTCAGGATTGTTTTAATTTGTGTTTCTCCAATCAATAGTGATTGAGCATTTTTCCATATGACTATTGATAGCTTTGACTTCTTATAGAAACTTCCTGTTCATATCCTTTAACTATTTATTAATTGAGTAATGACTTGTGTTCTTACACATTTGACTCAGTTTTCTATATATTTGGGCAATGAGGCCTTTATCAGAGAAACATGGTAATTTTTTTTCACTGTTATGATGACTATGTATTTCCCTCCAAATATCCCCCCCCACTCCTTTCACCCTACTTGCTCCTTAAAAGTGTTTTGCTTCAGACCACCTTCTTCCCTAATCTGTCCTCCCCATAAGCCTCCCCTCTTCTCTTATCCCCTTCCTTTCCTTTTCCATTTGGCAACTTCTACTTTTTAAGGAGTTCTTTTCTTCAGTGAATTTTTTTAGCTTGTTTCCATTTGGCCAGTTCTGCTTTTTGGGAGTTCTCTTCAGTGGATTTGTGTGCCTCTTTTACTATTTGGCTTATTCTTTTTTTAAGGTGTTATTTTCTTCATTATTTTTTGTGCCTTATTTCCCAAGCTGTTGACTGTGCTTTCATTATTTTCTTGCATCATTCTCATTTCTTTTCCTAATTTTCCCCTCTACCTCTTTTATTTAATTTTTAAAATCCTTTTTGAGTTCTTCTAAGAATTCTTCTTGGGCTTAAAACTGATTTGCATTTTGATTTGAGGATTTGGATATAAGCAGTTTTGATCTTGTTATCTTCTTCTGAGTTTGTGTTTTGATCTTCCCTGACACCATAGCACTTTTCTATGGTTGGGTTCTTTTTTGTTGTTTGCTCATTTTCTACCCTATTTCTTGAATTTTTACTTTATGTTAAAGTTGGGCTCTGCTCTTGGTATGGAGAGGGCACTGTCCTTTCTTCTTGCTGTTTTTGGAGCTAGCATTTTTTTGCGGGGTGGGGGGAGGGGAGGGTCTGTAAGTTTTCAATTTTTCAAAGTGGTATGATCTGAGGAGAGGTGTGGTCACTGCTCTCTTGGCCTACAATTTGGTCTGTGAGCAACCACAAGCATCCTTCTTTGCTTTGGAACTGTGACCAGGGTCCTCGCTCCCCTGTAGTCACAATATCTAATGAGCTAGTGTTCCGCCTTGTCCTGGGTATGTAACCAGGAGCAACACATGGGAAATGCAACAGAGTCCTGAACCCAGTGCCAGCAAAGGGTCCCCTGTAATCTCTTTCTTACCAGTTGTCTGACTCCCTTACTGTCTGTGGTTGGAGAACTCTAGAAACTGCAGCTGCCAATTCAGTCACTCCTAAGGCCCGCTGCTGGCTTGTTGGGCAAGGCCTGATCTGCAGTGTGCTCCACTTTCACCTCATAAGACAGACCTTTCCTGCTGACCTCCTAAGTTTTCTTGGGCTGGAAAGTTGTTCCACTTCGTCCTTTTGTTCGTTCTACTACTCCAGAATTCATTTGAGGTGCTATTTTAACATTGTTTGGAGGGGCATTTGTGAGAGCTCAGACAAGTCCCTGTCTTTACTTTGTTATCTTGGCTCTACCACCTCAACATAATCTTTTCTCTTCATCACTTTCTTAAATCAAAGATAAAATTTCACCATTTTCTGGCTCTTGGAGCAGCAAGGAAGAACCCTTTCCAGTGCAGGCCTGTCCTTTCAAAACTTGAGAAATCACTTTCCCTATAAAAAGAAAGCTTTATAGTTTTTAGACACACATTAAAAACACATGAACAAAATCAGAATGAGGAAAGTATATTTGCTTTGAAATTTTCATTCAGTAGCTCCTAATAAAAATAACACATATCTAGACAGCATTTTAAGTTTTATAAAACACTTTCTCCATCCCTGGATTTGTAATCAGGGGTACTCGATTGGGAATATTGTTTCATATACTTACTAACTTTGTGACTTTTAGGAAATCGTTTAATTTTTCCGAGTCCCAGCTTCTGCTATAAAATAAGGGGAATTGGGCATGAAAGCCTTTTATGCTCCCTTCTAGCTCTAAATACATGATCTTCTGATGCTTTGAAGCAGATGGAATGTTATTGTTCTGGATTTTCAGGTGAGGCAGCCAGTGTTTTGAGAAATTAAATGACTTGTTCCGTGTCAGACAACAGGGTCAGAGGAATCCCAGTTTTCCATCTCAAAAGCCAATGCTCTTGGGGCAGCTAGGTGGTGCAGTGAGTAGAGCACCGGCCCTGGAGTTAGGAGGACCTGAGTTCAAATCTGGCCTCAGACACTTGACACATGTACTAGCTGTGTGACCTTGGGCAAGTCACTTAACCCCAATTGCCCTGCCAAAAAGCAAAAAAAAAAAAAAAAAGCCAATGCTCTTTCCACTACATATTTCCGCTCCTCACACTGACTTGTTCTTGATTTTCAGATACCCTTACATTTATTCCACTTCCGAGAATATAAAATAAAGTAGTACATTGTATTTAGCTGCCCAAGTTCTAGGGTCATTTCAAATAAAATACAACAGTCATTTAAAAGAAACATAGCTGTGGTATCAACAATGTATTTGAGGCTTTTTAAAAGAAGCTCTGTCACACCACTTTGGAGTGATAGGATCTCCCTTTTTTTTCTTCCAAGATGTAGTTAGGGATAATGCATAGATGAGTGTACCATATTTAAAGAAGAAACAAAATCTCAACATTGTAGTTCGGTGGCAAAAGAAAATTCAAAATTATTGATTTTTCCAATAATTTTAGCATCACAGACATAAATATTAGAACAAAACTTACTCCATCTTATATGGCCATACAAAACAATTCAGGTAACAATAGATTGTTCCAGATAATCAGAGATCACATTCAAATATTGAGCTTATGAGAACACTGAAAATGACTTCTCTAACACTGGTAAAGATTCAAATATAGAGTTAAATTTTAATACAGAGAATTATAAGTTGATCTGTCTTACTATTTGATATGAGAAACACCAACAAAAACTCTTCTCTTTTGCTAGCATTATGCCAGCAGATTTTATAATAAATGAAATTTAAAAGGAAAACATTCCCTTTTTTAAATATCATGTTGATTGTCTTTTCCAAATCAGCCTCCAAGCTCACATTTTATAGTCACCTAGTTTTACTTGGAGAAAGAAATGGCAAACTATTCCACTATCTTTGCCAAGAAAACACTAAATGGTGTCATGAAGAGTCAGGCATGACTGAAACGACTAAGCAACAACAGTTTTACTCCTGGACGTTTTATGAAATTTCTAAATTGTCATTTAATTTTTATTTTAAATTATGATTTCACAAGTTGTTCTAAGGACTTTCCGATTTTAAATTTCATTAAATTGAATGTATTTTAATAGGTAATAAATGTTAGAATTTCACAAAACTATAGTTTTATTAACTAAGTCAATGGTACTAAAATATGAATTTATGCTTAGTAATTATTATAAAAGACTTGGTTGCCTTTTATGAATGCTTTATATGTTTTCTAATTGAAAATCAGCCAATATTAAATCTTTTGGGGGAAAAAGTGGTTTGCCACCTTATCTAGAGCACCTTTCTTCTGTATGTTGTGTTTAAATGAGGACTTTTATTATTCCTTTACCTATGACAAGAGCTAATTCATATGACATCCATTTGACAAATGGTTTGTCAGAATGACAAAAGTATACTAAGTAGTGGATCTCCATCTTAAGTTAATGAAGTATGTCAACTAACATTTATTTGAAATCCTCTGATTTCGTAATAATCAATTATATATTTAAAATTATTTTAAAAATACTCTAGTATTCCGTATCCTAAGCTAGCCAAGCCATACTTTTTTCTTCATAGAACATGGTGGGAAAAAAATTTCAAGCAGTTATATACAAAAGGAAATTTGACAGAAAACAAGTCACAATTTTCTGTTTTTATCCCTCATTCCTTTTCTCTTCCCTCCTTTCCCCTTCCCATCTTTCCCTGTATTGCTCTTCTCTTCTACTTCCTCCATCAGCATGTGACCAGCTTGCACTTGGGGTGGCTGCACTGTTTGGCCCATCTCACATCTCTTCAGTTAGTGCTGTACAGTCTATTTGCAATGCCCTTGAAGTTCCTCACATACAGACTCACTGGAAACATCCTACCATGGATAAAAATGATATGTTTTATATCAACCTCTATCCGGATTATGCAGCCTTCAGTAGGGCCGTCCTGGACTTGATCCTCTACTATAATTGGAAAATAGTGACTGTGGTATATGAAGACAACACAGGTATGGCATTTACCCCAGATGTTATCTGACAATTTGGTGATTTATCAAAGTCCTGGTATTAAAATCCTGAAGGTTAAGTAAAATAATCATATACCTGATGGTAAATAAATTTTCTAAATTATTTCCTATATTTCCTATTCTTATTATTTATTCATCCTTTTTAGCCATTCTTCCTCGGAATGTTTGATTTTTCATGGAAATTCAGGGAGATGTTAACAAATACCCTTTGGGTGACACCAGTTAATCTACTTTCAATTCAAGGTCTTATAGTGATGGGTTAAGTTTGTCTCTCACTATCATACTAGTGACTAAAGAGTCTGTTCCCTAAATAGGATTATGGCACAGAAGGTAAAATTACCTAAATGATCAGGTAAAATTTAGATGAGAAATCTCCAAGAGAGAACAACTACTAAAATTATTTTAAAATTATAGACTTGGAGATAGTTAAATTATGATAATAAGCCTAGACCCAGTAGTGTGAATTTGTTTAGACCATTTAACGCTTTCAGCCAAATTCTCTGCCTCTGAGACTTCCCAGAGATCCTCACCCCATTAGGTCATCTGCCTCTGGCTCTTTTTTGCCCCAGGGCCTTCTACAATGCTCCAGAGGCCATTTCTAGATCAGACCCACCCCAAATTGTCAGCTTCTGTCTCTTGTCTGGACTTCCTCATTTTGTACTTTCTGTTTCTCCTGGAACTAAAATGACACAACATTATCATGCATCATAAAGTTGGACATCAAAGAAGGGCCTTGAACAGTCTACTCTCATCACCTCCCTTCCTCAACGAATTTCTCTGTAGTCATTAATATTTTGCTAGGACTCATTCCTCAACGGTTAGCATACTCCCATCCTATCATATTCTGCCTATCCCAGTGATTCTGAACACCTGGTTGTCTTTATATATACCAATCTCATTGCCAACTTCAATGACCTTCGCCCTTCATCCTCTTTATCCCTTTAACCTGCTCTTTGAATCGCAACCATCTCAACTCTTCACCAGAAATGTCCCAGTCCAGCTCTATGCAATCCTTCTATTTTACTATTTGGAATGCCTGCTTCATAGCTGACAAACCTGGCTGATGACCCAGCTTCTATGACCTTCTTTTTCTGCTCAGGTTGTAGTTTCACTCATTTCCCCTGACTCACTAGTTTTCATGGGTGAGTCAGAATGGTCCTTGCTCCTTGCTCCAGCCCCTCCCTTTAACATCATTTCTCAGTAGCCCCTCCCCCCTTGAGGTTCATTAATCTATATTTATCACCCAATCAAGAGTATAGTAGCTCTTACCTACTGAACTTTAGGACACTCTCCTTCCTTCCTTAAGAGCCTCAAGATCTCTCTTCATTCAAACTCCTGCCTTCATGCTAGAAAACTTCAACATACATATCAATATTCCCTCAAAACCTCTACCTTCCCAGTTCCTCAACTAACTTATTTCCTACCACTTACCCCACCCCCATTCAACCTCAGCCAGACACAAGGGTGACATCCTTGATCTCATTATAATACACTAATGTTCCACTTAAATATTTGTTAATGAACTGAGAAATTCCATTATCAGAAAATAATCTTTCATCATTCTATCTTTCATGCTACCTTACAACCCAGCTCTTCATCCTCACAATGTCCTTAAATTCCTCTACCCCTCAGTTCCTTTCCAGGGTGTCACCTCCACATTTACTACACTCTCTTTCTATCCTTATCTCAACTCCTTGGTGAGCTAGCTGAACTCTACACTATACTCTGCATCTGAGTTCTTTGCCCTCTCATTCTGTTACACGTCAAGCCTTGCCAAGCCCCAACCTTGGGTTACTCCCAGCATCCCCTGCATTGGCCCATATTCTACTCCTGCTGAGTAGAGCTGGAGAAAAATCATGAAACTACTGACAAGGTCTGCAACAAATATATGTTAACTAATATAAACTGGGCTCTTGTTGCAGCAAGACAATGCTTTTATGTCTCCCTAATTTATTCACTATTCCCCTCACCATGGCACCTTTTTCAGACATTTTTGTTGCTTCCCAAGTCTTCCCTAGGACCCTCTCTCCATAGGTCCTTAGTTGAGAAATTGACTCATACTTCACACAAAAAATTGAGGCCATTTGCCAAGAGCTTCCTTGAAAATACTTTTAAAATCCATGTGTGATCTAACTATCCTAGCTAGATATCTTCCTATAGTCCTCCTCCCTTTCGTGGCTTAATTCCTTGAGGAAGTCTTCTAAAATGATATTTCCACCTCCTCCCTTCTCACTATCTTCTTCATTCTCTATAGCCTGGCTTCTGGCCTCACCATCCAATTGAAACCATTCTCTCCAAAGTTATGAAGGGTCTCTTAAGGGTTTCTTAATCTTCATCCTTTTTGACCTCTTCAACTGTTGATCATTCTTTTCTCCTCAATACTCTCTTGACTCTAAGTTTTTGTGACACTTCTCCTTTGGTTCTCCTCCTACCACAACCTCTCCTCATTTTCTTTTACTGTATCTTCATCCGGGTCATACCCCGTAATGATAGGAGTTACCCAAGACTTTGTCTCGGACTCTTCTCTTCCTCTATGATATATGGCTTGGTGATCTCATTGCCTTCCATTGATTCAATTATTACCTCTCTGCGGGTGATTCTCACAACTCTTTACATAACCTCTCTGTTGAGCTCCAGTCTCACATCTCCAACTGCCTATTCGACATCTCAGACTGGATATCCCCCAGACATCTCAGATTCAACATAACTAAAACAGAAGTCATTATCTTCTCCCCAAATTCCTTCCTCTTCTGAACTTCCCTGTTACTTAGAAAGTGCTACCATCCTCTCAATCACCCAAGCTCACGATCTTGATTTCATTGTCAATTCCTTATTCATTCACCCCACTTATCCTGTTTGCTAAGTCCTTTATTGCAACATCTTTCATACATTGTCATCTTTTATTTTTTATTATCCTGTTTGCTAAGTCCTATATTGCAATATCTTTTATACATTTCATCTTTTATTTTTATTATCCTGTTTGCTAAGTCCTATATTGCAACATCTTTTATGCATTGTCAATTCCTTACTCTTTCATCCCACTTATCCTGTTTGCTAAGTCCTATAGTTTCTACATTTGCAGTATCTTTTATACACCCTCCCCCTTTTTTTCCATTTGCACTTTCCACTACTCCTTAATAAGGCCGTTGCACTTGGACAATTGCACTAGCCTGCTGGTGACTCCCCTCCACATACTCTAGAATCTAGCAACAAGGTCTTCTTGCCATTCCTTGCCTTCTCACTATCCCACATGCCTGGAATGCTCTCCTCCTCATCTCTACCTTCTGACTTCCTTGACTTATAAAATGGGAAGGCACATGGAAAAGGGAAGGGGATGAGGTAGGCAGAAGGGAATGTACGATGTGCCTAAATCAAGTCAAGTGCTAGAAATGAGGTGATTCCTGTGGTCTCTCGGGAACAGAAAGGCCTGAAGAGGAGTGGATGAGAAGGCAGGATAAGGGATTTAAAAGGAGCAGAAGACAGAGGCCTCGTTTTGCTGATGGGAGAGTGTAACTCTTTGAGTGCTTCTTTAGGTGAAGAGAGATGTTCTGTGAAGGAAGAGGGGAGATCTTGTATTTGGTGGGATTAAGTGCTATAACAGACCATTTGTCACACCTTGGAAAGTGGGGGAGCTCCTGAAGGCAACTGGAGCCTGGGAAAGTGAAAGGAGATACACCCAGGAAGGAGATATTTAGGCACATATTGAAGGAAGGTGATGAAGGGGAAGGTATAAGTCAGTGATGGTTTACACATTCAGGAATATGGGGAGGGCATCCTGCCATTAGGCGGTGTTCTCTAGGTCAACTCCAGAAATTACCATTTTCTTGGAGTGGCACACAATGAAAAAGGGGAATGTGTGTGGTAAGCTCTATGGGGCAGCGACAGAAACTGCTTAGAGAGGAGAGTCCAGGAATGGGGATTACAGAAGTTCTGACTCTACAAGGAATGAAGAGAATAGAGAGGAGAGGGCAGTGAAGCAGAGACAGAGGGTCAAGAGTAGGTGGGGAGGATGAAGAGAGTATTTTGAAATTATAAAATGTTATACAAATGGAAGTTAAGATTATGCACAAAATATATCCTGGATACCAAGAGCTCCAAGATTTTATTGTGGTAAGAACAAAGACTGAGCTTTGAAAGTTTACTATTTCTCAAATGAAACTCAGAATGTGTTTCTTATATGCAATGTTTGAACTTCAATTGCTCTAAGAAACACAAAATATCCAGCTTGAAGATTGGTACAATCTAGAGATAATTTTTTTTTCCTAAAAAACTTCTGAAATTGTGACCTGCCTGAGTTCTGTCTTCAGGGCCACATGAGTGGTTGGCACCTAACCAAAATAAGTATTCATTTCATTTTCTCACCTGTCTTGTAGAAGATGGTTTGTCATCAGAAAGGGTAGTAGTGGGCAGCATCTTTTGGTGGAAGGAGCACTAGATTTCAAATCAGATAACCTTAGTTTAAACTCCACCTTTGCTATTTATTACATGTGTCATCTTGCTCAAGTCACTAAATCTCCCAGCTATCAATTCTATAATTATCAGTTAGATAAAATTTAAAAATGGACTAAGAAATGAGTATAGGTTGTCCCATCTTCCTTTCCTTTGACTTACTATATGCATTTCCTATTCTTTCTTGTTTCCTTTTTTGACATCTATGCTTTTGCATTTGAACATAACTAAGTAGGGGATGTTAAATTTGTTCTGGTTGAATTAGTTCTTCTAAAAAAATGCCTTCAATTTTCTGTATTAGCTTGTGTGTGTGTGTGTGTGTGTGTGTGTGTGTGTGTGTGTGTGTGTGTGTAAGCTAAAAAGTATGAGAATCCTACAGAAGCATATTTTTCAGGGAGTAAATGCCATGGATAGAAATGTAAATGTAGCTAAGAAGCAATCTTTAGAAAAAAACAACAACAAATCTATTTTGTTTACTTTTCTTTACCAGATGTAATCATTATTCACGGTTTGCTAACTGCAATACTTAATAGCTATGTAACAACTTTAGCCAGTCACTGCCATGAATCTCAATTTCCCATCTATAACATGAGGATAATAATATAATACTTCCAGGGCAAGCATATTAAGATGTTAATAGGTTTCTGCATAAAGCACCAGAGAAAGAGAGTTGACAAGATCAGCAATCGAAAGTATAAAATCTGAATAGTAGCCGCCTGACACGTATTGAGAAGGACACAAGTGATAAAATTGTAGTAAACATTCAAGAAAAGTTTTGGTTGCATGATTATATGTCATTATCTAGGTCTAATTCGCCTGCAAGAGCTGATCAAGGCTCCCTCCAAATACAACATTAAAATAAAAATCCGCCAACTACCCTCTGGGAATAAAGATGCCAAGCCTTTACTGAAGGAAATGAAGAAAGGAAAGGAATTCTATGTGATATTTGATTGTTCATATGGAATGGCAGCTGAAATACTTAAGCAGGTAAGGTGTGTATGAAGGAAGTAGGCATTTGAGGGTAATATTAATTTCTCATTCTCAAAGAGGCTATCTAGTTTTAATTTACTACAAGTAATACATGTAGATTTGACTGAAGATATCAGTTGTTAGAGCCATTGTAAAGAGCAATATAACTATAGAAAGTTCAGTAGACTTCTACTGAATTATATGTCTGTTGTTATGTCATATTGTGCATATAGCAGGGATTATTTGGGACTATGTTCTTTAAAAAAATATTTTATTATTAATTCATGGAGTAAAACAAGCATTTCCACAACATAGTACCATAAAAAGATGATTGCATGTAAAAATGCAAATCTACTATGCACAACTTGCTATTCCTTTCAAATATACAACAAAATTGTCATGTAAATTTCTTTTTTTTCTTTCCGACCCCTCTGCCACCCTAGAGATAGTTACTATCAGATACAAATACACACACACACATAAAATTATTCTATACAAACTTATATTTATCAGTTCTTTCTCTAGATGTAAATAGCATTCTTTCTTCATATGTCCTTTATAGATAATTTATGTACTTATAATAGTCAAAATAAAATTTTCACTCAAAATCGTTCTTAAAACAATATTGCTGTTACTGTATACAGTGTTCTCTTGGTTCCGTTCATTTCATTCTTCATCATTTCATGCAAATTTTTCTACGTTTTTCTGAGATCATTGAGCTCATCATTCATTTCTTATAGCACAGTCATACACCACAACTTGTTCAGCCATTCCCCAATTGATGGGCATCTCTGCAATTTCTAGTTCTTTGCTACCATAAAGAGAGCACTATAAACATTTTAGAGCATGTAGGTTCTTTCCCCTTTTCCCTAATAATCTTTGGAAGTAGACCTAGTAGTGGTATTGGTGGGTCAAAGGATATGGTAGTTTAATAACTCTTTTTGGGCATAATTCCAAATTGCTCTCCAAAATGGTTGGATCAGTTCACAGTTCCACCAACAGTGAATTAGCGTCCCAATTTTTTCACATTCCCTCCAGCATTTATCACTTTCCCCTTCAATCATTTTAGCTAATCTGGTAGATGTAAAATGATATCTTTGCATTTCTCTAATCAATAATGATTTTAGAGCACTTTTTCATATGACTATAAATTGTTTTGATTTCTTCATTGGAAAACTGCCTGTGCATATTCTTTGACAATCAATTGGAGAATGACTCGTATTCTTATAGATTTGACAAAGCTCTTTATATATTTGAGATATCACACCTGTATCTGAGAAACTGTCTATAAAAATTTCCCCCTAACTTTCTACTTTCCTTCTTATCTTGGATACATTTGTTTTATTTATACAAAATCTTTTTAATTTAATGTAATTGAAATTATTCATTTTATACCTAACTTTGCTTTCTATCTCTTGTTTATTTATAAATTTACTTATGTTATACATAAATATATTATTTATCTATTTTATTTATTATATATTATGTTATAACACATGAAGTATAAGTTTATAAATTTATAAATTTTATATTTATAAGAATTTATAAAATTTCATAAATTATCCATAAGTCTGATAAGTAATATGTTCCATGTTCTTCTAATTTTCTTGTAATATCTCTCTTTATATCTAGGTCATGTATCCATTTTATTTTGGTAAATGGTGTAAGATATTGGTCTATGCCTAGTTTTTGCCATACTGCTTTCTAGTTTTCCCAACAATTTTTTTAACCAAAGTATGAATTCTTATCCCCAAACCTTAAGTCTTTTTTTGGAGCAGGGCTGTATTTGTAAAAAGAGGGTTGAGTCATAAAGAAATTCTAAATTTCTGAATTCTGCTGACAAATAAGGAATCAATTTGTTAATTTTTCTTTAGATACACATTTATTTTTAAAAAGTAAGTCAAAGTGCTTTTAAAAGTACATCACAGTAATTTGACCAGAACCTTTTCCCCAGTGAAACTTTCTTCAAAATGATGAAAAAGAACTAAGCAAATCTTCCTGAAAAGAGTAACCAGGTTTGACAATGTGTCACAACATTCCCAATCCCCAGGTTCCCACCTCTATAGGAAAAGGAAGTATATCTGTCCTTTATGACTAAAATTTGTCATTGCAATTTGAGTTCTGCTGTATTTTAGCCAAGTGTGTTGTTCTCCTATTTTTTTACAAGACATTAATTCATACCTGTCTTCCTATGTTTCAGTTCTATTTCTACCCATAGGGCAAAAAGGATGTGGTATTAGGATTTGATAAATTTCATAAAAGAACCCAGGAAACTAGCTAGACTAGAGCATTCTAATGAGTTCTGATAACCAGATATCAAGTTATGCATTGGGCTTTTTAGCACTCTGATGTCTGAATATGTGTGTCTATTGTTATAAATGTAGTGGGATTAGGACAGTGTCTGGACCATCTACAGTGGAATTTCCCATTATTTATTTTGTTTTGCTGTCACATTATACTGTTGACACATATTGAACTTACAATCCACTAAAATCCTTCAGATTTTTTTCAAAAGTAGCTGAAGTACTGTTAGTATAGAAGTACAGTAGTTAGTACTGTGTAACTGTCCTTCACCTATCCTGTGCTGATGAGGACAATTTATTGATTTCACATTTATCCTTTCTGAATTTCATCAAATTAGATTTTTTGTATTTTGTATTTGCTTTTATATATCTTTTTTTCAATCACAATTGGGCCATCCAATGTGTTAGCTATGCTTTCAAGACTTTTTGTCATTGTGTGTTTGAAGATCATAGCATATATACATCTATTCAATAATAGATTAAAAATACTAGCCTGTCGGTCAATAAGCCTTTATTAAGTGCTTGCTATGTGCACTGGCACTACGTAATAGCATACAAAAAAAGCAAAAGACTGTTTCTGCCCTCAAAGAACTCACAGCGTGATGGGGGAGACAACAAACAAACATATACAAACATGCTATATACAGGATAAATAGGAAATAAATAACGGGGGGAAGCCCCTAGAATTAAGAGGGTTTGGCAAAGGTGTCCTGTACAAAATGGGATTTTAGTTGGGACTTGAAGGAAGCCAGTTAAAACAGTAGGCAGAGATGGGGGAGGAGAGCATCCCAGACATGGAGGAAAACCTGAGAAAATGCCCAGAACCAAGAGATGGCAGGAGACTGGTGTCACTGGATAAAAGAGTATATGCTGGCCAGGAAGGAAAGTGTAAGAAGACTGAAAAGATAGGGAGGGAGGCTAAGTTATCAAAGACGTTGAATGCCAGAGGATGTTTTATTTGATCCGAGGTGATAGGGAGTCAACTGGAATTTAATGAGTAAGAAGGTGATAGGGTCAGACCTATGCTTTAGAAAAAACACTTTGGTGCCTTGATGGAGGATGGATTGGAGTAGGCTATTTCCCTGCAGCCCAGTGAACCTAGAAGACGGAGTCCACCAGAGATCACCTGGAATGAGTAGCTCTGTCTTGTGCTTTAAATTGTTGTAACTGATAAGAATTTTCCCTGATTGTTAATATAAGAACAAGACTGATTAATCTGATCACAAGCCAAAGTAAGAATATCTAAAACGACAGGCTAATTTAAAGTAGAGATTTATATGTCACCAAAGTAACCAAGAAAACTCAGCAAACATAAAAAACCCTAAACAAAAAGCCAAAGTAGTATTGTAATGATCATTACAATTAAATAGCATAGTCTCCTTGTGTCCTAGTAACCTACTCCCAAAGTCTATTTACTTGGCACATTTCATCTTGGATCTCAGATGTCCCATGTAGTCTTTTGGTACCTGGAAATATCTTTTCTTGGACATTCTGAAATAGGTCATATTTTCAGGGCAGCTCTTGAAAGGCGCCCCTCCTTGAAGATCTGCTTCTCTGGTTCCAAGTCACTTATAGAAGTTCCTAATTAAATCTACTAAAATCTGCCAGTAATACATTTAATACCTCATTCTAAATTTGCTTTTCCAATAATAGTCCATGTGGTGAAAACCTTTTGGTTCTAACTATTAACAAAAGAGCTATATGAAGAACAGCAAATTAGGAACCCATAATTCACCTGAAACATCAGAGAATTTCAGTTTTTTTATATATCACTTGCTGTTTTTATTTTTACCTAAACCCTGTATCTAATATAGATGTTACCAAATGAAGAAAGAATTTTTAAAAGCCTGAAGGAAGAATCAATAAGAATCTATGAATTCCTTGCTTGTAAAATGGGTTTTCATTCTCTTAAAATTATCAGATAGATACTTCAAATAGGAAAATAATTTAACCCTCTTCGCAATTATCAATACAATTTTATATGTAAATCCTTAATCCAATGTAGAAGACATTACTAAAGCATACTGGGAGCCTGGATCTCTCATTGAAAACATTTGGAAGCCAATTATATATATTTATACACTGTAGAGAAAACAGTATGATCTTGTTGTATTCTCCAAGTTTACTAGTCTGTTTAATTACCAAAAAACCCTTTTACCTATTTATATTATTAGAATAATTTTGCATTTTTGTCTTAACTCCCTCCTTAGGAGCATGTCCCCACTTCATCCTAAAAGCATTACTTCAAGGCCCTAATCTTATTAAGGGCAGCTAGGTGGTGCAGTGCATAGTGTACTGACTCTGGAGTCAGGAGGACCTGAGTTCAAATACAGCCACAAACACTGGCTATGGGACCCTTGGCAAGTCACTTAAGCCTGTTTGTCTCAGTTTTCTCACGTGTAAAATGAGCTGGAGAAGGAAGTGGCAAGCCAACTCTACTATCTTTGCCAAGAAAATCCCAAATAGGGTCATGGAGAGTCAGAAACAACTGAAACGACTTAACAACAACAACAACAAAAGTGAATAAGTCACTCAGAAGAATCATAAGTCACTCAAAAATCCAGAAAAAACACTAGCTACAGCATGCTTCCAGACTAACAGATATCTCTCTGTTAAGGTATTGTATACTAATCCATAAAGAAAAATTAAATTTTTAAGACTAGAGTTTGCTGAGACTAAGTTGCCTAAACTTCAATATTCAAGATAACTTCATAATTTTCATAAGCATAAATCATCACATAAATCACTTCTATACTATAAACTTAAAATCCCTCCCCGTTTGTCAGAGTATTTATAACGAAAACTGCCTGTTCATATTCTTTGATCATTTATCAAATGGGGAATGATTGTATTCTTATAAATTTGACTCAGTTCTCTATATATCTTAGAAATGAGACATTTTTGTAAATTATTGTTATATTTCTTATATTTTATTTTCACCTCAATTACACATTAAAACAATTGAAAACATTTTAAAGTTTTGAGTTCTAAATTCGATCCCTCCCTTCCTGCCCCCCCACCTCGACAGTAAACAATCAGATATAGGTTATACATATGCAATCATATAAAACATTTCCATATAAAGTCATTTTGTACAATAAAACCTGAATAAAAGAAAAAGAATGAAAGAACATGAAAAATTAGATGCTTCAGTCCATGTTCAAACAATATCATTTCTTTTTCTGGAGGTGGATAGTATGCTTCATCGTTAGTCTTTTGTGATTATCTTGGATCCTTGTATTGCTGAGAATAACTAAATCATTCACAGTCCTTTATTGACAATATTGCTATTGCTGTGTATAATATTGTAACAACAAGGTTACTTGTAGCTACTGTGACCATGAAAGGCCAATAACACCAGCACACAGGAGGGCTGCTAGCACACATTCTTTCATCTGCTTTTCTAAGGAAAGCAACTTTAAGGGGTTTACAATTTCACTTTAATTAAACAAACATATACCATTCACTTAGTTCAGGGGAAAAAGTCAGCACCCTGAACTTCAGAGAAAACACAAACAGAAATTACAAGCAGAAATTATTTAAACAGAGCAAATAACACAAATCAGCAGACAGAGCTTTTAACTGTCTGTCCATAGCAATACATACATACATAGTCACCAGAGAAAGAAGCACCAACATCTGGGTTTTCAAAGCCAGGGGGACTCCTGAATGACTACCCAGTCTCTTCTGGCCAAATCACAGGAACTGTCTTCCAAGAAGTGAGCCCCCAAAGCAAAATGCTAACCTCAGAGTATATATATGCTCCTTCAGGGTCAGAGGGCATCACAACCATGTGACTCAAAATCATGCAACTTAGACTTTCTTGTGACTTAAGCAGGTCACCAAAGACTCTTGATTGAAACAAAGGCAAGACTCAAAGGCACTTGATTGCCTTAGTGCTGAGAAGCGCTCCAAAAGAAAAAAAACAGCAAAAAGTCCCACCCTACTTGCCATTACAATTGTTCTCCTGGTTCTGGTCATTTCACTTTGCATCAGTTCATGTAAGTCTTTCTAGGTTTTTCTGAAATCATTCTGCTTATCACAATAATATTCCATTACAATCATATACCACAGCTTGTTTAGCCATTCCCCAATTGATAGGCATCCCTTTGATTTCCAATTCTTAGCCACCACAAAAAAAGCTGCTATAAATATTTTTTTACACAGATAGGTCCTTTTTCTTTTCTTTTCTTTTTTGATGTCTTTGTGCTATAGACCTAGCAGTGGTATTGCTGGATCAAAGGGCACACACAATTTTATAGACCTCTGGACATAGTTCCAAATTGCTCTCCAGAATGGTTGGATCAGTTGAAATGAAACATTTATGAGAGATACTTCCTGTAAAATTTTTTTCCTAGTTTTCTGCTTTCCTTATAATTTTGGTGGCATTGCTTTTATTTTTGCAAAAGCTTTTTTAGTTTTATATAATCAAATTATCCATTTTATGTATTGTAGCGCTATCTCTTGTTTGGTCATAAATTCTTCCCTTATCCATAGATCTGACAGGTAAATTGTTCTATGCACCCCTAATTTGTTTATGGTTTCATCCTTTATGTCTAAGTCATGTACCTATTTTGACATTGTCTTGGAATACCGTGTAAGACACTGGTCTGTACCTAATTTCAGCCATATGGTTTTTTCTAGTTCAATAAAATATTTTTTGGGAAATTTAAATGGGGTGGCACGGAATAAGTAGATAAATTTAGGTAGAATGAACATTTTTACTATAATGACTCTGCCCATGCATGAGCAATTAATATTTACCCAATTATTTTTATCTGACTTCATTTGTATAAAAATGTTTTATAATTATGTTCATGTAGTTTCTGGGTTTGTATTGGCAGATATACTTCCAGGTATTTTATTCTGTCTACAATTATTTTAAATGGGGTATCTCTTATTATCTCTTCTTGCAAGGTTTCATTGGCAATATATAAAAACATCAATGATTTTGTGGATTTATTTTCTATCCTGCTACCTTGCTAAAATTATTGATTGCTTCACCTAGCTTTTTAGTTTAATCTCTTGGATTTTCCAACTACACCATCATGTCATCTTTAAGAAGAGATGGGTTTTTTCACTTCCTTATCCATTCTGATTCCTTCAATTTCTATTTCTTCTCTTATTGCTATTGTTGGCATTTCTAACACAACATTGAATAATGTTGGTGATAATGGGCACGTTTTTTTCAGTCCTCATCTTATTGGGAAGTCTTCTAGCTTGTCCCTGTTACCAATAATGCTTGCAGATGTTTTTAGGCAGCTACTTCTTATCATTTTAAGGGAAAAAAACATTTATATCCATGCTTTCAAGTGTTTTTAAGAAGAATCACTCTTGTATTTTGTCAAAAACTTTTTGTCTGCCTCTACTGATATAATCATAGGATTTTGCTATTTTTGTTATTGTTATTATCAATTGTTAATAGTTTCCCTTATCTTAAATAATCCCTGCATTCCTGGTATAAGTCCCAGTTGTTCAGAATGTATAATCTTTGTGATATATTATTGTAGTCTCCTAGCTAGCATTTTATTTAAGATTTTTCCATCCAAATTCATTAGTGAAATTGTTCTATAGTTTTTTCCCTCTACTTTTGTTCTTCCTGGTTTAAGCATCAGCACCATATTTGTTTCATAAAAGGAGTTTGGTAAGACTCCTTCTTTACCTATTATCCCAAACAATTGATTTAATATTGGAATTAGCTGATCTTTAAATGTTTGGTAGAATTCCCTTGTTAATCTGTCTGATCCTGATTTTTTTTCTCAGGAAGTTCCTTTATGGTCTTTTCAATTTCTTTTTCTAAAATAGGTATATTTAGGTATTTTATTTCTTCTTTTGTTAATCTAGGCAGTTTATATTTTTGTAAATTTTCTGCCATTTCACTTAAATTGTTAAATTTATTGGCATATAATTGGGCAAAATAACACCTATTAATTGCTTTGATTTCATCCATATTAGGGGTATATTCACTCATTTTATTTTTGATAGTAGTGAATTGATTTTCTTCTCTTTTTAAAAAAAATCATATTAACCAATGCTTTATCTATTTTTTTTATAAAGTCAGCTCTTGGTTTTATTGATTAATTCAATGGTTTTCTCATATTCAACTTTATAAAGTTCACCTTTAATTTTTAATATTTTCAATTTGTTTTTTTCTAGTTTTTTTTAATTGCATATCCAATCCATTGGTCTCCTTTTTCTTATTTTATTGCTATAAGCATTTAGAAATATAAATTTTCCTCTGATTACTGCTTTTGCTGCATCCCATAGGTTTTGGTATATTGTCCCATTATTACCATTCTCTTTAATAAAATCATTTGTTGTTTCTATGACATGTTCTTTAACTCACTAATTCTTTAAGATTAATTTTTTTAGTCTCAAATTAAATTTTAATCTGTTTCCATTGTCCTTCATTAATTTTTACTGCATTATGATCTGAAAAAGGATGCCTTTAATATTTCTTCATTTAATTGTAAAGATTTTAGGTACCATGTACTGCTGAGAAAAAGATATATTCCTTTCTATTCCACTCATTTTTCTGCAGCTATCTATCATATCTAGCTTTTCTAAGATTTGATCCTTCTCCCTGACTTCTTATTTATTTTTTGGTTAAATTTATCTAGTTCTGAGATAGGAAAGTTAGTTTCCCACCATTTTGATATCTATTTCCACCTCTAATTCATTAACTTTTCCTTTAAAAATTTAGATGTTGTAGCATTTGATGAATAAAGTTTGATATTGATATTACTTCATTTTCTATGGTACCTTTTATCACAATGTAGCTTACCTGTTTATCTCTTTTAATTAAATCAGTTTTAGCTTTAACTTTGTCTGAGATCATGATTGAGTGGATCTAACCCCAAATCCTGCTTCACGCTTCTGTTATAAAAGTTCTATTTCAAAATGGGTAGGAGCCTCATCTTGTCTTTGACAAATCATTCCAAATCTACTCCAATTAAGATCCATACTTGAATTGCAGAGTCTAATATGGTTTACAGCCAAATTTCTAATTTCAAAACAAACACCAATTTAAAAATTTCTTTCTCACCTGATTTGTACTTAATTTTAATTTGTAAAACTGCCAAGTATCTAGTTATATGCACAAGCTTTTATCATTTTGTGAACCAGGAAAAAGTTAATAATAAACAGTTCTTAAGCAAGAGATAAATTTAAGCGGCAAAACCTTCTTTTTTTTCTCACTTTGGAATTTCATTGATACTATTTTCAAATTAGCTTTGCTTCCCTTTTCTCTTATCAGTGAAATTACCTTCTACCTTGCACTAAAATAGTGAATCTCTCACTTCCTGGGAATAGAGTGATGAAAGATCTAAGTGTTGTTTCTGTGTAACATCCACAGTCTTATTCTTAAGTTTAGTGTTACCCCAAAACTTACCAAAACATTTCAGCATTTATAAAAACATACAAGCCACATTTTGAAAATTCACAGTACAGAAATTACATTTCAGTCACAAATTTAGTCTCTAATTAGTTTATGATGCCATAAATCTCTGCAGACCAGTGGACAAAGATTCCCTCTTATCTGTGTCTCTTGTCTGCCTTTCAACCTGGCGAGAGTTGGAAGGTAGAAGAGGACTTTTTTTCTCAAGAAAAAGTTTTTACTCTTTCTCCTTTGGCTAATAAGGCCCTAGGAAAAAGGTAGTTTGGGGGCAGCTAGGTGGCACAGTGAGTAGAGCACTGGCCCTGGAGTCAGGAGGACCTGAGTTCAAATCTGGCCTCAGACACTTGACACTTCTACTAGCTGTGTGACCTTGGGCAAGTCACTTAACCCCAATTGTCCTGCCAAAAAGCAAAAAAAAAAAAAAAGGTAGTTTGACTTACAAACATAAATAAAATGACAAGACAGACACAGAAAATCGTTTACTGGCAGTCTTCCTCCTTATTCCTCACTAGAGATTTATGAGGGTTAAGTCCCTGCTAGCTGGGAGAGTTGTTTTAAAACTCCACCCTTCCAGGCTCTCTGCCAAAGCACATGCTTGAAAAATCACACAGAACTACATATTATGAAGTTCATAATTCATGTAATAAAAATTAGTGTGCACAGTTTAAAAATGAAAGTCCCTTTGTTGGATCAAATTTGAGACCTACTTATTTCTTAGCCTAATTTTGGAAATATTAGTGAGCTCTTTCTTTTGTTACCCCTTCACCTTCCTGGAACGGAAGCAGAGAAGTTCCCTAAGGGGTATTTGCTGGCTTCGGTAACTCCTTCATCAAATCTGGTCCCTTCATCAGACCTAGAACCACCTACCAGTCCCACCAATATCCCTTACGGAAAATTTACTTACGGGAGCCCTGGCTCCTAATAATGGGCTTACCTTGTCTCTCTGCATCCCAGTTTGTATTTAGAATTTCTTTAGAGGGAGTTCCCTCACAAAACAAAAGGACTGGACTTTCTCAACCCCCTTGAATGGGAAGCATCTTTGTTTCCAGGCTTATAAAGGACTTCTCCAAGGGGATGCAACTGGCTCATGCCTTCTGAACACTCCTTAGCCTGAACTAAGAGTTTCTCTTGGAGAAAAAAATTCTCTAAGGGGCTTGTCTGGTAGGGGGACTTTCTGGGTTTTCAGCTGCCAATTATTACCAAACAATTACTCTAATCACCAACAGTACATTACATTAAAATTAAACAACCAAAGTTGCAACTCCCCCAACTATGGATCAGAAGAGTTGGGAACAAGGGATAAGTCAGGTCTCTGGTGCAGTCTTCGGTGGATAAATGCCACCAGTGAAAATTTCACCAGAGAAAATTTCTCCTAAGAGGTTGCTCTGAGCAACAGCCTCCCTCTCAAGATCCCTTCATGGTTGCTAGTTGTCATCATTGAAATTAAAGTAAAATTGAGGCACAAAGTTCCAAACACGTTCAATAATTTGTCGACATTGTTTTGTGTTTTACAGATACTTTTCATGGGTATGATGACTGAATATTATCACTACTTTTTCACAACACTGGTAAGAATGTCTCAGGAAAATTAAGACTTTCATAATATGAGAGAAAAATCCATGGAGGGTAACTTCTGTATAAATTTAGTGTCACCTTGTCATTATTAAGAGTGGGGAACTGAAAAGGAATACTTGCTTTAATTTCCTTCAAATCTTCTAAATCCTGTAGTGCTGAACAATATTTGTTAAAATTAATATCACTTTGTATGACCTGGGAAGGGATTAAAATGAAAATCAGATTAAAGGAAACCCTAAAAGTACAAGCATTGTACACTGGAACATGGACCAATATGTCTTTGCATTGCTCTAATGCTGTTTTATAGTTTGTAGTCAGTTGATAATGGAGTAGCCATAGGTTAATTAGAACCTCCTCAGATTAGATGATGCTTTATCCTTCAAAAATTTTGCCTCATATGGTTCATATATAATTAAATACATATTATATATATATGTGTGCATACACACATATATACATATGTGTATATATATGTCTCCCATAATATATAAGCTAAATTTTGGAAGAAACATGATTTTAATCATTCAATTTAACAGAAATTAAGTTGCCATTATTCTCTTGATAGCTCATTTAATCAATTCTCCCCCTTCATAAAGCAAAGAATGCCCCCCACATAGGCATTTTGACAATTATTATCTATATTGTTATTATAGCCTTACTGATACACCCCAATAAGGCATATGACTGTAACACGGATTTGAAAATTCATACCTGTTTTGGAATAGACTATAGCTTTATTTTGTTTTTAAAATATTTTAAAAGTTGCTATCATATGCATATTAAGACAATTATCTCTGTATTCATTTTTCTCTCTACTTAGGAATGAAATGAGGCATAGTGAGCAGAGGACAGGTATTAAAGTCCAGACCATCTGGATTCAAGTCTTCCTTCTGACATGTGCTAGCTGTATAATCAGGACCAAGCTATGTAATTTCTCACTGCCAGAAATGATACTAATCTACATTATAAGAGAGAGTTCTCATACTAGTAGTTCTCAGTAAAGATGAAATCATAGTCCTAGATCAAGATAATAATAATGATGATGATATTGACACAGTTCTTCCTGGCATTAACTCCATTATCATGAAATAGAACTTTCAGGTTAAAGAGGGAGTCATACCAAAGTGTCTTATTAATCACTTAATATGCATAGATAGCATCAAGTTATATGACTCCACATAAAAGGACTTCATCTCATGGAAACTTTCTCCAGTGATATCAACGTGTAATCTAGACTGGATAACTGTAGAATTGTTAATGTGCACCACGAAAATACAGACACTGAAAGCTTGGAGCTTGAATCCAGAGGTGAAATTGAACTAATGGTTGGAACGATGCAAATAACTTGGTCTTCTTTAGCAAGACACATCAAGAATAAAGCTATTAGGGGAAAAACCGAGTTTAGAAATTGAATAGAATCCTGAAGTCAAAGTTTAGTGGGAATATTTAGAGCAATTAACATTTAAGCAATGCCAGACTTAACATATGCTTTTGCCAAGGTAAAATTAATTACAATAAATAAAGAAGGTATCCAAACAAAATGATCACCTCAAAGGAGCTACAGAATAATTAGCATTTTCCACAGTGTTGTCAGAACACACAACAAGCAGGTTTAAAGTTTACACAGATAATTTTGGGTGGAGTAGACCTCACCTCATAGAGCAAAAGTAAAGACTGACAAAAGTAAACAACACTGCACTTATCAAATGTAACTGAAAATGTCCGATTTCTGCATGTAGTCTGTGCAAACATGTTATGCAACAGCTAAAAATCCATAGTGGGTGACTTCACATGAACTTAACCAACAACATGATTACAAAAAGTCAAACAAATGGCAAGTCAATAAGATTTGTTCATAGAAACAGAGAGATTTATAACTTTTTAAAAGTGTGAAACACTTTCTATGAAAGGAATTAGCTGTCTCAGAGATAGAACTCAAGAAGGTAGAGCAAAGCCTACTATTTCTAACACACCTTTGAGGAGCTGTGGCAGAGAAAGGACATATAGAGAATAGAAATTGGATCTTTAAGGTCATTGCCAACAGAGACTTAATTGATGAAGATTATACAATTAAGCAACAGGTTATATGCCTGCAAATTGCAGTTTGAAAAAATTAAGGATCTATCAGATACTTACAAAAGCACAATCAAGTGACTAGAATTATACATCAGAAATCTGATATCCATTATAAACTAACATGCCAAATCACCATAAAACAATACAAATCCATAATAGCCTTGAGAATACAATATATATATTGTGTTAATTGATTATCAGAAAGTTTTTTTACTAAGTTCTGCACTCATGGATTAGCCCCTTACTGAAAATATGTAAAATACAATAATTTGTATTTTGATACAAATACAGAATGAAGATGCCACAGTATTTCAAGTCCACATGGAATTAATTTTATAAAACAACAGTTTAACCTCCTATGATTCTGCTTCTTCTCAAACCCATTATTGTATCTCCTAAAGACAACTGAGTATAGCTTCCAAGTTAAAGATCACATCAAAATATTATTGATCACATTTAGATGTGATTTATATGACTTCACAAAAACTCTACATTAAACTATTCCATCTTTCTCCAATGAGTTTAAAACATCATTGGTACTTGACAAATATAAACTTCTCAATGAACTCCAAGGTAGAGATTGAAGACTTTGAGCTTGAATCCAGAAGCCAAACAGAATCAATGAGTGAAAGTACACTGAACAGTAAACTGGACAACAGCAAATTTAGAAAGTATCTTAACCAAAACGCTGTACCATATTAGCGCAACACAGGACCCATAACCCCGAGGCAACTATAATAAAAATAATGATAATAATAATAGCTAGCATTTACATAGCTCTTTAAAGTTTGCAAAACATTTTGTATTTGTTAACTGATTTAATCTTCACAACAACCTTGAGGTTGTTCATAGGTTCAATGTTCAATGGTTGTCCAACCATCATCCCTATTTTCCAGATGATAATGATATTGGTTAAGTGACTTGTTCATTGCAAGTGTCTAAGGCATGATTTTAATTCGGCTCATCTTGATGGTATATCCTGTGCTCTATTCACTGTGTGACCAGCAGAGTGTCAAAAAATGGAGGTGGATTGGCAAGTGTTCTCTGAACACATGATAAACAAATTAAAAACTGAAAGAAATACTTTTGGAACAAGCAGATATCATTTCATCAAGAAGTTAAGTCAGATACAATCAAGAATATTATACCTCCAGATAGAGCCTATAAAAGAGCTGGGATCCAGTTAAAAGACCTTCCATGGGTAACATCTGCATGAAATCAAGCAACGGTATGACATCCAAAAAACATCAAACGCATGTCCAAGTGATGCAGAATTGTTTGTAGAAACCAAGCAGTACTCAAGTCATTATCACCAGAAAGTATAGGAAGGTTTCACCTTACAGAAGATGGACTTACAGATTAATAAGAATTACACAATATAACCTGCAACATATCACTGCTGCTTACAAAACTTTAGCAGCTGCCAAATATCTAGAAGAAATCAAGTAGAAAGAACTATACACCACAAATTCATTATCTTTAATGAATTAATGGCATTGAAACCTAGTAGAAGAAATTAAAACCATTGAACAGGATGAGGTACATATCACTTTGTCAACTGAGTTGTTTTTTAAAACTTTTCTTTGAACCTTCAGAAGGTAAGACTATAGTCCAGTAGCTTTTCCCCAAAATATACGAAGTAATTTTATCCATCTGTGCAGATGTTCAAAGAATATTAAACATAAAAGAATAATAATAGGATAGCAAATTTTCCCTGCACCATTTATCTGAACATCATGAAAAAAGATGAGAACAAGGTACAGCCACAACAAAAACAAAATTGCCTGTCAAAACTGAAAATTACCTCTGGGCATTTGATTATTTGGGGATCTTTAGATGCCAACTAGAAGACATCATAGTTATTATATTTTTAAATGCCACATAACTGTTTATGGGACCCCCAATAGTACAAAATCTTTATTTATGGATATAAAAATCAGGAGCTCAATTTTACTAAATTATACTAATGAGTATGATTAGTGAATATGGAAGTGTATATCCTCTGGAACAAGGATTACAAGCTAAATGTGAGTGAATAGTATGATATGACAGTCACTTAGACTCTTTGAGACCCCATTTGGGGTTTTCCTGGCAAAGAGTCTCAAGTGGTTTAACATTTCCTTCTCCAGCACATTTTACAGATGAGGAACTGAGGCAAACAGGGTTAAGTGACTTGCCCAAGGTCATACATCTAGAACATTTCTGAGGCCAGATTTGAAGTAATGAGGATAAGTCTTTTTGACTTCAGGCTTGGAGCTCTATGCTGAGCAGGTGGGGTGGGGATGGAGATTGGATTCGAAGTTAGAGGACTAAGGTCCAATTCTTGGTCCTGTTTTTTAAGAGTTGTGTAAACATAACTGTTCATCCAGTGACAAGACATTTAATTTCTCTGAGCTTTAGTTTCCTCATCTGAAAAATGTGGTTGGGCTAGATGATTTATAAACTTGCTTCAATATCTAGCAACCTATGATCTTAAAAATTTTATATATACATATATAAGTATATGTATAGTATATGTATATGTCCTGTAACAAATTATATATAAATAGAAGCTATTATAATTGTAATTAATAAAAGTAACAATATAAAATTACCCAATTTACAAAAACCCTACAGCTTATACTAACCTTTCATTTTTCGCAAACTGAAGTAGATCTAGAATAAGTTTTCTCTTCAAGCTGCTTCAGAGAGAAGTAAAGGTACTATGACAGTGTGTATACTTAAGTAACCTTATGCTTTTATTCTCTACAAAAAGCTTCATCTTGGGTGCACAGGCAAAGGTTATTTTTCATTAATTAATGTTATGCTATAGTGTTTAAACATACGAGATCCACATTTTCTTATATTTTAATCATCAATTAGGGACTCATCTATTTTTCAATCAC
This sequence comes from Trichosurus vulpecula, assembly GCF_011100635.1. Classification (NCBI taxonomy): domain Eukaryota; kingdom Metazoa; phylum Chordata; class Mammalia; order Diprotodontia; family Phalangeridae; genus Trichosurus; species Trichosurus vulpecula. The sequence goes on from NC_050574.1 coordinate 379,356,626, forward strand.
TTCCATGCACAGTAAATCCTAACATTTTCTTAACAAGGAGGACTGCATCCTAAGTCTGGAGACTTGGGTTCTACTTTTATCTATGCTATTAACTCTAGCTGAATGACTGTGGGAAAATCACTTTATATTTCTAGGTTTCAGCGTGCTCCTCTCTAAAATGAGGAAGTTGAAATAGATGGTGTCTAGGGATACTCCAAGGCAGCTAGGTGGTGCAGTGGGAAGAGCACTGGGCTGGGAATTAGATTCATCTTCATGAGTTCAAATCTGGCCTGAGACACTTATAGCTGTGTGACCCTGAGCAAGTCACTTAACCTTGTTTGTCTTAGTTCCTTCATCTGTAAAATGAACTGGAGAAGGAAATGGCAAACCGCTCCAGTATCTTTGCCAAGAAACCCCACCCCCCCACGGGGTCATGATGAGTTGGATACAACTGAAAATGACTTAGTGACAAGAGTGCAAGGCATCATGGTGGGACAGCTAAGTATAGAGGCAGCTAGGTGGCACAGTGTATAGAGCACCGGGCTGAGACAATACAACACAACAACAGAATGGGCACTCCAAATTCTAATATTCTATGAATGTATGAAAGGAACCAATAAACAATAAATTTTATAAACTGTGTTATATTTATATTAAATTTATAATACAATATTTATTTATTAAAATATAATTAATAATATAAAGTTATAAAGTCTTGGAATTTACTTTGTGCAGTCTGCAGAGCATATTGGACATCAATAGATTCCCCGTGTTTGTCATAATTGTAACAGCATCAGAAAAAAAAACTAAAACTGCTTATTTCTCTGGAGCTTGTCAAAGTAATGACACTAAGGATAGGAAATTTACCTTTACCAAAAAAAAACCCAAATAGGTAAAAAATCATGACTATTTAATTAGAATCTCCTCAGTGCATGTGCTAAGTCATTTGTTCTGTCAAACACTACAGGATTTCTTTGCACTAGACCTGGAACTCTACAAATACAGTGGAGTAAATATGACTGGATTTCGACTACTTAATATTGATAATCCTCAAGTTTCATCCATTATTGAAAAATGGTCAATGGAAAGATTGCAAGCTCTACCCAAGTCAGAGATGGGTCTACTGAATGGCATGATGACAGTAAGTGCCATAGTTGACTTTTAAAAATTCTTCAAACACCATTTTTCAAAAAGAGATTTATTCAGAGGTTTTCTTTTTTTTTATGAAAGGAACTGATTCACAGATTCCATATTAAGTCATTAGATATATATATGTACATAATATAGATAATAGAGTGATAAAAGATCTAAGTGTTGTTTCTGTGTAACATACACATTTGTTAAGAAGGTAATAGAGTACCAAAGTTGTATCTAAAGATAATTATTTATATCAAGCTAAAATGTCTATTTAACTTTCTGTTAGTGCTGCAAGAGTGAAAGTGTGTTGCCCAAGTGAAGACGAAGTAAGAATCAAAGCAAGGACATGTTTAAAAGAAAGTTAAAAAGACCAGTCTTCGGAAAACAGCTATTAATACAGTTTCCCTTCTTTTGCTTTGTAACTAATAACACGGAACATGTAGGGATACTAATAAATTTTTTATCTATAGACACATGGTCATGCATAGATTAGAGAGAGAGTTTCTTTACAAATTATTTTCATGTATACATGCATATATATATATATATATATCACACAAAGACTGATTTAAATAATAGGAAAAATGTTGCATCCCATAAGTCGTGATATGTTGTCTCATTGTCATTCTCTTTGATGAAATTATTGATTGTTTCTATAATTTGCTCTTTAACCCACCCATTCTTTAAGATTAGGTTGTTTAGTCTCCAATTAGTTGTGTTTTTTTTTACAGATGGAAACAAGTTTACACAGTCCTTTTTGAATACAATTTTATTGCATTGTAATCTGAAAAGAATGCATTTAATATTTCTGCTTTTCCGCATTTAACTATAAAGTTTTTATGGTCCACTATATGGTCAATTTTTGTGAAAGTACCATGTACAGCTCTTCCTTTCTATTTCCATTTAGTTCTCTCCAGATAGCTGTCTATCTAGCTTATCTAAGGTTCTATTCATCTCCTTGACTTCTTTCTTACTTATTTTTAGTTAGTTTTATCTACTTCTGAGAGGGGAAGATTAAAGTTATACTTTATATAATGGTTATACTCTAATAGTATTACTATATCTTTCCACCATCTTTCCATTCATTTAATTTTTCCTTTAAAAATTTAGATACAATAGCATTTGGTGAATATAGGTTTAGTATTGATATTGCTTCATTTTCTATGGTACCTTTTATCATAATGTAGTTTTCTTGTTTATTTCTTTTAATTAAATCTATTTTGGCTTTAACTTTGAGATCATGATCACTACCCCTGCTTTTTTTTACCTAAGCTGAAAAATAATAAATTCCACTCCACTATTTCTCATTTTTAAACATGTTTCTCGTAAATAACATAGTCAGATTCTGTTTTTTAATACATTCTGCTCTCCATTTCCAATTTATAGGTGAGTTCATTCCATTCACATTCAAAGTTATAATTACTAGTTGTTATAATCCCTCCATTCTATTTTGCCTCTCTATTGCCCTTCTCACCTTCTCTTTTTACCTTATCTGTCCTCACACATCTGATTTACTTCTAACCACTACCTCCTTAATTTGCACCTTTTTAAAGAAGCTCTCCCTTATCCTCTCCTTTTATCCTTTTATTCCTTAATCTACCCACCCCTTTAAAAATCCCTCCCTTGTCTTCTCCCCTATCCTCCTACTTCTTGATCTACACCCCTTCTAAAAGTCCCTCCCTTATCCTATGCCATCACTCTCCAAATTTGGAAGACCTTTTATACCCTTCTAGATGTATCTGTTATTCTGCCTTTAACCCAGTTCTGATGAGAATAAGGTTCTAGCATGACCAGCCCTCCACACCTACCTTCTTCCACTGTAACAGTTCTTCCATTCACACTTGATTTGTATGAGATAATTGCTCCATTTTACTTCTCCCTATCAACTTTTATTTTTAAAGAATTATCCCATCATACTTAACTCAACCCCAACCCTTCTATCTACGTATGCCCTTTCAAACTACATTTTAAGAATACAGATAACATTTTTCCATATAAGTAAATACTTTGACCTTATTGAATCACTTATAATTGGTCTTTAATGTTTACCTCATGTTTCTCCTAGATCTTATGTCAAATTTTCTATTGAGTTCTGGTCTTTTTGTCACAAATACCTGAAATTCTTTCAATTCATTAAATGTTCATTTTTCTTCCACTCAGGATTATACTCAACTTTGCTGGATAAGTTATTCATGGTTGCAAACCCAGCTCCTTTGCTCTGTAATATAGTGTTCCAAGATCTTTGGTCTTTTATTATAGAAGCTTCAAGATCTTGTGTTATCTTAACTGTAGCTCCACAACATTTAATTTTTTTTCTTCTTGTTGCTTGTAGTATTTTTCCTTAAGCTGGTAGCTTCAAAACTCAGCTATGATATTCCTGTGAGTTTTCATGTTAGGATCTCTTTCAGGTGGTGATTGATGGATTTTTTTTCTATTTTCATTTTACCCTCTCATTCTAGAACTTTAGGGCAATTTTCCTTACTGATTTCTTATAATATCATATCTAGACTTTTTTTTTTTTAAATAATAACTTCCAGGCAGGCCAAGAATTCTCATATTTTCTCTCTTCTAGCTTTTCTGTACTGTTATTTTCTGAGTTCTGTCTGTGGGCCTGACTTCAGGCACTCCTCTCCACCCCTGAACCACAGCTAGGACCCCCAGACACACTGTCACTACAAATGCTTTTGCTCCCTGAGGTCTCTACCTTAGCTGCAAACTTCCCCCCTTTGCCCTAGAACCAAAACCAGGGACTCTTCTCTCTTGCTGGTGCATGCAGCCAGCAGGGTCTCTGTCCCTCTGCTACCACACTCATTGGGTGGGAGCTAGTTTCTCTTTGCCCACAGCTGCAGCTTGGGGCTGTGTCTGAGCAGCACACCTGGGCCTGGAGTCTGGCAACAGGAGAAGGCTTTTCAATCTCCCCCTACTCAGCGGTCCAACCCCTACATTGGACTTGAGGTGAAAGTCCTTGAAGCCAGACCCAGCTGTCTCTATGGCTTGTTGATTGTTGATGCAGTGGGGTCCGTCTAGAAGGGTTTTTAGAACAGATTATATACATGACATTTATTTTTTTTAAATGAATTTGGTTTTGGACATAGAGATTTTTTTTGTTTTGTTTTTTTGTTTTAGAGGGGGGAAGGCAGGGCAATTGTGGTTAAGTGACTTGCCCAAGGTCACACAGCTAGTAAGTATGTCAAGTGTCTGAGGTTGGATTTGAACTCAGGTCCTCCTGACTCCAGGGCTGGTGCTCTACTCACTGCACCACCTAGCTGCCCCCATACATGACATTTAAAAAGGACATGGTATCCTCTAGTGTTCAATGAAATTAAACATTTCCATTATGCAACAAAAATTGTTAGGAAAACTGGAAATTAGGCATACACCAACATCTTGAACCATGTAAGTTAAATACATGATTTACACTTAGAAAGTGATATCATAAACAACTTAGAGGGGCAAGGAAGAAATTACCTTTCGAATCTACAGACAGGGCATGATTTTATGACCAAAAGAGAGTTAGGGGTGACCATAGAAGATCAAATGGACAATTTATGTAAAATGTAAAAGATTTTCCAAAAGCAAAACCAATGAAGCAAGTTTTTTCTGATAAAGGTCTCATTTCTAAGATATATAAGGCACTGAATTCAAATTTATAAGAATGAGATCCATTGGGACAGAGCCAAGGTGGCTGCTTGAAAACAGGGACTCGCTTGAGCTTTCCCCCAGATCCCTCCAAACACCTGTAAAAAATGACTTTAAACAAATTCTAGAACTACAGAACCCATGAAATAACAAAGGGAAACAAGTCTTCAGCCCAAGACGGCCTGGATGGTCGCTGGGAAGGGTCTATTGCACCCTGTTGCACCCTAGGAGCAGAGCACAGTCCAATGTGGGCTGTGCCAGCACAGACGAGGTGCAGAGTAGACCTGGTGGAGGAGGCTCCTGGGCCCTGAATCACTGAACTGAGGCAGTTACCAGACTTCTCAACCCACAAATGCCAAAGACAATGGAGCAGGTCAGAGAGAAAACTGTTGGATCTGGGTGAGAGAAGTACATGGTCCAGCCCCAGCCCTGGGGAGGTGGAGGTCAGCGGCAGCAGCAGAAAGCTCCAGTGGCTGCTTCCAGACCTTGAGCATTGGTTGCTTCCAGAGCTCAAGCATCAGGTGCTTCTGGAGTCCCTGGTCCACATGGTGGGTGGAATCAAACAGAAGATCAGAGTGGAATTGCAGGGAGCACTTTGCTCGTGCAGAGGCAGGGTTCTCTTGCTTTGCCCAGCTTGGATCTGGGTCACGGTCCTGGCTGGTAGTTCTTGGGGGAGTGCCGCCTGTGGAGGTGGCACTGAGGTATAAGGATGCCAGAGAAAATGAAAGAAACACACGGGCCAGGCGGAAGAGTATAGTACAACTCCTGGTTCTGGGGCTATTTTATTTCCCAAATGCATGGATTGGATTTATATTGAGGAGGTGGAGGAGGGGCCAAAGGAGACTTCAGTCTTTCCTCTAAATTGTATCCTAAATTGCCTTTTTTTGGTATTTCGCGCTTGGATTCTAAGAAGTGTGCAAGTTCCTCCTGCTCCATTCCCATAGCCACATCTGTCTTTAAAATTTTTGTAGCAAGAGGTACTGCTTCAGGCTTTTGCAGGCATATTTTTAAAATGTTCCATATCGAAAAGGCAGTTATCGGGAAAGCTGCATGTCCCACCTCCATAAAATATTTACTCATCTGGTTTCCTACAACCTCCCATCTTTCTAAATCTATAGTCTCTTCAGTGGGGAACCAAAGGCAACATTTTTCTACAGTTTCCAAGAATTCTTGTAACTGGCTGGAGGTTATTAAGAGTCCTCTCTCTCTAACTTTTTTAAGACTTTTAGATAATATTCTCAATCCTTTTCACCCAACTGTCCTTGTCCCATTGTGAATTATAATCCCCATGTAAGCCTGGTGATCTGAGTAAAAGTGAAAGTAAAAAATTGCCTTTATCTTAGTTGACTGTCTGACTGGAGCTCCATTGAATGTCCAAGGCCTCTCCCCAGGAGACTCACTCTTTCAGAGCCTCTGTTCTCCGAACCCATCTGCTTCAGGTCCCTGTTCTCCTGATTCGGTCCTTCTTTGGGCACTACCTGCCGCCTGCGGAGGTGGCATTGTGCTAAAAGAATGCCAGAGAGAGTGAAAGAAAGACACGGGCCAGGCAGGAGAGTATAGTACAACTCCATTCATTAAGCAGAGATGGTGAGTTTATATACTCTATGGAAACAGATAAGTGGACCAAGAGTTGCATTGCTTTGTTACTTTACTTTGTTCCCTTGTAACATCCTGTCACATAGCCCACATAGCCCATGTAGCCCTGGGACATGTTGTTACTTAGTTCCATAGATGCTAACCATATTGAAACCTTACTATTCTTTCCCATGCAGATAACAACTGCAAGGGCGGTTCCTTGCCATGTCCCCTTATCCTTTGACAGTCTTGTCTTGCAGAGACCTAGCCTCAAATGGCCTTGCCTTGCAGAGGCCTAAGAGGCTTAAACAGGATATAGCTGGATCTCCACATGCCGTTCTGCACGTTCTCAGGGGCAGCTAGAAGGGAGTTGGAGAGCCCACATCCTGAGTACACAGTCCAGAGAAGAACAGGCTCAGGCTCAAAGGGAAACCTGGCATATACCTTTTTCACCTCGGACTATCTCAGACCAGGCCTTATAAAGGGGAGAAGGAGCGCTGGTGTGGCAGAGTTTGTGGTAACAGTGGAGAGGGAGTCCTCCTGGTAGTTACATGGCATCAAGGAGTGTTTGCACTCACAGACCAGAGCACAGGGCAGGAGAGGAGTATCATACCACCTCAGAATAGAAATAGCTCTGAAAACAACAGCACAAAAACCCTGAAACTTGGGACAGAGCACTCTTCGCTCCGAAAGCAGTGATACCCTGACAAAAAGCTCAAAAGTCAAGTAATCGGGTGGGAAAATGAGCGAGCAGATTATAGAATCTTTTTCTGGTGACAAAGGAGATCAAAACATACAGCCAGAAGAAGTCAGCAAAGTCAAAGATCCTACAACAAAAGCCTCCAAGAAAAATAAGAATTGGACTCAGGCCATGGAAGAGCTCAAAAAAGGATTTGGAAAATCAAGTAAGAGAAGTAGAGTAAAAATTGGGAAGAGAAATGAGAGTGATGCAAGAAAATCATGAAAAACAAGTCAACACCTTGCTAAAGGAGACCCCAAAAATTACTGAAGAAAATAACATCTTAAAAATAGACTAACCCAGATGGCAAAAGAGCTCCAAAAAGCCAATGAGGAGAAGAATGCCTTAAAAGGCAGAATTAGTCAAATGGAAAAGGAGGTCTAAAATGAAAAAATACCACCTTAAAAATTAGAATGGAGCAAGTGGAAGCTGGTGACTTTATGAGAAATCAAGATAGTATAAAACAGAACCAAAGGAATGAAAAAGTGGAAGACAATGTGAAATATCTCATTGGAAAAACCACTGACCTGGAAAATAGATCCAGGAGAGATAATTTAAAAATTATTGGACTACCTGAAAGCCATGATCAAAAAAAGAGCCTAGTTATCATCTTTCAAGAAATTATTAAGGAGAACTGCCCTGATATTCTAGAAGCAGAGGGTAAAATAGAAATTGAAAGAATCCACAGATCACCTCTTCAAATAGATCCCAAAAAGAAAACTCCTAGGAATATTGTTGCCAAATTCCAGAGTTCCCAGGTCAAGGAGATAATATTGCAAGCAGCCAGAAAGAAACAATTTGAGTATTGTAGAAACACAATCAGGATAACAAAAGATCTAGCAGCTTCTACATTAAGGGACTGAAGGACTTGGCATATGTTATTCCGGTGGTCAAAAGAGCTGGGATTAAAAACAAGAATCACCTACCCAGGAAAACTGAGTATAATACTCCAGGGCAAAATATGGATTTTCAATAAAATAGAATTGTGAATTGCTTGCCTTCTCAAGGAGGGTGAGTGAGAAGGGAAGAAGGGAGAGAATTTGGAACACAAAGTTCTAAAAACAAATGTTCAAAAAAAAAGTTGCTTTTACATGCAACTGGGAAATAAGATATACAGGCAATGGGGTATAAAAATCTGTCTTGCCCTACAAGAAAGTAAGGGGAAAGGGGATAAGTGGGGGGGGGATGGGGTGATAGAAGGTAGGGCAGACTGGGGAACAGGGCAATCAGAATATATGCCATCTTGGGGTGGGGGAAGGGTAGAAATGGGGAGAAAATTTGTAACTCAAAATCTTGTGGAAATCAATGTGGAAAACTAAAAATATTAAATAATAAAAAATTTAAAAAGAGAATGAGACCCATTTCTCAATAGATAGTCAAAGAATACAAGCAGGAAGATTTCAAGAGAAGAAATCCAATCTATTAGCAAATTGATAGAAAAATTATCAAAATCACAAATCATTTAAAAAATGCAAATGAAATTCCACCTCAAACCTATAATTTACAAATATAACAAAAAAAGAAAATGACAATTTTTGAAGGGACAGAGGGAAAATAGTTGTGGATTGGTCTAGACATTCTGGAAAGCAATTTTGAAGTATGCCTTAAAAAGTCACTCAATCACACATACTCTTTTGCCCAGCTGTATATTGCTACTAGGCCAATACTGGAAAGACATCAAAGACAGAGAAAAAATGACTACTATATAAAAAAAGAACTCATATGCACATCCAGACAAAGAACTGATGGAATCTGAATGCAAATTGAAGCACACTATTTTCACTTTATTTTTTGTGTTTTTTTCCTTTTATTCTGTTTCTTCTTTTGCAATATGATTAATATGGAAATATGTTTTACATTATTGCACATATGTGACCTATATCAAATTGCTTGCCATCATAAGGAGTGGAAAGGGGAGAAAAAAATTTGGAATTCAGAATTTTATTTTTAAAAAATGAGCATTAAAAATTGTCTTTACATTCAAAAGACCATGATGTTGGGAAGGATTGAATGCAAAAGGAAAAGGGAAGGGCAGAGGATGAGATGGATAGATATTGTGTGTGTGTGTGTGTCTGTGTGTGTGTGTGTGTGTAATTCTATATATCCTAGACTCTGGTGGTGATGCTGCTTGAACTGATTGCACATGGTATGGAAAGAAGTTGTGTTCTTGATATTCCCCTTGAATAGAGATCTCAAGGAGATAATCCTGTACCTCCTTTATCCCCATGAGCTCCTTTTTTCATTTTGAATAGCATTTTATTTTTTCCAGTTACATATAAACACAATTTTTAACATTCATTTTTTAATGGTTGTTTCCCATGAATGACATATCCTTTAAGTGATTTACAAATACTTTTAAGACTATGCAGATCCCTTATTTATTAAACTGGAGCTCGTATTCAAACTTTTTTTTGCTATGTGGAAAGTCAGAAATTAAGCTCCCTATGGTTATAGCCTGTTTCATATTTGTCTTTATAACACCATTGCCTAGCAGAGCATCTAGTTTAAAGAATAAATTGTTGTTGACTGATTAATTTTCTCCTGCTGAAATAACTAAGTATCAGAATATATTGTTAGAGGATCATCTTTATCCTCTACAATAGATGCTGGTACATGAGCTATAGCAATATGGTAGCCTCTTTGCTTAAGCTATTTATTAGAACTATAAAATGAAGTAACCAATTTTCTCATGAATAATGTTTCTCATTGCCTTTGAGCGAACTCTATCTCAAGTCAACTACTTATTTGTCTCTAAAGAGAAACTGCAAGTCTTCCTTCCATTTAATGACAACATCTTTTATCATGAGACTATCAATATTGATATAGTCTGGTCTGTCGGGTAGAAGGACAGTTGACTAGTCAATGCACAGAGGTTTCATATTTAGAATATCTATAGTTTTAATAGATGATCTATCCCATGTGATTCCTTGCACTTTTATACTATTTTCTGACCCTGTATCATCATCACAAAAGACACAGAAGATCACACAGAGTTGAAGTATGCTTTTATTTTTCTTTGTTTCATGGGTTTCCATAGCCAAAGAACTCATCACCTATTGGTAATGAAATTTTCCTACTGTATTTTACTAGGCTAGTCCTCAAACAGCAGACTTGGTCAGTATGTAATACCTTTCCATCTGGATATAACCTGCCAGAACTTATCCTTTTCTGGAATAGCCTTTAGGAACCCATAGTCCCCACCACCACTATGTTATGATATCAGAGTAAGATTATGTAATAAGTCAGTCAACAAATATTTATTGAGTAAATACTTAATGGAGTACTAGATTATGCACTGTGATTGGAGATAAAAAAAATTTAAAAGCAGTCATTACTCTCAAAAAACACTAGTGGAAATAAGCATTACAAAATAAAGTTATAAAAGCCTTCAAAAATCAAAGGGCTGAAGAAATAAGGAGAGCAAAGATAAGTTAATATGGGAACGAAAGCACATGTGTTTTCTCCCTCCAGACTGAAGCCGCTTTGATGTATGACGCTGTGTACGCAGTTGCCATTGCCTCTCACCAAGCTTCTCAGATGACTATCAGCTCTCTGCAGTGTCACCGACATAAACCATGGCGCTTTGGACACAGATTTATTAATTTGATCAAAGAGGTAATTCTTGCTGCTTTATCATTCCTTTATTCTTTCCTTCATTTTGTGCTGCATAAATTCAATGACTGTTCCACTGTGAATCTACATGTTGTCTCTAAAGGCAAACCCTTAAATGACAGAAATGAGTTAGTCTGAGTAAAGTTCAGTTGTAATCATTTATTGAAATGTTTAAATGTGCAGCCAATAATCTTCCAGTTGGACTTATCTCTGTTCCTCCTTACCACTACCTTGTCTCATTTTAGATATGAAAAGATCACAATCATTGTCATTAATTCAAAACCTGTCTAGTCAAGTAGAGCATGTCAGTGGATAGTGGATAATACATTAGTTATACTGTGTCCTGCATTGTACATATACACTCCCTGGGACTCTTATTCCATGTGTTGATTGCATATAGTAGGATGCACTATTGTAATAATATAATAGCTGTGATGATTTTCACAGATAATCTGTAAGTTCTGTCTAAAGAACCTAAAGAGCAAAGGAAAACTCCCAAATGGACAGGTTGTTTTAGGACCTCTTTAGAATTGCTCCTCAGAGTTTGTTCCTGGAGCAGCTCCTATGCAGATGATCTTACTCTCCCTTCTAAAGGGCCAATCTAAAATTCTGAAAAATTTATAAATCAATCTGATCTTCACCAGGCTCTCTAAACCTTCATCCAGATAGCCAAGGCCACTCTGACTTCAACCTAATTTTTGTTGTGAGATGGAAATTTGTGGTGATCCAACGAGACCTAATTGAAGTCAAGGTTTTAGGGTAAGATGAACAAGCCAGAAATCTATATATTTTGGAACTTCTCAGCCTAGAAATATATAGGGAGTTTTTCTATGTATGAGAAACATATCACTTGTCTAAGGCACTAGTATGCTTCTGAGAAATTCAGTTGCTGAATTAAGTTTTTCTTGACAAATTCACTTGTTGAAAGCACAGATCTTCCTCAGAGTTCTAAGAGAAGTAGTTATCGAGTTACATTTGACACAGTGTATGGTAACAACACGACAAACTGTAGGACACTGGATAAAGAGAGAACATAGGTAAGTAACATTTGTCCCGATCAGAATAGTCAGAATGGTTCTCATTTCCATACTTTTCCAGTTAGTAATCCAAAAGTTGCTCCAATTCTTCAATTCTTCTGTCACTGAAGAATCGAAGTATTCTTCCATCAATGAAGAACTGAAGTATTGGAGCAATTTTTGGATGACTAACTGGGAAAGTATGGAAATGAGAACCATTCTGACTGTGGGACAAGTGTTATTTACCTGACTAAAGATGGAAAATGAGAGTTTGGTTACTAGCCAGGAGCTAAGGTCAGGTCTTTTGCAGGGAGGGCCCAGATTCTGAATCAAGATAGGTTATAGAGAAAAAGGTGAAAAAACAAAATTCATAACTATTTAAAAAAGAGACTATAATTCTCTCTTGGCACTGTTACTTGTTATGGTATGGAGCATCTTCTATCATCTGTGCTACCAAGAAGAATGAGAAGGAATAGAGAAAACATACTCTGCTATCTAATATGAGTTTGCTAATGAAATTAGAAGATACTTCCTCTGCATTGCCACTTGTTGTTAAGAAGTAGAGGAGAAAAGTCTTGCAAAACAGCAACATTAGAAGGGCTGTTACCAACTTGGGATAAAGATCAATATCTCTTCCTAAAAGGGGATGATGCTACTGCAGCTGAAATCTTCAGCAAAGTCTGAAAATAGAAGTGATAGATAAGCTACAGTTCCTGTCAAAGAGTAAGTTGAACTGAACTGAGAAACAGCTTAGAAGTGGAAAATCAGAGGAGCCATGCAGAAGGTTGATTCATCTGGCTGAGATATGGCTCATAGTGGGCTGTTATTCAAGCAAACCCTGGATCAGCTTAGCTTAACTAAGAAAGCATCTGTTCAACACAAGGGCTACTTTATCAAGAAACATTTATGTACAGTTCCTGGAAGAGAGAAGACACTGAAGTGTACAATTTCAGAACTGAGTTGCCTAATCTACATGTGTCACATGTAGTATGTTTTATTTATTCATTATATGTATACCCTGAAAATATAAGCACATACTCCCTCTTCACACAGATACTGTTCATTAACAGAAGAGTGTATTTGGAGTATGTTGGTGCAGTATTGTTACCGGGCGAGTTAGAGCTGAGCCCTGCCCTCCTCGGACTTCCACGCCCAGGGCCTGCTGAGGTAAACTCAGGGCTCTGAGATATGGGTGGAGCCAGGAGGAGGGGTCTCATCTTTGTTGCCTCCGTAGCAATTCCAGGTCTTTGCCCGGACCTGCTTGACCACATGGCACTTCTCTGTCTGGGCTTGCCAGAGCACATGGAACTTCCGGTTCTTTGCCTGGACTGCCTGACCTCAGGGAACTTTGGGTTAGTGCTGGAAGAGAAGGGGAGGAGAGTGGGCAGAACCAGGGTGGCCCTAATGCCTACCTAACCAAAGATATAAAAATGCTGCTTGCTGAAACAATAAACGGAGTCACTCACCACCTTTGGCTCCTGCCCCATTCGTTGTCCGCGAGATCAAGCCCTTTGCTAGGCAAAGGCCTGGGTCTTGGGGGGCGGGTAACAGACCCCACCAATTTGGGTGTTGGGGCAGAGGACCTCAACATAATATAATATAAATACTGTATTTTTGCTTTGCATTTTTAAGAAATATTTTTAAGATTAACTGAATATTAGTGGTTAATTGGTTAATGTGTTAATGAGAAATACATCAGTAGTAGCTATGTTGTAGCCTCCTCTGCCAAAGTGATTGTGGATGACATTAGTGTGGAGAGTTGGGGTCAGATTCACAGGCAACATGTACTTTGAGTCTTCCCTAAAGCCCTCAGGGCAAGAGGGCCTTCTTTTCCTCTCACTTTGTATTGTGGTAGAAGATATTGGAGGGGGCAAAACAACCAACAGAGCCTCGGTAGGACTAGGGGAACAGACTGGGGTATGGCATGTGACTTGGGTATAGTATGTGATGAGAAGTAGTAGCCCAAATGAAAAGGGTATGTTAAATTCATAATAAAAGAGAAAAAATAGATAAAGCAGCAGGGAAAGGAATTTATACTTATCAAACTTTTCAGCATTCTTCAATGAAAACAGCAAAAGAAAAGGCATGCACAGAGAAACAACCAGACGTGTTCAGAATCCATTAATGAAGACCTGCCTTTCTTCAAGAGGATCATTGATCCTAATAGTGTTGGTACCTTGTACATTGATGCAGATCACAGTTTCTCAATGCCTTAGTAAATATCTTGACTTCCAGAAAAAAAATCATCACCTGATGGCCAAGTTTGGTAGCTTCAAGCTTGGCTAGGTTGGTCTTTGAAAGACAGTCTTACTTACAAGTTAATATTTAAAACCTGTACAGTTTTAAAGTAAAGCTCAAAAGGTAGATTACAATAAGAATTGTGTATCTTTTTATAAACTATTTAAATTCTACTCATTCTTCAAACCCAGCCAAAGTCCCATGAAGCTTTGCCTAGGGCAGCCCTCACTGATCTCTTTTTGTTACCACCAGCAATTATAGTCATTGTCATAAATATAGTCACAAAACATAATTTTAATTATATATCATGTTGTTCAATTGCTTTTCAAGGGAAGCCATGTAATATATAATGGGAAGAGCTTTGTATTGGGAATCAGGAGATTTGAACTGTACTTTTCATTCTGCTGCTGCATAATGTATTTGGACCTTATTTTCCTCAACTTTAAAATTAAGGGGTGGCATTAGATAATCTCTAAGGTCTTTCTAGTTCCAAAATTCTATGATCTGTGTTTGTTTGTTTTGTTTTGCTAACTAGATTATAAAGTCCTTGAGGGATTATGGTAATATTTATATAATTCTGACAGAAGCACTTAATCAAATGCTAAATATACAAATGCTCCATAAACACAGAATATTCATAAAATTATAGATTTGAGAGACACTTTTAAAGCTCAACTAGTTCTAATTGTATTTTACAGATGCAAAAACTTGGAACTATAAAGATTATGTGATTCTATGGCTCAAGTTTAGTTAATCAGTGTTTGAGAGGCTTAAAACAAGGGGTGTGCTTAAACCAGCTGGTACAGACTCCAAAGAGCTAATTGTTAAATTTTTAGTGTAAGCATTTGCACCATGGAAATTGGCAAAAACTATAAATCAGGACTTGATTTATTATTTTGTTGCTTATCTAGATTTAATAAAGTGATAGAAAAAACGTTAATAATGCATACTCATTTTGTGTCAGGTGTACTCCCCCAACCCATTCACCCCTGCCCGCTAGCACACTCTTGCTTAGAACAAAAATCTACTGTTCTTTCCATTATGAGTTTGGAAGTTTGGAGTGGGGTGGGGGAGAGGGGGTATTCTGAATTTAAACAGCAAAAAAAAAAAAAGCATCGTAGCAACTATCTGCTAGCAGCTACTACGGCTGTGTAAGACCAATAATACCAGCACACAGGAGGACTGCTAACACAGGTTCTTTGATCTGCTTTTCTAAGGAAAGCAACTTTAAGGGGTTTACAATCTCACTTTAATTAAACAAACATATACCACTCATTTAGTTCAGGGGGAAAGGATCAGCCCCCTGAACTTCAAGGCAAATACAAACAGAAATTACAAACATCAACAGACAGACCTTGTCTGATTCAAATCACAATTCATAGTTACCAGAGAAGCATCAATATTTATCTGTCTGGGTTATGAAGTTGGCACAGGGGGCGGGACAATGGCTTGCCCAGAGTCTTGTCACTCACATCCTTTCAGGGAGTGTACCCCCAAAAGTCAAACGCCAACCTCGGATCTTATATACCTATCTCAGGGCCCTGGGGCACTTGAGGCTCACCATTTAGAGTGTGAGAAATCAGTGTGGGGAAGCTCCAACCACCAGCACCATATCACATACTTCAATGACTCTTGATTGTCTTAGTGCTGAGAAATGTTCCAAGGCAAAAGATCCCACAGTACCTGCCCCATTCAAACAAAGAACAGTGAAAAGTCCCATTTTGCTTGCCATTACAAGCATTTCTATACACAATGTAATGCAAAAAGAGGATACTATTATTGTACATTTTTAAAAAGTATATTTGTAATATGTATTATTTTAAAAATTGTTTTGCTTGTCTATGCTTCCTTTAAATCTTTCTTGTGGATTCCTTATGTTCTTTTCTGTATATTTTTAAAAACTGCCCTCCCTTTTTTTGGTCTCATGATTGCTAACTCCCTTTCTATATCCCACCTCCAATTAAAAACCAAGGGAAAAAAAGAAGAAAAATAATCCTTGCAAAAAAAAAAAAATAAGCATGTTCAAGTAAGATAAATCCATACAATGGCTGTGTCTCTTTTGGGATCTTGCATCTTCTCTGTCAGTTGGTGGGTAAAGGGCTTCATCATAGGTCTTCTGGAAACATAGTTGGCCATTGCACTGATTCAAGTTTTTAAATATATCAAAGTTGTTTTTCTTTATGCTGTTACTGTCAGTGTAAATTGTTCTCTCGGTTCTGTTCACTCCACTCTGTGTCAGTTCATATTACCCAAGGGTTTCTGAAAATCATTTTTTGTTATTTCTTACTGTATATTAATATTTAATTACATTTCCTGTACTGTAATTTATTCAACCTTTCACAAATTATCTAAGCAGTCATTTTAAAAATTTGTTGCCAGTCAATAAGCATTTATTAAGCACCTATTATGTGCCAGGCATTGTGCTAAGTGCTGGGGATGCAAAGAAAGGCAAAACAAAGTCCCTGCCCGTAAGTGGCTCAAAACAATCAAAGCTGAAAGCTGTAAAATTAATTATAAATACCAAGCTAGTCTCCCCCACCCAAAAAATGAGAAAGTATTGTCTGTTTCCTCAAATCTATGTATCTATGTGTAAGTGTGAGTGTGAAACACTAAATGAAGTCAAGCTTTTTTGTTATGTTGGTGAGTTCTGCTGATCTCCTTCCCCCACCCCCCTTTTTGAGTAGTATTCTAGTTTATTTTTTTCCAATTTTTAAAAATGTTTTTATTTAAAGTTTTCAGTTCCAAATTCTCTCTCCCTTCTTCTCCTCCCTCCTCCCTGAGATGCCAAACAATCAGATATAGATTATCCACATGCACTTATGTAAGATATTTCCATATTAGTCATTTTGTACAAGACAACTTGAATAAAAAAACTGAAAGAAAGTGAAAAAAAACATGCTTCAGTCTGTATTCAATCAATACCAGTTCTTTTTCTGGAGTTTGATAGTATACTTCATCATCAGTCCTTTGGGATTGTCTTGGATTGTTGTATTGCTGAGAATAGCTAAGTCATTCACAATTTTTCATTGAACAATATTGCTATTACTGTGTACAATGTTCTGGTTCTGTTCACTTCGCGATGCATCTGTTTATGTAAGTCTTTCCAGGTTTTTTAAAACCATCCTGCTTGTCATTTCTTATAGCATAATAATATTCCATTACAATCATATACCAAAGCTTGTTTAGCCATTCCCCAACTGATGGACATCTCTTTGATTTCCAATTCTTAGCCACCACAAAAAGAGCTGCTATAAATATTTTAGTACAAATAGGTCTTTTTTGCTTTTTTTGGATGTCTTTGGGAAATGGACCTAGTAGTAGTATTGCTGGACAAAGGGTATGCACACTTCTATAGCCCTTTGGGCATGGTTCCAAATTGCTCTCCAAAATGGTTAGATCAGCTCACAACTCCAGTTTTGCTGTTGTCCCAGGACAAACTCCAGGTGTCCCAGTTTTCCTACATCCCTTCCAACATCTAACATTTTCCTTTTTTGTCACATTAGCTACTCTAATAGGTGAGAGGTGGTACCTCAGAGTTGTTTTAATTCGTATTTCTCTGATCAATAGTGATTTAGAGCATTTTTTCATATGACTATAGATAGCTTTGATTTCTTTGTTGGAAAACCACCTGTTCATATCCTTTGACCATTTGTCAATTGGAAAATGACTTGTCTTTTTATAAATTTGACTCAGTTCTCTATATATTTGAGAAATGAAGGCTTTATCAGAGATAATTGTTACAAAGATTTTCCCCAGTTTTCTTCTTTCCTCATAATTTTGTTTGCACTGGTTTTGTTTGTGCAAAAATTTTTAATTTTATATAATTTAATGATCTCTTTTACATTTTGTAATGCTCTTTATATCTTCTTTTGTCCTAAATTCTTCCCTTATCCATAAATCTGACAGATAAACTGTGCTATGCTCTCCTAATTTGCTTATGGTATTATCCTTGGTGTGTGAATCACATACTCATTGTGATCTTATCTTGGTATATGATGTGAGATGTTGGCCTATACCTCATTTCTGCCACACTGTTTTCCAGTTTTTCCATCAGCTTTTGTCAAATAATGAGTTTCCATTCCAAAAGTATGGATCTTTGAATTTAGCATATACTAGAATACTATGGTCATTCATTATGATGTAATTTATACCTAATCTATTCCACTGATCCACCACTCTATTTCTTAGCCAGTACCAGATTGTGCTGATTCTATTCCAGCTAAGATTTAAAAGGCAGGGGATCCACTGCTCATACAGAAGCTGAATGAAATCTTCTGGGTTATATGGCAAGAGGAGGTCATCCCCCAGAAGTTCAAAGATGCCTATATTGGCTATCTCTTTAAAGGGAAAGGAAAGGTAAAGATTGTCCTGTGACAATCACAGAGAGGTCTCTCTCTTACTCACTACTGGCAAGAGTCCTCCTTAATATTAATAGGCTAATCCTTCACCTGGAAGATGGTTTTCTACCTGAGAGCCAGTGTGGCTTCAGAAAGGGCCAAGGAATGGTTGATATGGTGTTTGTTGCCCAGCTCAAGAAATGCCAGAAGCAGAACAGGGAAGTCCATCAGTACTGTATGCTATGCTTGTGCAGGTTCTGGAAAATGGATGATACGCTTCCTCTTTACCAGTAAGCAGCAGAGGGAAGCAGGGTTGCGTATGGGAGCAAGCACTAAAGTGGAGGGAGAGTTAGCGTGTGGCTTTTTGTTCACAGATATTTGCGCACTCAATGCAGCCGCTGAAGCTGAGATGAAACAGAGTGTGGATCTGTTCTCTGCTGCTTCCCCTACTTTTGCCCTGACAGTTAACACGAAGAGAACAGAGGGTCTCCACCAGCCAGAACCACACTGTCTACATGTGGAACCATCAGTTACAGCAAATGGAGGAATTTTGAATGCTGTGGCTAAGTTCACTTACCTTGGCAGTATACTTTCAAGGAATGTCCACATAAATGATGAGGATGACACACTCATTAATACAACTAATTCAGCACTTGAGAGACTCTGAAAGAAGATGGTATTAGGCTGCCCACCAAACTGAAAGTCTACAGAGCCATTGTGTTGACCTTGTTGTATGCTTCTGATGCCTGGAGAGTATGCCAGCGCCAGTACGCTGGGGTGTATGGAGTGTTCGCTAGGAGCTACTCTGTGTGAAGGCTTGTGGAGCCCTTTTCAGAGCTGCTCATCCACCTTTAGTGTCTACCTGGCACTCAACTCTCACTTGGGGTTCCAAGAAGCTGAAGCATATTCAGTGGCCACACCTCAGTAAAACTGGGCTAAACCAGCTTGAGGGTAACTGACAGGCCTGAAACCTGTCTGTGATTTATGGAGGGTGTCTACCCTGAGCATGTGAAAACTTCCCCTGGTGGAATGGGTGGATATGAACAATTACACAAAAATGTACATTAATAAGATGGTGAAATGCCTTTTTTTTTACTGACTTAGACCAGTATCAATGAAATCATTTGTAACATCATGATAAAGTAGAATTTTATCCTTTTAGGAGTTTTTGATGGCCTTATAATTATAAATTATTTATAAGTAATGCTGTATTGTATTTACTCCTAGGCACAGCTGGATGGTTTGACTGGGCGCATCACCTTCAATAAAACTGATGGCTTGAGAAAGGATTTTGATTTGGACATTATCAGTCTCAAGGAAGAAGGGACAAAAAAGGTAATTTACTTGGTACAATACTTTCTCAAAGATTTTTGCTAAATTTCAAGTCCAAGTTATTCAGTTGTGTCTAGTTTTATTAATTTTTTTCTCTCAGTCTTCACAAGTGACAGAGATTTATTAAGTAGAAACTTGACAAGGTGTTGGTCTGAGAAACTAAACGAGACTTTGAGATATCACAAAATAACAGAAGTATAATTTAAAAGTGGGATGGCATCCAATAGAATAAGATATTTATTTTCACTTATATTTAGAAATCGAGGTATATAGAGGAAACAAAGATGGATAAAAATAGAAATTTGATAGAGAAATTAATTTTACATTTGCTAGATTTTCAAAGGCTAAACATTGTCTAAAATGGTTTTTCTCCCTTGGCTTCTTTTGTACACCTTTGGTGATATTTCATAATTATTATTATTTGATATTTAAAAAGGGTAAAGATTTGTCTTCTCATTAACTTGAGTATTTGCTAACTATAACAAATAGTTAAATAACATGCTTATTTCAAAGGTTTTCTCTTAAGATTTTTTTAAAAATTAGAAAAAATATCAATTTCTTTTATCTTAATATCTATAATCCAATATGCTATTGCTTTGTTTTCAGAATTATACATATAGTGCCATTTTTATTATTATCTTTCTTTATCTAGCTTTTCTAAAAAGCATTTTCTTACCCATCATTCATGCATGCAGTCATTCAATAACTGTTTATTTTTTCTTTTTAAAAATATTTTTTCAATTACAAGTAAAAATTTTAAACTTTTGTTGTTTTTTAAATTTTGAGTTCCAAATTCTCTCTTCCTTCCCCCCTTATTGTGAAAGGAAGCATTTTGATATGTTATGCATGTGTAGTCATGCAAAAGATATTTCCATATTAGTCATGTGTAAAAGAAAACACAGACAAAAAAAAACCTCCAAGAAAAACTAAGTTAAAAAAGGTAGTCTATTGTTTTTGAAACAGTGATGTATTAAAGTTACTTAAATAAAACCATCTGACATAATTCTAACATATTATCTTATTTAAAATTCTGTGGCTCCTTTCTCTATTTCATATTCCTATTATTTTAGTTGTTCCCACTGTGGACTACCTGTTTTCTGTTTCCAGTGACTACTACACATTCCTAGATTAGCACGAGATTGAATGTAGTATGCATAGCTGGCATCCACTGATTTCTTCTTTTCTGTGTAGATTGGAATTTGGAATTCCAACAGTGGTCTTAATATGACTGACAGCAATAAAGACAAGTCCACTAATATCACTGATTCACTAGCTAATCGAACACTCATAGTTACCACCATTCTGGTAAGTCTGCTTTATTAAAATCATGCTCTCATCTGTTGTCATCTGCCTGATAGACCCCAAATAATTCTTCCATTTACTTCACTCTTAAAAAACACCTTATATCTATAAAATGCTAGACATATATTTTTTATAAACATATTTTTATTTACAAATATTTCCTTACCATATTCCTGAGAATTCCAAAATTATTTGGGGGGTTAGGGGGAGGAAGATTTAACCTTTTCTGAAATTTTCACTTCAGGAAAAAATATTTGAAAAAATATCAGCATTATTCAAATTAACCAAAACATTTAATTATATAACCTCATACCTTGACAGGTTTAGCCTTGAAATATCATTAAGTGTAAACTATGCTACTTCCCTCTGCAATGCCTTCACACAGGCTCTTCCCCATGCCTGGAGTGTACTCCCTCCTTATCTCCACTTTTTAGAATATTTAGCTTCCTTAAAGACTCAGTTCTTTATGAATGCTTTTATTGAAGAAATTTATATTGTAGTGGTTCTCTGCCATTACAATAACGTCACTCCAATGCAACGAGCACATATTACATGCCTACTATGTTCAAGGCGCTATGCTAGGAAACCAAGACAAAAACAAATCAGTCTCTAACTTCATGGAGCTTTCATTCTATTGGAATGTGTGTGTGTGTGTGTGTGTGTGTGTGTACACACACATACATACATATATTTATATATATACATACATACATACACATACATATAATATGTATATGTATATATACATGTGTATATATATATATATACATAAATATAAATTTTAAAAGGGAAAAAGCACTAACAACTGAGGAATCAGGAAGGACATTCAAAAGAGGGTGAGCCTCTAAGAGTACAAAGGATTCTAAGGGGTAGAAGTAAGGAAGGACTGCATAGTACAAGTACAGAGAGGTAAGATAGAATTTGTTTTTTGGTGAGGATACTCAGACTGGTGTCTATGCATCAATCTCTATTGGTGCATATACATATGAGTCTCAAAAAAAATGTAATCAACTACTTTCAGTGGAGGTTTATACCTGGAGAAAGAAACAGGAAAGGTGACCTCAACCAGGTTCAAGGCGGGAGCTAGAGACCCTGACATGCCAGTGCAAGGGAGTGAAGGGAAGATTTTCTCTCTATTGGTCATCTGGTAGTTTCCAATAAAATCCAACAAGCAAAAGTTACTATGTGCCTGGCATTGGGTTAGGATCAGAATATACAAAGACAAAATAAACCAAAAAGTACCTTTCCTCATTCTCCTTGGGGGAACAAAAGGTAAACAAATGTGTGTGTGTATGTATGCATGCACGTATACACACATAATGTCTTCAGATGAAAACATCAGAACCTAAGGAAGGGAATGGGACTTCATGGTAGTCCCAACTTTGGCTACCTCTATCCACTCTAATCCTGACTCATTCAGGTACTTTCGGGTCCTCTAGTTCTCCCTTAATCTGGGGTATGAACTAGCTTGTGAGATTCGATTGTTAAATTTTCCATGTGAGCATTTACACCTCAGAAATTGGCAACCACTCTAAATTAGGCATGATTTGTTGTTTTGTTAAGTGTCTAGATTTAATAATGCAAATTAAACTTTAGTGTTCAAATTAAACTATTAGTGTTTGTTTGTTTCTGAAACCCAATTGTTAACATTTACCAGCATATCCTTAAGCCTCCCCTACTCTGAGATCCTTATTTACTACTAGCCTACACAGGCTGGAGTTTGATACTTACAAGCGATCAATTCTTCCATCTTTTCTGTGCCAAGGTGCCCAGACAGCCAGATCACCTTGAATGAGAAGACTGATTGAGCATTAGTACATTCTGTAATTGGCTCATCTTTCCATGTATTGCTGATTTTTAAACTTAAGAATTTATCTATGTATATATATGTGTGTGTGTATATATACATATGTATATATACATATACATACATACATATATATAGTAAGCTTTACAGAACTTGGATAAATATTAAAATGCTATCTAAATATGATCAAGTATTATTTGTAATTTGTTTACTGTCTTTCATATAGGAAGAACCCTATGTAATGTTCAAAAAGTCTGACAAGCCTCTGTATGGAAATAATAGATTTGAAGGGTACTGCCTGGATTTGCTTAAAGAGTTGTCAAATATTCTGGGTTTCACTTATGATGTTAAACTAGTTCCTGATGGTAAATATGGAGCCCAGAATGACAAAGGAGAATGGAATGGGATGGTCAAAGAACTTATAGATCATGTAAGAAAAACTAAATATCATTCTTTTACATTCACACACACACAGAGGGCTTTTGCAAACCTTAAAGTTCTATATAAACATCAGTTATTATTATTTATATGATAGAAAGAGATAAGGGAGATAAAGAGATGTAACTATTCCTTCAAATAACCCAAGTAATACGTAAGTAGGATGAGGGAATGTTGGTCTTCATAGCTACAAAATGAAGTCTCACGGACAGCTAAGCTTATGGTCATTTCATATCCATGAATTTTACATGCTTTTAAAGGCTCCATTGGTCATTTGCAGTCAGTCCTCACCATGGAAAAGAAGTATATCTGGTCAGAAATATTGATATCTGGTCAGTAGTAAATTATCCTATATCTCTATATGAATTTAAACACATCTTTGTATATGTATACGTATAGTTGTTTAAATTGTTCAAATCTTTGAAAATTAATCCTCATGATACCTTTCCTATTCAAGAATTTATAGGAATTAGGGGCAGGGTGGGGGAAGAATACTTTAAACATCACACATATTTCAGATGCTGTGTCAGAGAAAATAAACCCCTTTTATGGTTTATTTTTCCAGAAAGCTGATCTGGCTGTCGCTCCTCTTACAATTACCTATGTGAGAGAGAAGGTCATTGACTTTTCCAAACCTTTCATGACACTGGGCATTAGCATTTTATACAGGAAACCCAATGGCACAAACCCTGGTGTCTTCTCCTTCCTCAATCCTCTCTCTCCTGACATTTGGATGTATGTTCTCTTAGCCTGCCTTGGAGTCAGTTGTGTTCTTTTTGTGATTGCAAGGTAAGTTGAACATGAATGAATCTTACTTAAACATGTTTATGTACAAATGATATGTCTTGGAGCTAAACACAATTTAGGATTTTAAAGTGGCATTAGAGTCTCATTAGATGTTCAAATATGGAAAGATTTTCCACCTGAAGTCACTGTAAAAACTATTTTCTCTTTACATATACATTTTAGCTTTAGAAAAAGGTAACAGTTAACACCAGCCTCATATGGGCACATGTAATTGATTCTTTGTTTTATTTTATTGTAATTTCAGCTTAGTCCTAAAATGTCTTAATTGAGTGGATATCAGCATGTTTTAGTCTTTTTGAAAGATCTGTATAGCAAAACTGGGAAGAATTGGCTAAGAATTGTCTAATGGAGTAGAAAATAGTGGCATAAATGGAAATCTATTAAGTTCTTACCAACAATAAAAAGTATTGGATTTGAATTTGTTTACAAAAAAAATGTTGGGAAGTAAAAAAGGAAGATTGTAGGTAATTATAAATGAACTATTATTTACCAAACTTAGAAACATGAAATCTTTATGCCATCATCAAGGAATAACTTTTATTTTCATTTATTTGTTTTCCAGATTTTACTCTATGTTTAAGGTCTCAGCTTTACATGTTGGATTTTGAAGGGTTTTTAGGCTTATAATAGAGCTCATTCTCCATATATATTTGATTCTATATTAAAATATCATTATTTTATCTTTCAGTTGCATAAAAATTGGATATCTTTACATAAAGAATTAAAAATGCTCTTTTTTGGTAGTTTTACCCCCTTTCAGCACTGAAATGTGCTAAACCCTTTGTGTGAAGTTTTTAAAGTGGATTTTCTGGTGGGAAAATATCAAATTTCTCAAATAAAAGAAATATTTTCCCCTGACAATACTGTGATATATACTTGTGTTTGATGCATATGAGGATAGATCTTGATAAGGATCAATGCCAGGAAAATTCTTAAAGGACTTTAAGATTTTGCCACACAATGGAACAAAATAAATTGTGTAGATTTATAGAAAGTAAATATGCTGTGGAATTATTTAAGTCCTTTATAGCTCTTAACAGAAAAAATGTGCAGTATTGTACTTTTCAAATAGCAATATTGTTGAATAAAATTGAATTAAATTGGAAAAAATAACCAATATTCATTATCACAGCATCAAATCTATATAGCAGCCTGGCATTTGTGGAAGAAAAACTCTGTACTCTGCAGTTTAGCTAAAGTTTTTAGAGATAGTAGTATTTCTGATACAAGAGAGATTCACATGGTCAAAATTTCTCCTACTCAATAAATTTCTGTATATATACATAAAAAAACAAAAGACAGTTCTATAACAAAGACAAAAATATACAGTTCAAGTTTAGTGGTTTTTACATTTTATTTATCAAGTAGAACAATGATAACCTTGATGTTGGTAGACCCCTGGAGAAAATATCTCCCTGGTATATAATAAACAATTAACAAATGTTTATTGAATAACTCACTGAAACAAATCATTCCATCTTTAACTAGTTCCCTTTCAATCTAGTTAAAACAAAGAGATAATTATATCATTTGGAAGAAAGACATTTCCATACTTAATTCTGTTACCAGGAGTAAGACCAAGACCTTCTTAGTTTCAGGGAACCAAGATTCCTACCTGAAATTGATTGCTTTCTATTGGAGGAAGACTGATTATGATTATGTCTTTGATTCAAGTGAGACCAAAGACATTAAATTAGGGCACTATCATAATGTTATTTCTTAATATTTATAGCACAACTGAGGCTTTAATACTATTTTCTTCCATAGTTGGAAGACTATCTCTATTACTGACCATAGAAGAGTCTATAGTCCAATTCTCGTGGTATTATTGTAAGGGTCAAATGACATAAGGTAATATTTTGTAAACCTTCCTGAAAATATACAAATAAATTTGTTATTTCATTGATTTGAATATTCCCCCCAACGATGTAGATTACAATCCATCTGAGCTAGTCTATCCTGTGCAGTTTTTGTCCAATATCTACAATTAGCTCACAAACTTGGAATCTGAAGAATTTTTTCAACTTTCTTCTGACACTTCAAGGACATCAGTGCAGCTGTCATGCCTTAGTCTTTCCACATGTCCAGTGGATTGACAGGAAGGAGGTGGAGGGGGTGGGGGAGGGACAAGGGAGGAAGGAGGGGGAAGATAAAGGAGTATTTTTCTGGTGCTTAAATTTTATATTGTAAGTCCCTTGCTGAAATGTCTTGTCATCTATTAAAGATCTGAAGGAATATATTTTGTCACGCAACTGTTGGTAATTGAGGCAAATTATAACTCATTATTATGGGATAAGGTAGAAGATTCTTATTCTAGTTCTCTTACATACAATAAAAGGATACACAGTATATTTTCTACAAATGGGCCAGGAATTTAAACAACCAACTTGCTCAATTCTTGAGCATGACTAGAAGCTCCACACTTTATCATTCACCTTAATCCTTTTTTTTGTTTGTTTGTTTGGTTTGTATTTTGCTGCTAAAGACTAGAGACCAGAGACCTTTCAGTGTGTTTCCATTTTATTTATAGATGTTCAATATTATTCCAATACACAATACGATACTAACCTGGAAAGATAAGATTTTGCAAATGGAAAAAAATTCTTCTAATAAGAGGTACCCCATTTCAACATGCTAATGTTGCTCTCAGTGGAGTTGCCACTTGTTTTCTGGATATCACTGAAAAAAAATAAGGAAAAAGAAGAAATATTTCCAAGCAATAATGGGTAGGAAGATATTTAATAAGGAATAGAGGAATGTACATTTAAACCCCTGATTGTTCATTGGAATTATGGATGAATAACCAACTCTCTCATTTTATGAAGAAACTAGGGCCCAGAGAAATTATATTATTTGACCAAGTTGACACAGCTAGTTAGTAGAAGAAATGCTTTAAGTTTTACAAAAGCATTTTATGTATGTTATCTCATTTGATTCTCCCAAAACTTTATGAGGTAAGTGCTATTATTACACCCCCTTTCTGATGAAGAATCTGAAGCTGAAAGGTTCAATGATTTGCTTAGGTCACACAGCAAGTAATTGTCTGAGGTAGGATTTGAGGTCAGGATTTCCTAATTTCAGATTAGGTCTGTTATTATATCACTTAATTACCTGCAAATTTGCTTCTTAACTAGATATGATAATCGGTTTAATATAAACATTTATCATAATTCTTCATTGCTAAAAGTACAATCATATTAAAGTAAATAAAAATTTCAAGCATGGAAAGCTCAAAAAATATTCAAAAATGTATGTTTCGTTTGAGAATATACTTAAGGTGCCTAGCGTTAATGTCATACAAACTTATTTAATCCCAGTGATTTCTAAGCCTAAATTTCCTCTCTCTTTTAGGCCTCACAATCAGATTTATGATTTTCCCTTGTGCTCTCCAAAGGCAACAACCCCCAAATATCCAGTCTTCTTCTTCTTCCACCAGCAATCTTTCCTGGCTAGTAAAATGAACTATAGAAATGCTAAACTACCTATATTCCTTTTAAGCAGCCTCCTATAGCATCCTTGTATCCACAATTCTCCTATGAAGAATCCTTCTATATAATTCAAGTTGTGCACCTAGAGAAATGGATGAGAACTTGGAAATGAATCAGTAGGCATGGGTCTGAAGAATCTAAGTCCAGAGACTCTTAAAATGGACAATCATAAAAACATGTGCAGAACCAAGCAAAACTATAGTTTGGAAATGTTGGCTTTGATATTCTGATTTTATTTTCACCACTAATCTTTGGATTTTCTGCATTGTTCAGCAGATTTGTTGGTATAAACTTTGATATTTACAGACTATTTCTGTTAACTACCACAGGTTTACACCCTATGAATGGTATAACCCCTACCCATGCAATCCTGATTCAGATGTGGTGGAAAACAATTTTACTTTACTAAATAGTTTCTGGTTTGGAGTTGGAGCTCTCATGCAGCAAGGTACCACGGTTACCCATTATTTTTGCACACATCCCACAGTCTGCTCAGTAACTTCTATGTTGGTAAACTCCATCGTCTCTGCCTAGAACATTTATTGCAAATAAATTCATACAAAATGCAAATAATATACAAAGAGACAGAAAATACACAGGGACAGAAGATGGAATTTGATAGTTAGTAGGCCAATGTGGCTGGAATGTAGTGGGGAGGGGTACGATAAATTGTAGAAACACTAAAAAATATTAGGAGGGTGCCAGGTTATGAAGGGCATAAAATGCCTAAGGATTTTAAATTTTTGATCCTGGAAATAAAAGGGAACCAATGGAATTTATTGAGTAGAGAAATGACATGAAGAGAACTATGGGGATCTAAGGGAAATCAATCTGGCAAATGTGTAGAAGTTGAACCTGAATGGAGAGAAGATTGAGGCAGAGACCTACTAGAAAGATATTGGAATAGATCAAGCAAGAGGTGATTAGGGCTGAGTGAAGAAAAGAGGACACTAGCCTTATTAAGTGCTACTATGTGCTAGACATTGTGCTAAATTCTGGGGATACAAAGAAAGATGATAAACAGTCTCTGCACTCAAGGAGCTCACAGTGTAATGACTGTGACACATGCAAACAACTATGTTCAGACAAAATATGTAGATGTAGAAGATAAATTGGAAATAACCAATGTAAGGAAGGCACTAGAATTATGGGGATCGGGAAATACTTTTTTGGATTTTACCAAAGACTTGGAGGAAGCCAGGGAAGACCAGAGGCAGAGATGAGGAAGGAGGTCATTGCAGACATGGGAGACAGCCAGGGAAAATGCCTAGATTTGGGAGATGGAGTTACTTGTTCAAAGAACAGCAAGGAGGTCAAGGTCATTAGATCACAGAGTATAAGTGGGGAAGAGGTAATACAATATAAGAAGACTGGAAGGGTGTTAAGAGGCACAGACTGTAAAGGGCTTTGAATGACAGAGTATTCTCATTTGATCCTGGAGATGATAGAGAACCACTGGAGTTTATGGAGCAGGAATGACACGGTCAGACTCATGCTTTAGGAAGATCAGTTTGGCAGCTACATGGAGAGTGGCCTAGAGTAAGGAGAGACTTGAGTGGGGAGATCAGCCCAGAGGTATGAGGTGATGAGAGCCTGTTTTGGGGTGGTGGTAGTATCATAGGAGAGAAGTAGGTGCATTGGAGAGATGTTATAAAGGTAATAATCAATAGATTGGATACATGACCCGAGAGTGAGAGTTGAAGGTGACACCTAGGTTGTAATCTTATGTGACTGGGAGAATTGTAGAGAAGTGTAACAACAATGCTGCTTGCAGCTGCTGTGGAGGTATAAGGTCAATACTACCAGCACACAGGAGGGCTGTTAGCACAGGTTCTTTGATCTGTTTTTCTAAGGAAAGCAACTTTAAGGGGTTTACAATTCACTTTAATTAAACATACAAATACCATTCACTTAAACAGAGCAAATAACACAAATCAGCACTTCTAACTATCTGTCCATAGCAATACATACATAGTTAGCAGAGAGAGAAGAACCAACATCTGGGTTTTCAAAGCCGGGGGGCTCCTTAATGACCACCTAGAATCTC
The DNA here is from genome assembly GCF_011100635.1 of Trichosurus vulpecula. Lineage (NCBI taxonomy): Eukaryota > Metazoa > Chordata > Mammalia > Diprotodontia > Phalangeridae > Trichosurus > Trichosurus vulpecula. Next base: position 379,386,119 of record NC_050574.1, read on the forward strand.
ATCTGGCCAAATCAGATGAACACTCTTCCAATGAGTAAGCCCCAAAGCAAAATGCTAACCTCAGAGTATATGTATACTTCTTCAGGGCCAGAGGGCATCACAACCATGTGACTCAGACTCATGTGACTTAGGCTTTCTTGTAACTTAAGCAGGTCATCAAAGACTCTTGATTGAAACAAAGGCAAGACTCAATCAAAGGCACTTGATTGCCTTAGTGCTGAGAAGCACTCTAAAAGAAAAAGCAGCAAAAAGTCCCACTTTGCTTGCCATTACAGGAAGTTGTGAAGAGGGGAAGATTTTGAAGAAAGACAACGAGTTCTATGTCAGACATAATGAGTTTGAGGGGTATAAGGGACATCCAGTTTGAAATGACAGTTGGTAATGCAGGACTGTAGTATAGGAGAGAGACTCATGCTGGATACATAGAAGATCACTGAACCCAAGGGAGTTGAGATTAGCAAGTAAGAGCATAGAGAGTAAAAAAGTCCCAAGACAGAACTTTGGGGGACAGCCATACTTAGTGGGCACAACAAATGATAGTCCAGGAAGAAAAAGGAGTAATCAGACATAGGAGAACCAGGAAAGCAGAGTCAGGAAAACCCAGATAAGAGAGAACATTCAGGAAGAAAAACTGATCCATGGGATCAAATGCTGCAGAGAGGTCGAGAAAGATCAGGGCAGAGAAAGATCCATTAAATGTAGCAATTATCATTGGTAACTCCGGGGAAGGCAGTTTCAATTGAACGATAAGATTAGGAGTCAGACTGGGGGGAATTTAGGAGTGAGAGGAGAGGAAATGGAAGAAACAAGTATATACAGACTTTTTCCCCCAAGTTTAGCTGCAAAGAGTAGGAAAGCTATCGGATAATAGTCAAAAGTGATGATAGAATCAAGTCGGGATTTTTTATAGATGGGGAAATATAGGTGTGTTTGTAGGCATCAGGCAAGGAACCAGCAGCAGAGAGAAACTGAAGGTTATCAGGGGTAATAGTATGCGTTATCTGCTAAAGAAAATGAAAGAGGTTGAGCTCCAAGGCTCATGCAGAGGAGTTGGCCTTCATAAGAGGTACCTTGGTATAATAACCTCTCTGAGGCACATATTGGCAGATACATTAGACTCAAAGCTCCTGCATAGAAATACATACAATACACGATACACTAATGTTGAAAACCCAAATATTTGAATAAAGAATACAAATTGCTCTGCATGTAGTTAGGTATTGTTTATTTGGGTGTTGTTTCATAATTACAGACACCAAGCCTGATTTTCTAGAAATCCCAACTATATTTTAGTGAATGTAATTTGTTTTTAGGACATTTATCTGCAGAGTAATTACTTTCAAAAAATCTGAGGTGAGATTTCAACAAATGCCAAAGGGAAACAGATTTTATAATAGCAGGTAGCTATATGCACATGACTAGGACTACACTGGGTATTGCACACCTATAGTATATTATATTTAATGTTTAATCTGTTTGGAGTTTATCATCATGCACAGCAAACCATGGGATGTGGTGCCTGCTAGTTACCACTACCTTGGGTACATGACAGTGAGCCCCAGCCAGACTCTGCTTGTCTTTTAAGAAGCTTAAAAGTATTCTTAAAAAGCACTTATTTCCACATATGAGTCTTGAGATATGTGTTATGTTGAGTGCACCTGGCATAACTATTATGGAGAGTGAATAAAAGAGGAATGGTGGTAAACATCTGCATCTACTGTTATAGTCTTCTTTATCAACAGATATTTGTTGCTGTGCTCAACTGGAAGCCATTTGGGGGATTGATTTTTAATTTAGTGATCAGACTTTCTCTTTTCTACATTGTATGAGCAAAGCCTGGATCAGGATTGGCTGTCATGTCTGCCCATAGGAAGCAAATTTGACACTTCTGACATTATTGTTTTTAACCTTGATTTTTACTAGTAATATTCCACTTAGTAATAGTTCAAAGTACACTCCTCCATCCAAAGTTCTGAGCTCATGGTTAATGTCTAACTTGTTTAAGCAAATTACTGAGAGGAATAGAGAAATTGGTATACAGAAATCCCAGGCAAGGAAATTCCTCCTACTAATGAAGGTTGGCACCTCCTCTGTAAATTATAGTCTTAGGAACTTAACTTGAGAACTGAGAAGTTAAGTAGCTTTTCCCTGGCTCTCTCTTGACTAAGCCACAGTGCCTCCTAAAGCAGATCAGTTAAAGACAAAAATTTGAAAATTTGTGCGATAAGGAATAATGACAGTTAAGTAACCTGATTTGTAAACCCAATATCTTATTAAAAAGTGGCATTGATTCCATTAAAGTTAAATTTTTTTTCCATTTCCAGAAGACTGTCATCCATAACCATAAAAATATTACTTTAACCCATAATCTTACTCATAACTAATTCCTTATGTTTTAGTAGCTACTTATTCACCCATTGTCCCATCTATTTACTTTATCTTATATTCCAAACTAAATTGAAAATTTATCAATTCAGTCACAGACATGGGTATGAATATATAGTGCTAAAAAGAAAAAAAACCCACCCCCACAACATAACAGCATTTCTACTAAATTATATGGACTAGTTGTATAGCTATTATTACGTGAAATAGATATTTTTCGATTGTCGTCAAATAAAGATCTAACCACTCAATTTTCCCAGGAAAACAAATCCTGAAAAAAAAACAAAAGATTAAAGATTGAAGTGAAAAATTCTTATTCTAGGAAGTGCCTCATAATCTTTTCTCTATTTGGATTAAATTACCTACCTGGATCTAGAATAAGAACAATTAAATAGGAATCGCTACTATAAAATTTATTTGTTCTATCCAAAGTGAATCAAAACACAAAGATACTTACTAACATGAAGGAAAATGTATTTCTTAATTTAAAGTCTGGGGGGTCTTTTAATGCTGAGCTCTGATCAGTTTACCAAGGGCCTTGACCAGTCTTTGATCTTCATGGTGATTATGAGTGCTTATTTCTGGGTGAAATTTAAGTATAAACCTCTTTGCCTGAAAAATTGGATTATTTCATCTTTTACTTTTAAATTGTAGCCCCACATATCTTTAAAACAGTCAGTTAATTCAGTGGAAAATTCAGTCAAACCTATTTGTTCACATCCAGTAGATAATACATATATTGATTATTTTTTTTCACTTTTCAATAACTTCTCATGCCTGTCATTACTAGGCATAGTGAATGACAGTACAATGACTCTAAGAACAGACTCAGGATGACTTTAAATTAAACCTGATCAATTCCAACCTACCTATGAAGAGTAAAACTGTAGTAAATTGTATGATTTTGGCCTCTAACAATCAGTCTATTAAGACTATATTGGCTCAGTCTCAGCAATGGCTTAAAGTCTACAAAATATAATAAAATAATAAAGTCTGTAAAATCTCCACAAAATCCCTCAGATGTTTTCCATCTGGAAAAAATTAATATTCAATGTTTTAATATTGTACTTCCATGCAAAAACCTAAAAGGAATTGTTTTATATTTAGACTTAAAAAACACTATCTGCAATAAAATTCATTTTAATGAAATTATAAAGGAATAGGATTTCAAATGAAAATGCATCTTTAGAAAACAATTAGAAACCTTTGGATTTCACATAGAGAATTTCAATACAAATGATTGTTTAGTACCATCCACACAGGTTTGTAGAAAACATACAAGTGGTGATTGAAAACTCTCCACAGTGAAAGCATTATCTCCCAAGGACATTATACAATGTAAGTTTATGTTTTTCTTTTGACTTCATTTAATATTCTTACTTTGATGATAACAGGCTCAGAGCTAATGCCTAAAGCTCTTTCTACAAGAATAGTAGGAGGAATTTGGTGGTTTTTCACCTTAATCATCATTTCATCCTACACTGCAAATCTGGCTGCCTTCTTAACAGTAGAGAGAATGGAGTCCCCCATAGATTCAGCAGATGATTTGGCAAAGCAAACAAAGATAGAATATGGGGCAGTGCGAGATGGATCAACAATGACCTTCTTTAAGGTAAGACTATGATAAGCTACGTTCTATGTGTTCTCCTCCAAAGAATGCGTAGGAGGATATATCTACAAGAAAAACACATGAACACGTTAATGCGCGCATGCACACACACACATTTAGACACTAGGAGACAAAACATTCTACATGTTTTTAACAAGGCAATTCTGTAATTGTAAATTTTTTTCATTCCCTTAGGTCACAAAATGATATGGAATCTTTTTTTTTAAATCAGTCTTTAGCTGTGACCTATAGGTTGAAACTCATTTGCCCCAAATCAGAATAATTCTGAATAGTTCACTATTTTGTGAATTAAATTGATTTATATGGAATTTAAATTAGAATATTCAAGAATTTTAGACTTGGAGTTAAGAAGAAAGGTGTAAATCCTGCCTCAAATATATACAAGTTGCACTTCTAGGAGCCAAGATGGCAGAGTAAGCAGGAAATCACTTGAATTCACCTATACACCTCCAAACACCAATAAAGTAGTGCCGCGAAACAATTCCAGAATGGCAGAATGAACAAAGGGACAGAGTGAAACAATTTTCTAGTCCAAGACAACTTGGAAGCTTGGCAGTAAAGGTCTGTCTCATTTGGGTAAAAAGGTAATGCAGTCCAGGGCACGCATTATCCCAGCAAGCCAGCAAGCCAGTGGGAGGTCCTGAGCCCAAGTGCAGATCAGTGACCAAGGGCCCACGGCCCTGTTGCAAGCATCTAGGCCAACCCCGCCCCCACCACACCCTTCTCTGTAGTCCAGCATAAGCAAGCAGGGACCCAAAAGCAACAAAAGAACCAGACCATAGAAAGTTATTATGATGACAGGGAAGATCAAGACACAAATTCATAAGACAACAATGTCAAAATGCCTACGTGAAAATCCTTAAAGAGGATTGGTCTCAAGCCCAAAAAGAACTCCTGAAAGAGCTCAAAAAGGAGTATAAAAATCAAATAAGAGAGGTAGAAGAAAAAATGGGAAATGAGAGTGATACAAGAGAATTGTGGGGGGAAAGCATCAACAGTTTGATAAAGGAAACACAAAAAATAGAAAAAGACATACAAAAATTTATTGAAGAAAACAACTCCCTAAAAAGTAGGATTGGCAAAATGGAAAAGACAGTTTAAAAACTAACTAAAGAAGAGAACTCTTTAAAAATCAGAATTGGACAAGTGGAAGCTAATGACTCCAAGAGCATCAAGAATCAATAAAAAAAATTAGAAGAAAATGTGAAACATCTCATTGGATAAAAAAAAACTGACCTAGAAAATAGATTCAGGAGAGATGATTTTAAAATGATTGGATTACCTGAAAGCCATGATCAAAGAAAGGACCTGGACATCATACCTCAAGAAATTATCAAAGAAAACTGCCCTGATATCCTAGAACAAGAGGGTAAAATAGACATTGAAAGAATCCACCAATCACCTCTGGAAAGAAATCCCAAAATGAAAACTCCAAGGAACATTATAACCAAATTACAGAACTCCCAGCTCAAGGAAAAAATATTGCAAGCAGCTAGAAAGAAACAATTCAAATATCAAGGAGCCATAGTCGGGATTACACAGGATTTAGTGGCTTCAACATTAAAGGATCAGAAGGCATGGAATATGAATTCCAGAAGGCAAAGGAGCTAGGATTACAACCAAGAATCACCTACCTAGCAAAACGGAGCATAATCCTTTAGTCATTCAATTAAATAGATGGCTTTCGAACTTTCCTGATGAAAACACCAGAGGTGAGCAAAAAAAACACACAAACTGATTTTCAATTTCAAGACTCAAGGGAAACATAAAAAGGCAAAAAGGAAAAGAAAACATAAGGGATTCAATAAGGCAGAACTGTTTGTATTTCTACATGGGAAGATGATAATTGCAGTTCTTAAGAACTGTATCACTATTACTGCAGTTAGAAGGAGTATACATGGACAGAGGATGTAAATATAAGGTGCATTTGAGGAGATGACATAAAAAAGTTGAGGAGTGAAAAAGAAGATCACACTAGAAGCAGAAGGAAGAGAGAGGTAGGATGGGGTAAATTATCTCACATGAAGAGGCATGAAAGACCTACTACAGTAGAGGGAAACGTGACAGAGTGGGCAGTGGGCATTGTTTGAACCTTACTCTCACTGGAATTGGCTTAAAGAGGGAATACCATACACAATCAGTTGAATATATAAATCTATCTTACAGGGAAGTAGGAAGGGAGGGAGTTAAGAAAGGGGGGAGGGGCTGACAGAAGGGAAGGTAGATTGGGGAAGCAAAACATTGGTGAGGAGGGAAGGGGTGAAAGGAGAGAGAGGGAAGGATAAAAAGGAGGAAAAATAAGATGTAAGGAAATACATAGTAATCTTACTGTGAATATGAACGGGATAAACTCTCCTATAAAATGGAAGTGGATAGAAGAGTGGATTAAAAACCAGAATCTTAAAATAACCATTTTACAAGAAACATACTTGAGGTAGAGAGACATACATAGAATAAAGTTAAGGGGCTGGAGCAGAATCTACTATGCTTCAGCTGAAGTAAAAAAAAAAAGCAGGGGTAGCAATCATGATCTCAGACAAAGCAAAATCAAAAATAGACTTAATTAAAAGAGGCAAGGAAGGAAACTGCATCTTACTAATAGGTACCATAGACAATGAAGTAATATCAATTCTAAACAAGTATGCACCAAGTGGTATAGCACCCAAGTTCTTAAAGGAGAAGTTAAGTGAGTAGAGAAGGAAACAGACAGTAAAATTATACTACTTGGGGATCTCAACTTTCTCCTCTCAAAACTAGATACATCTAATAATAAATCAATAATAAAATAAGTTTAGGAGGTGCATAGAATTTTAGAAAAGTTAGATATGACAGATCTCTAGAAAAAACTGAACAAGGATAGAAAAGAATATACTTTTTTCTCAGTGGTATATGGCACCTATACAAAAATTAACCATGTATCAGGGCATAAATACCTCAAAACCAACTGCAGAAAAAATGAAATATTAAATGTATCCTTTTCGGATCATAATGCAATAAAAATGACATTAAATAAACATCAATGAAAAGACAAATTAAAAATTAATTGGAAACTAAATAACCTAATCCTAAAGAATAGGTGGATCAAAGAACAAGTCATAGAAATGATCAATCATTTCATTAAAAAAGAATGATAACAATAAGACAACATACCAACAATGAGACAACAACCAAAACAATACTTCAGGGCAAATTTATTTGTTTAAATTTTTACATCAATAAAATAGAGAGAGAGCAGATCAACAAACTGTGCATGCAACTAAAATAGCTAGAAAAGAGAACAAAATAAAATCCCCAATTAAGCACCAAATTGGAAATCCCAAAAACAAAAGGTGATATTAATAAAATTGAAAGTAAGAAAAATATTGAGCTAATAAATAAAACTAGGAAACTCAATAAGATAGATAAACCATTGGTTAATTTGATTTAAAAAATAAAAAATAAAACCAAATTACCAATATTAAAAATGAAAAGGGTAAATTCGCCACCAATGAAGTGGAAATTAAAGCAATTATTAGGAATTATTTTGCCCAATTATAAGCCAATAAATTTGACAGTCTAAGAGAAATCCATGAATATTTATGAAAATATCAATTCTTCAGATTAACAGAAGAGGAAATATGCTACTTAATAACCCATTTTAGACAAAGAAATTGAATAAGCCATAAATAAACTGCCTAAGAAAAAATTCCAGGGCTAGATGAGTTTACAAGTGAATTCTACCAAACATTTACAGAAAAATTAATTCCAATACTACATAAAACTATTTGGAAAAATAGGTGAAGAAGGAGTCCCACCAGATTCCTTTTACAACACAAATATGGTGCTGATATCTAAACCAGGAAGAGCTAAAACAGAGAAAGAAAACTATTGATCAATTTCCCTAATGAACATTCATGCAAAAATTTTAAATAAAATACTAGCAAGGAGATTACAGCAATATATCATAAGGATCATACACTTTGACCTGTGGGATTTATACCAGAAATGCAGGACTGGTTCAATATTAGGAAAACTATCAGCATAATTGACTATATCAATAACCAACCAATCAATAACAAAAACCAACCATAATTGACTATATCAATAATAAAACCAAAAATCATATGATTATCTCAATAGATGCAGAAAAAGCTTTTGAGAAAATACAGCACCCATTCCTATTAAAAACACAAGAGAACATAGGAATAAATGGGGCTTTCCTTAAAATGATAAGTAGCTTCTATCTAAAACCACTAGTAAGCATTATCTATAATGGGGATAAGCTAGAAACCTTCCAAATAAGATCAGAATAAAGCAAAGATATCATTATCACCACTATTATTCAGCATTATACTATAAATATTAGCTATAGCAATAAGAGAAGAAAAAGAAATTGAAGGAATTAAAATAGGCAATGAGGAAACAAAACTATCACTCTTTGCAGATGATATGAGAGCGTATTTAGAAAATCAACTAAAAAGCAGCTTGAAATTGTTAACTTCATCAAAGTAGCAGGATATAAAATAAATCCACAATCAGCATTTCTATGTATTACCAACAAAGTCTAGCAGGAAGAGATAGAAAGAGAAATTCCATTAAAAATAACTGTAGACAATATAAAATTCTTGGGAGTCTATCCACCAAGACAAACCCAGGAACTATATGAGCACAATTACAAAACACTTTTCACGTAAATAAAGTCAGATATAAACAATTGGAAAATATCAATTGCTCATGGGTAGACTGAGCCAATATAATAAGAATGACAATTCTACCTAAATTAACTTACTTATTCAGTGGCATACCAATCAAACCACCAAAAATTATTTTATAGAGCTAGAAAAATCATAGCAAAATTCATCTGGGAGAACAAAAGGTCAAGAATATTAAGGGAATTAATGAAAAAATGCAAAGGAACATGGCCTCGCCATACCAGATGTCAAACTGTATTACAAAGGGATAATCATCAAAAAAATCCGGTACTGGCTAAGAAATAGAGTGTTGGATCAGTGGAATAGATTAGGTATACAAGCCACAGTAATAAATGACCACAGTAACCTAGTGTTTGACAAATCCAAAGACTCCAGATTCTGAGATAAGAACTCACTATTTGACAAAAGTTGCTGGGAAAACTAGAAAACAATTTGGCAGAAACTAGGCATAGACCAACATCTGATAAGGTCATAACATCATAAGATAAGGTCAAAAAGGGTACATGATTTAAACATAAAGGGTGATACCATAATCAGATTAGGAGGGCAAGGAATAGTTTATTGGTCAGATCTATGGAGAAGGGAAGAATTTAGGACCTAACAAGATATAGAGAGCATTACAAAATGTAAAATGGATAATTTTGATTACATTAAATTGAAAAGTTTTTGCACAAACAAAACCAATGCAACCAAGATTAGAAAGACAGCAGAAAATGCGAAATCTTTATACTTGCTATACTGATAAAGGACTAATTTATCAACTATATAGAGAACTTAGTCAAATTTATAAGAATACAAGTCATTCCCCAATTGATAAATGGTCAGAGGATATGAATAGGCTGTTTTCGGATGATGAAATCAAAGCTATCTATAGTCATATGAAAAAATGCTCTAAATCATTATTGATTAGTGAAATGTAAATGAAAACAACTCTTAATATACCACCTCACAGCTATCAGGTTGCCTAATATGTCAGAAAAGGAAAATAAAAATGTTGGAGAGGAGGTGAGAAAACCGGGACGCTAATGCACTGTTGGTAGAGCTGTGAATTTATCCAACCATTCTGGAGAGCAATTTGCAACTATGCTCAAAAGGCTATCCTAAAGAGATCATAAAAAAAGAAAAAGAACAAAAATATTTATAGCATCTCTTTTTTGGTGGAAAAGAATTGGAAATTGAGGAGATGACCATAAATTGGGAAATGGCTGAAAAAGTTGTGTATGAATGTAATGGAATACTATTATGCTCTAAAATGACAAGCAGGTAGATTTTAGAAAAGCCTGGAAAGACTTACATAAACTGCTACAAAGTGAAGTGAGCAGAACCAGGAGAACATTGTACACAATATCAGCAACATTGTGTGATGACCAACTATAAATTACTTAGCTCTCCTCAGTAATACAATGATCTAAGACAATTACAAAGAACTAGTGATGAAAAATGGTATCCATATCTAGAGAAAGAACTGATGAAGTCAGAATGCAGACTAAAGCATATTATTTTCATTTTCTTTACTCTTTTTCATGATTTTTTTCTTTTGACCTATTTCTTTTTTCTCAACATGTCAAATATGGAAATGTGCTTTACGTGATTACACATATATAACCTATATCAAATTTCTTACCATCTTAGGGAAGGGGAGGTTAGGGAAGGAGAGGAAAAAATTGGAATTAAAATTTTTTAATGAATGTTAAAAATTGTCTTTACATGTAATTGGAAAAAAAAAATTTTAAATTTTTTACAAGTTATATGACCCCAAGCAAATCATTTAACCTATATCAACTTCAATTTCCTCTTTTATAAAATGGGGAGGTTTAAATTGATGACCTCTAAGGTACCTTACAGCACTAAATGTATTATTCTGTGATTTCATGATTCTCTCTACTTATATGAGAGAATAATGACAAAGTATGCCTAGCGGATTTCAGAATTTATTAAAGAATAAGATGACCTGAGGTACAACAGGATCTATTAAATTTCGTCAGAATTTCCTAAAGAGGAGGGGGAGAAAAATCAGAAGAAGGGAAGTAAGGAGGTAAGTAATGGCAAAGAAAGGCAAAGCCAGATAGCATGCAAGGGGCATTTAGAGTAGCTCAGGAGGCCTGGCAGGAAAAGACAACGACTGGCATATTGGTCTGTAATAATACTATTGTTAGAATAAATATCTCTGTCAGTGAGATGTGACTGCTTCTACAAATCAAAGAAATAGGTAGGATCCCATAGAGTTGCAGGCCTAAAACTACTTAAAACTTTCTCAGGATTACCTTGATTTGGAGAATAATGGAGTGAATGGTACTCCTTCATGTTATGGTACATCAAGGTGAGATACACTGGACCAAATGAGAAATACCAATTGCCTACTTGAGAGAAATGTTTCCATACAAATTGTGCAGACAAAAAAGCAGACAAATCATAATTATATATTAAATGGATTGACATGTGGAGTTTTATGAGGTGCTGTCATAACAGAACTGGAAATAGGTCTTATCACTTATAGTCAAGGGTTTTATATTGCCTTTGGTCAATGTTATACTGTCACCTCCAAGTAGTACAAAAAACTATACTATTGATCAATACAGGGCAAGCATAAGAAATAATTCATCTCTAATCCTAGATTAGATAAAATAAGATGAAACTGGGGAGCCACTGATATCAAAAGAGAAAAGTTGAAGCACTTAAGGTTGCTGAAAATCTTCAATACTTCATGGAAGAAAATGGGATTCTGCTTCCCTACTCCCACACCTGCCCTGCTTGGAATAGTCCACAAAGGAGAGGCTATATGGCTCACACTTAGAATCTTCAAACCCTTCCCTAAGCTAGCCAATAGGAGCCTGTTAATGATCTTCCACTCCCTGACTTCAACCAACTCCATAGGGGAAGGAAGCAGACCAACAAAAGCCCAGCATACTCTCTTCTTTATTCTCTGCATTTCTCCCAAAACACTACCCATCTCAGAAGAGCAGTCAAGTAACTAAGCCTCAGTATTCTTGGTCTTCGTTCCACATTAACCAGTTGGCAATAAAATTTGTTTCACGTTTGGAAAAGATATTAATAAGAAATGTTGTGGAGGAACACAGCAGCAAATATCTAAAAAAGATCCCAGATGAAACAACAATGAAGAAAATGAAGCAAAATGAGAGAAGCAGAGGTGGTGGATTCAAAAATAACAGAATTATAGAATAAGAAATGTTTTTGTGCATGGTCAATTTGGGAATTTGTTTTGCTTGATAATGCACATTTCTTATAGGAATTCTCTCTCCTCCCTCCCTCAACTCCCAATCATGAGGTAGAAGGTAGAAAAAATTTTTTTGATTAAAAAAATAAGATTTAATTTTAAAAATTTAAGGAAAAAAATTGAGGTAGATTCTTGCATAGACTCTAGAACTACATAAAGAGATGGTCAAAGACCAGAGGAGTTTGGGAAAGGATATATACCAAGGAAACCAGTACAAGACCTGGTAAATGGACCTAAAGCTTGCAAGCTCCACGACAATATGTAATGGCAAGCAAAGTGGTACATTTTGCTGTTTTTCCTTTTAGTGTGCTTCTCAGCGCTAAGGCAATCAAGTGCCTTTGATTGAGTCTTGCCTTTGTTTTAATCAAGAGTCTTCCATTGAATCTAGAGTCTTTGATGACTTGCTTAAGTCACAACAAAGCCGAGGTCACATGAGTTTGAGCCACATGGTTGTGACACCTCCACAGCAACTGCCAGTAACAAGACCAACAACACCAGCACACAAGAGGGCTGCTAGCACAGGTTCCTTCACTTGCTTTTCTAAGGAAAGCAACTTTAAGGGGTTTATAATCTCACTTTAATTAAACATACATATATCATTCACTTAGTTCAGGGGGAAAAGTCTGAACTTCAGATAAAATACAAACAGAAATTACAAACAGAGAAAATAACACAAATCAACAGACAGGCTTCTAACTGTCTGACCATAGCAATACAGACATAGTTATCAGAGAGAGATGCACCAACATTTGGGTTTTCAAAGCCAGAGGGGTTCCTTAACGGCTACTCAGAGTCTCATCTGGCTAAAACACATAAACATTCTTCCAATGAGTAAGCCCCAAAGCAAAATGCTAACCTCAGAGTATATATACACTTCTTTAGGGTCAGCCCACAGAGGGTGTCACAAAATATAAGCAATCAGATAAATGCCCCAAACATAATAAAGAAATATTATGGGTTAAAAGAAACTCAAGAGGTAAACACAGACAAAGAGAATAACTTTACAACAATACAATTAGATCCTCTGAGGTGGAAAATTGGCTTTGTCATAGGGATTACAAGAATGGCAGTCTCAAAGGCAAGAGACAAAACATGAAATTAGAATTGAAATAGGAGTCCAGGAGGAAAAGATGGAAAATCATACCTAAAAGATTCTCTGAAAAATAGGATAGAGGGTAGAGTTAAGATGGTGGAGTGAGAGCCAGATTTTTTTGCCTACTTCTCCCAACATGTTCTAATCCACAACAATGTGGAAAATGTGCCAAATCAAATTCTGATCAGGAAAGCAAAGGGAGTCACAGTGAGTCATTTTTCAGCTCAGGGCAGCTTAGGAAGACAGAAATAGATGGGTATGCAGACATTGGGGTGGGGGCTGGCCAAAAGAGCAGCACAGTAGAGGAGCAGCAAGTGGAAATGGCAGCTGCAGGAGCAGTGGCAGGGAGTAGCCCAGCATCCAAAGATGGTAAAGGCACTGAACACCTGGGCAGAAAGAGATCCCAAGGACCCCTATACTAGTACTGTGTACAGAAATGGCTGCCATCGGGCAGCTCTGTCACCCATTACCCAGTTCTGTATCAGATTTCCAGGGCAGAGAGGACAGTCCTGGTTGTGGTCCCAGTCACAAGGGAACAGAGGCCCTCTCTGCATAAGAAGCAAAGAACAAGCACATGCTTGTGTGACTCTGAGCCCAAGAATAGGGTAGGGACTCATTTCTAACCTTTAGTCCTGCACATCAGCCTACAATGGAATAAAGCAGGGTAAAAGACCAAAACCAAGGAGGAATGAGTGGTTCAGTCACTCAGAACTTACAGAAACTTCCAGCATGCCAATAGTGATGGAGTGCCTCAACAATCTATAGGCCAAACAAGGTCACAGATTTGCAGTGTAAACTAGGAAGGCAGTGAACTGACCTTTCCCCAGATCACACCACTTTGGAAGCACCAAAAGTTTGTAAGCACCCAGAATGAGCTGTGAAAACAGGAAAAGGACAGAAAAGACAGAGGTTCAGGCCAGAAAACTCTCCCAGAGTTGAATAGAACCAATACCACATAAAGTCTAATGCAAATAAGTAAGTTGGAAAGATGAGCAAACAAAAACAAACAAAAAGAATCTGATTGTTAAAAGCTACTATAGTGTCACAGAAGCTCAAGACACAAACAGAAAAAGACAATGCTTTGAAAATGTTTATAACCAAACCTCAAATAAAAAATGCAAATTAGACAGAAGTCCAACAAAAATTTCTAAAAAGTTTTAAAGAAAAAAATTTTAGAAGAGCAAAAAATGATTTGGAAAATCAAACAAGAGTGGTAGAGGATAAATTAGGGAAAGGAATTAGAGCTACGCAAAAAAAAATTATGAAAAGAAAATTAACAGCTTGGTAAAAGCAATACAAAAATACTGAAGAAAATAATGTTTTAAAATCAAAATTGATCAAATGGTAAATGAGGTACAAAACCTCACTGAAGAAAAAAAACTACATGAAAATTATGATTGTCCAAGTGGAAGATTATAACTTCATGAGACATAAAAAAACAATAAGACAAAGTCAAAAGACAGAAAAAATAGAAGAAAAATGTGAAATATCTCATAGAAAAAACAAAATAACTGAGATGGAAAATAGATTAAGGAGAGATAATTTAAGAATCATTGACCTACCTAAGAGCTTTGAACCAAAAGAGACTAGGCATCATATTTCAAGAAATTATAAAGGGAAACTACCCAGCTACTTAGAACAAGAGGGCAAAGTAGAAATTGAAAGAATCCACTAGGTACCTCCTAAAAGAAATCCCAGGAAAATCATAGCCAAAATTCAGAACTCTCAGGTAAAGGAGAAAATTACTACAGGCAGCCAAAAAAAAAAGGAATCACATTCAGGATCACACACAATTTAGCAGTTACCACTATAAAGGAGGGCAACTAGGTGGTGCACTTGATACAGTGCTGATCCTGGAGTCAGGAAGATTCATCTTCTTGATTTCAAATCCAGCCTCCAACACTTACTGGCTGTGAGACCATGGGCAAGTCACTTAACACTGTTTGTCTAAGTTCCTGACCTCTAAAATGAGCTGGAAAAAAGAAATGGCAAACCACTCCAAGAAAATACCAAATGGGGTTAGACATGACTGAAACTACTAAACAACAACAACTTAAAGGAACCTAGAGGACTTGGTATGTGATATTGCAGAAGGCAGAAAACTAGGATCAAAACCAAGAACAACATATTCAGCAATACTGAGTATAATCTTACGGGGGAGAAATGGATATTTAATGAAGTAGATGATGTTCAAGCATTCCTGATGAAAAGAACTGAAATTCAAACACAAGACTCAGGAGAAGTATAAGAAGGTAAATATGACTAAGAAGGACTAAACGAGAATAAACTGCTTACAATTCTATGTGGGAAAGTGATACATTTAAGTTTTTTATCACTAGGGCTATTAAAGTCTACCTTGATAAAGGGCATGGGTATGATTCTATCTCAAAGGAAGAATGGAAGGGTGAGAAGAAGGAAGAAGAGGGAGGAAGGGAGGGAAAGAATAGAAATAGGGGAAATTATCTTACATATATCAGGTGGGCAAGGAAGAATTTATATAATAGAAGAGAGAATCAGGGAGGGGCAGGCAACATATGAAACTCACTCCTCTGAACTGGCTGAAGGAAGGAAGAATATACATACACAGACAGTTGAGTACAGAAATTCATCTTACCCAGTGGGAAAACAGGAGTGAAAGGGGTAAGAGAAAAAGGGGAAGGATAAGAGAGGGGAGGACAGATTAAGGGAAATAGTAAGAGGGAACAGGATAAAAAATAAGACAAATATGGTAGTCTAGGATAGAGGGAAACACACAGCAATCGTAGCTATGAATTTGAATGGGATGAACTCATCTAAAACAGATGAGGATAGCAGAACAGAATAGAAACCAGAATCTAGTAATATGTTGCTTACAAAAACAAACTTGAAACAAGGAATTAAAATATACTAAAAAAGAGTTGGTCAGATAGGTAGGAGATTCAGTAGAGAGTAGTGACGGAAGAAAAGAGTAAGTGGCCGAGGAGAAACCCAGAGGAAGAGAATATCAAGAAGAAAGTGGTCTCGGTTTAAAAGACTGCAGAGAGAGGTCAAGAGGGATGGGACTGAGAACATTCCATTGGATTTGGTGAGTTTGAAATCACAAAGAACTTTGGAGAAAAGTTTCAGTTGAATGAGAGAGCTCAAGAAATTTACCACAGTACACAAAGATACAGACTGGATTAAAGCCCTAAGCCAGTGTGGCCAGGTGTGAGGATGTAGAGGTTTGTGTAAGGTGAAGAGAAAGCCCCCACCCTTGTCATGTAGGCAAGGCCATCCTACCTCTCTACTCCATGTCTCATTTTATGAGGCAGGACCTCTTTGGTCCCTGTCTTCAACTCCATCCCCACAGATTTCTATGTGCATGTTTAGATGGGGGAGTAATGAAGAGGGCAGATAACTCAACATCACCAGTTTCTCTGCCCACCTCACCAGACCACCACCAACTTTTTTTTATATATGGTAATTAATTTTTTATTATTAATTTTTTTTAGTTTACAACACTCAATTCCACAAGTTTTTGAGTTCCAAATTTTCTCCCTCTCCTTCTCTTCCCCACTCTCCCCTCAAGAGGGCATGTGATCCGATATAGGTTCTACATAAACTTTCATATTAAACTTCTTTTCCAATAATCAAATTGTAAAGAATTATAACCAATGAAATGAACCATGAGAAAGATGTAACAAAACCAAAAATAAAATAAAATAAGAGAGAGCAAATAGTTTGTTTCAATCTGCATTCAGATTCCACAATTCTTTCTCTGGATGTGGACAGCCTTTTCCATCATGAGTCTTTTGGAGCTTCCTCAGAACCTTGCATTGTCGAGAAGGGCCAGGTCTATCAAAGTTAGTCATCACAGAAGCAATGTGCCTGTGGTTGTGTACAATGTTCTCCTGGTTCTGCTCCCTTCACTTAGAATCAGATCATATAAGACTCTCCATGTTCTTATGAAGTCTGTCTGCTCCTCATTTCTTATAGCACAATAATATTCCATTACATTCACATACCACAATTTGCTTAGGCATTCCCTAATTGATGGGCATCCCCTTGATTTCTAATTCTTTGCAACCACAAAAAGAGCTGCTATAAATATTTTTGTACACATGGGTCCTTTTCCCCCTTGTATGATCTCTTTGGGATACAGCTCTAGGAGTGGTATTGCTGAGTCAAAGGGCACACACATTTTTATAGCCCTTTGGGCATAGTTCCAAATTGCTCTCCAGAATGGTTGGATCACACTTACTTCTTTTAACCCCCAGTGAGGAGAGAACCAGAATCAGGTTTGTCTTCATGTAGTAGGTTTATAAAAAATGAGATAAATATTAGTAAGATTCTTTAATAAAAGGGTACAAACCCCTGACCCTTTATCACTTTCACACTTCGGCAACTACAATGCTTTCATCTTTTTGTAACTCTCTGGGGTGTAAAGGGCGTTCATGGAGGACTAGCACCTCCGGTATGAGGGCTTACTAAGCCCTTTTCAGATTTTGGCATCCATCTCTTACCCAATTCTCACCTGTGGCTCCAAGAAACTGTAGTATGTGCAGTGGCCACACTCCAGTAAAACTGTCTCAGCAGATGGGCTAAAGGTAACTTGAGGGTAACTAACTGGCAGGCCTCAAACCCATTTCTGAGTTAGGGGGAAGTCTACCGCAAGCATGAAAAGACTTATCCTGGCAGAATGGGTCGATGAGGACAATTATTTCCAACTGCCATGAAGGCAGCTGAAGCAGGCACTGTGGAGCACTTACAGCTTGGTCAGATATCGAAGATGCCAACATCATCCACTGTATGTTGGGCCATGGCTAGTTGTCTTGACTTTTGTCTTGCCACTGGACTTTGATGATTCCAGAAGAGAGTGCGGCTGATGGCTTTGTGCAACTTTGTTTCACTTAAATCCAATTCATGTGCATGTCAAGACATCGCTGTATTACCATCAGTTCTCTTTAAGAAGCAAGAGATGAACAACATAACAGCAAACTCTCTGTTCACAAATAAAGATGCTCTTAAACCAAGGAAGTTATAATTGATTATATCTTTACCTAAACCACCCATGATACCAAATTAAAAACATAAAGCACATTTTAAAGAATAGGAAAATTTTAGAGTAAACAATATTGGGCAACAATTTTGGACAGCAAAAACACTGGGTGATTGGGAAAGGAAATGCAGAGTATTTTTCTTTAGAAAAGAACCCAAATCATTCTTATTCTCTTTCAGTTAGACCCCTACTTGCAGTCCTGACAGGTAGAAGTGGCTGCACCATCTAGCTGTCTCTATGCCATTCCTCGTATGTCTTTTAGTCTCTGTCTCTCTGACTCTCTCTTTCAGGGACAAGCAAAAGTGAAAATGCTTTTGCCATGTGGGCACTAAGTTCTCAAAATCCTACAAAGTTTTCTCATTTACTCCTTCCTCACTTCTCAAGATGTTTCCCTAACAGCATAAGGGGAAAAAACAAAAACAAATTGTTCCTTTTAGACATAAGTCCTCCCAAACCTAGGGTCTTGACATACCGAAGTTCAGTTTCACCAGCAGAATTTTATTCCTTAGTTTGCAATTCTTCACAATTGAGAAATACTACAAATTATACTCCAAAACAATATTTACTGAACAATACTTACTGGAATTTCACAGCATCTTGCTATTGCTATTCTTCTGCTATTGCAACTACTCTCCAGGATATATAGCTGGGTGATTTCACATTAACAATTTATCCCTTCTATTTCCTTTTCTATTTAAAAACCCTTTTGATTAGATGCTAAGCCAAATACATTTTTACCAATGCTCGTTAGATACCCTCAATCTTTGGTCAAGAACCAGTGAGTAAGCTGTTCCAGAAGATCATAGTACTTCTCTTTCAGTTAGGCATGTGCTGTTTTAATTCTAGAATATTTTCCTCTGTCTAATCAAGGTAGAAAAAGGAGTTTGAGGTAATAATGCAATCAATTCAATAAAAATAAACCTCTTATTATTTTAACTCCACTGTTTGAAAATCATTACCTTTGTACCTAGAGTCCCTGTTTGCAAAGGATGAGACTACTATGTGTTATTTGAAAAAATTAATTTGAAAAAGTACAGAATATTTTCTATTATCTTTCCACAGCTACATTCTTTCTCTCCTTACAGAAATCAAAGATATCCACTTATGAGAAAATGTGGGCTTTCATGAGCAGCAGGCAACAGACAGCCTTGGTAAAAAATAACGATGAAGGTATCCAGCGTGTGCTCACCACCGACTACGCTCTACTGATGGAGTCCACTAGCATTGAGTACGTGACTCAAAGAAACTGCAACCTTACTCAGATCGGAGGACTCATTGATTCCAAAGGTTATGGAGTGGGAACCCCTATTGGTAAGATGGTAAAGGTACATGACCTTGGCACTGAATGCCATCATTCCGGTTAGGAAGTTAGAAGTGAGCTAGGAATAAGTTCTCTTTGCCCTTTCTTATTTAGTCGACATAATTGAATTATTATACGTGTCATTTTGTTTTATTTATATCTTTAACCTAGGCTTCAACCAGTATTCCTTGCATAAAGTGTGCCTGCTGCTCTTATAGGTTTTGTGTTTGTCTAAATATGGCTCCTCAACAGGCTTTAATAAATAACTCAGGAATCTCACCTACTTTTCTTCAAGGAAGACTTTAACAACTACCTAGAAGGGAACAGGAGAATGTATCACCAAGTTGTCTAGTCTGCTCTCCTCAGAAAGGTGGTACTGGACTAGAATTAAATCTATCTACTTTCATTTAAATATATCCTTTATAAACTAAGGTGTAAAGATTAAATTCAAAGGCTCCATTCCCTGGTCATTAAATGCTAATTACACAAAAGACAACCACAAATAGTAAATAGCAAATAAATCCATTTATCGAAGCAAACAGAAGTCAGGGAATTTATACAGATTATAATATTTAGTCAATAAACACTTCTTAAATGCCTACTATGTGCTGAGCACCGTGCATGAATAAAGGCAAAAGACAAAATCCCTGCTGATGAGAAGTTCACAATCTAATGGGGAAGTAGCATACAAACAAGCTTTATACAGGATCAATTAGAAAAAAAATCAAAAGACCAAAAACACTAGAATTAAGTGGGAATCAGAAAAGAGTTGCTGTAGAAGGTGAGTTTAACTAAGATTCGAAGACTTTTGGAAACCAGGAGTCAGAACTGAGTAAGGATAGCAAACCAGGCATGGGAAACAGTCACTAAAAAATATCAAATTTGGAAATGGAGTGTCTTGTTCAAGGAATAGCAAGGAGGTTGGTGTTACTGAGCATATGGGAGAAGGGAAGATAAAATGAAAGAAGTGGGGGATGAGGGGCAGGTTATGCAGGATTTTGAGTGCAAAAAAAAATAAGATTTTCTATTTGATCATGGAGGTGATGGGGAGCCAGTGAAGTTTATTGGCTGAGGTGAGAGGGTGAGGTGATAGGACTTGCCCTTTAATAATATCACTTTAACAGCTGAGTGAAGGAAGGAATGGAGTAGGAAGATACTTGTAGCAGGGAGACCATCTGGAGGCAAAGCATAGTTCAAGTATGAAGTAATGAAGGGCTATTTCAGGCAGTTTCAGAGGAGAGAATAAGTTATATATGAAAGATTTAATGAAAGTAAAATCAATGTGCCTTGGTAACAGATTGGTCCAACAGCTAGGGGGTGACAGAGAGAGAGAGAGAGAGAAAGAGAGAGAGAGGAATTGATGAAATCCAGGTTGCCAACCTGGGTGGCTAGGAGGAGGGTGGCACACTCAGCAGTAATAATAAAGTTAAGAACAGGGGAGAATTTAGGGGGAAAGATAAAGATAATGACTTCAGGTTAGTACATATTGTGTTAAAAAAATGCCTACAAGCCATCCAGTTCTAATTTATACTACAAGCTGGAGATGGAAGACTAGAAGTCAGCAAAGAGGTTAAGGCTTGAGAGAATCATCAGCACAGAGATGATAATTGAATACACAGGAACTTGTAAGATTAGCAAGGGAAATAGTATTTTATCTAGGGAGAAGAGAAGATCCAGTATATAGAGCTTGGTGGAAGACTCTCAGTTAGCAGGTATGACTTGAATGAGAAGGAGGCTGAGGAGCAGTGAAACAGGCAGAATGTAGAACAGGAACCAAGAAGGTGGTAGAAAGTATCAAAGGCTACAGAGATGTCAAGAAGGATGGGGACTGAGAAAAGGCCATCATAATTGGAAATTAGAAGATCACTAGACTATGAAGAAAGCAGTTTTGATTGAATGATGAAGTCTGAAGCAAGACTCGAGAGAGTTAAGAGAGTGAGAGGAATGGAAGTGGAAGCACCTGTTGTACATGGCCTTCTCAAGGAAATTAGCTATAAAAGGCCGGAGAGATACAAGATAACAGCAGGAATGGCTAGATCAAGCGAGGTTTTTTGCAGACAAGGGATGTATGGGCACATTTGTAGACAGAAGGGAAGCAGCCAGAAGACATGGAGAGATTGAAGATAAGTGAGAGGGTCTAATCTGCTGGACAATACAACATGAAATAGGAATACTTGTGCTTGGAGTCAAGAAGACCTAAGTTAAAATCTGGCTTTAAACGCTTACTAGCTGCTTGACCCTGGGCAAGGAATCAGTTCCTAAGTTCCTTATCTGTAAAATGAGGTGGAGAAAGAAACCATTCCAGTATCTCTGCCAAGAAAATCCCAAATGGGGTCACAGAGTCAGACACAACTGAAAAATGACTCAACAACAACAGTTCTGGAATCATTCACAGTTACATAGCATCACCAGGAGAATATTACTGTTAAAGAGATGGATTTTTGTTGTATCAAGAAGGTTAAGATTATTGAAAGCACTGAAAATATAACAAATGCAATCCATCTCAATCTACCATGCAATGTTGGCCCCAATTCATTGTCCATTTGCATCATCTATCCAAGATAAAAACAGTGATTGACTAATTCAATAAGTCTCCTTGTATAACTGCGAGTCATCATTTGGGAAATATGCATTTTTAATCCACTTTGGCACTATCTCAAATAATCAGACTATACAGACTATAAAAACATAGAACAATGGCTAAAATAAGTGGACTACATATGAACCTCACTTTTATATGAAGGAGTGTTGAATATACACAAACACAAACACACAGGTGTGCTTACTATGTGACCTTAGTCCTTTCTTAAAAATTCTTGTCTGTCTGATTAAATGATTCTCACCTAAGAATTTTTTGAGGAAGCTCATAAGTAGGGGCTTGAGCCAGTGATATGAATGAAAATCACCACCAAATCATCAGAGGTACCCTCTAGGAACCTGACAGGGAAATTTATCTGCAGGTATGCAAGTGGGGATGCTCATCCTCAGAGCTTATATGGGATCCATATATTTTATCAGTAATACTGACCACACCTCTCTCTCTCAACTCTTTATTCTATGTAAAGAGGTGGCTGAGGAAAAACTGAGGAGAAGGCATAAAAAGATATGATGAAGGGAAATACACAATAAGCAATAATAACTGAACACTAATGGGATGAACTCACCTATAAAATGGAGGAAGATAGCAGAACTAATTATAATACAGAAACAACAAACTGTTGTTTACAATAATATTTGAAGTAGAAATACTCACACAGAAGTAAAATAAAGAATGGATCGAAAATCTGTTCTGCTTCAGCTGAACTCAGAAAGGCAAAACTATCAAACATAGCTTGATCTCAGACAAGGCAACAATAACCAACTTGATTTATGAGATAAACCCAGAACTCCATTATGCTTAATGTACCACAGACAATATGTTAACATTGTTACTTACTATATATGCACCAAATGGCATAGCATCTAAATCCTGAAAGGCATAGATCAGGAAAGACTAAAAGGAGGCAGTATAGCACAGTTCTCCACTACAACAATCATCTAGGAAGAGTTTCAGACAGAGGAAATCAGATCAGGAAATCCATGGAAAAACCACAATAAGTCATTTTCCAGGCAGGTTCAGCATAAGGAAACAGCCAGGGGCCTGTGGGCATTGAAGATTTCATAGATATAGGCATAAATAGATATAGATAGATACATATATAAATCTGGATCTATCTTTATCTATAGGCTGCATTTGTAAGCTGTAACAGGAGACTGTGTCACTCTGAACCTGGATCTGGGTCATGGATACTGTAGTTCAGGGATTTATGACAAGGATGGGGATCACAGTTCAGATTGCCACTATGCTAGCAAGTAAAGAAGTAGCAACAGATCCAGCTCATACCTGGGCAAACAAAGTAAGTAAATTGTAAGGAAGTTAAGACCAGAAGAATAAATAATCAAATTAATTTACAGGAAGAAATATTCAGTAAAACAATAATAAGTGAGAATTTTAACACGCCCCTCTCAGACCTAAACAAATCTTAAAAGATAAACAGGAAAGACATTAACAACCTGAATAGAATCCTTATAAAATGAGATACGATAGTTCTCTGATCATTATTGACTAGGAAGACAAAGGAATGTAAATATGTATTAGATAGATATACATGTATATATCTACACAAATGTGTATATATATATATATATATATATATATATATATATATATATATATATATATATATATATTCCTTCCTCTTCATATGGAGATATAGAGATATTTCTCAACAATGTATGGCACATTTACAAAAATTTACAATGCAATTAGGGCATAAAAACCAAACTTCAAAAAATATTCAACTAAATATCATTGAATAGGGTATTAATAATTAGAGACTAAATAACTTAATCCAAAAAAACAGTCATGGATCAAAAGAGAGATAAAATAAATAATAGAAAATTTCAGCAATGAAAATGACAATGATGTGACTACTTACCAAAACTCCTGAGATGCAAATATTCTGAGGGGAAACTTAACATCTCTAAAAACTTTCATCAAGAAAAAGAGAAAGAACAAATGAAACCCACTTAAACAATCAACAAATTTAAAAACCTCAACTAAACCCTAAAATAGAAATTCTAAAATTCTAAAAACTTAAGAAAATTATAAGCAAAAAAAATTGGATGAGTAAGAAGAATGAGATTTTAAAAATAAAACAGTAAAATTGTTTAAAGGAAAAACAACCAAATTAGTTTCAAAAATAAAAAAGAAGAAATCACAGTAAATCTTCATTTAAAATATTATAACTCTAATTCATATGCCAATGAAATAGCAAATTTACATGAATTGCATGAATATCTAGGAAAATATAAAATATATGGATTGATAGAGGAGATAGAAGAGAAAACTTAAATAACCCAATCTTAGAAAAAGACACTGTACAAGCCATAAATCAATTGCAAAAGGGGAAAAATAGGGAGTAATAATATTAATAGTAACAGCTAACATTTATATAGCACTTACTATGTACCAGACACTCTCCTAAGTGCTTACAATAATTATCTCATTTGATCCTCAAAATTACCCTGAAAGGTAGGGGCTATCCTCATTATATAGACAAAGGAAACTGAGGCAAACAGAGGTTTAGTGACTTGTCCAGGGTTATACTAGTACACTAGTACAAGGTTATACAGACACTAGTAAGTGTCTGAGGCTGGATTTGAACTCAGGTCTTCCTTATTGTAGACCATCTAGCAGGCAAATGAAGTTACTAGTGAATTCTATCAACTATCCAAGGAACAATTAAGTACAATATTATAAAACTCTTTTTAAAAATAAGGAGATAAAAGGATTCTACTAAATTCTTTTATGGTGTTTTTTATCCCTAAAACAGGGAAAGAGAAATCAGAGGTAAAACAGAAGGAAACAAGCATTTATTAGGCTGCTGTGTGGCAGACAATGAGAAATGCACTTGACAAATAGGATCTCATTTGATACAACAACTCTGTGAAGTTGGTGCTGTTATTATCCCCTTTTACAGTTGAGGTAACTGAGGCACACAGAAGTTAGATAATTACCCATGGCCACACAGCTAGGAAGTATCTGAGGCTGCATTTGAACTAAGGTCTTCCTTACTCTAGAGCAAGCACTCTAGATGTATAGAAAGAAAATTGGCAAAATGTTAGCAAAGAGGCTATAGTAACATATCCAAGAGAATATATCTTATAATTAGATGGGATCTGTACCAGGAAAATAAGGCAAACTCATTATCAGGAATACAATGAACATAATAGATAATATCGATAGCAATCAAAACCACATGATTATATTAGTAAGGGAGGTAAAGCTTTTGACAAAATACATCCATTTTTTTATTTTAAAAAAAGATTTTCCCCCCTAATTATAGAATGCAGATTGAATATGGGTGTAGGGAGGGGGACAATGAAGAGTCCATCCCAGGCTGAGAGCTTGAGGGACTGGGAGCATGGTATTGCTCTCTACAGTAAAAAGGAAGTAGGAAGGGGGGAGGGTTTAGGAGGAAATATATTGAGTTCCAATTTGGACATGTTGACTTTAATACATCTACTGGACATCCAACTTGAGATGTCCGAAAGGCAGTTGGAGATAAATATGAGATTAGAGCTCAGCAGAGAATCTGTGGCAGAATAGGTAGATTTGAGAATCATCAAAATATTTAAATCAAGATATGCAAATTAAATCCATGCTAATTAAACTAAATGTTAATTAAATCAATGGGAGCTGATGAAAACACTCAGTGTAGTATAAAGGGAGAAGAGAACCCTGTGTGACACCTATGACTAGAGGGTGCATGATCTGGAAGAAAATTCAGCAAGGAAGACAGAGAAGGAGTGCTCAGAAAAGAAGGAGGAGAACCAGATGAGAGTGATGTCCTGAAAACCTAGATAAAAAAAGAGTATTAAGGAGGACAGAATGATTAACAGTGATTAACAGTGGCTACAGAGAAGCCAAGGAGAATAAGATCATTAGAGAATGAGATCATTGATCTCTTTGAAGAGAGCAATTTCAGTGGAATAATGGAGTCAGAAGTCAGATGGTAAAAGATTAAGAAGAGGGTGGTAGGAGAGAATGTGAAGGCACCTATTGTAGACAGCCTTTTTGAGGAGTGTAGCTACAAGAGACAGAAGAAAAACTGGATGAAAATGGAGATGGAAGGATCAAGTAAAAGGGTTTTTTTTCAGGATAGGGGAGACATGGACATGTTTCTAGGCAATAAGAAATGAGCCAATAGAGAGGGAGAGATTGAAAATAAGTGAAAGAGTAGGGGGATGAAAGGGGGCAAACTTTCGGAGGTTGAGGGGGGTAGTTTTGGTAAGGAATAAATCCATTCCATCATATGGAACAGGGGTGTATAGTGGGGAAATGGCAGAAGGCCCCTGAGAGATAGAAGATGAGGAAGAGAGGAAAAAAAGAAGTCTATGGTGAAGGGACTAAATTTTTTTCTATAAAATTTAAGATAAAGTTCTGTAATGGCAAGCAAAGTGGGACCTTTTGTTGTCTTGCGTTTTGAAGTGCTTCTTAGCATTAAGGCAATCAAGTGCCTTTGATTGAGTTTTGCCTTTGTTTGTAGGAAAGCCCACACCCTTTTCCGGTTAGATCAGGTGTGAAGCCCTGAGGTCCTGAAAAGGGGTATACATACTGAGGGTAGCCACTAGCCTAGAACTCTCAGAACTGTGGAAGGAGAGGTTTTGCCTTGGGGGCTCACTCACTAAAAGAGTGTTGTGTGATTTGACAAAACTCTGGGTAACCGTTGGAGCCCCCCGGCTTTGAAAACCCAGATGTTGGTGCTCCTGTCTCTGGTAGCTATGTATGTACTGCCATGCTCAGACAGAAGCCTGTCTGTTGGTTTATGTTATTTTCCCTGTTTATAATTTCTGTTTGTATTTGCTCTGAAGTTCAGGGTACTGACTTTACCCCCTGAACTAAGTGAATGATATATGTATGTTTAATTAAAGTGAGATTGTAAACCCCTTACAAGTTGCTTTCCTTAGAAAAGCAGATCAAAGAATCTGTGCTAGCAGCCCTCCTGTGTGCTGGTGTTATTGGTCTTACACAGCCACAGTAGTGGCAAGTAGCATTGTTGTTACAAGTTCTCAGCTGAGAGAGTGGGGTTAGGGGAACCATGGAAGACTTGAGGAAGGAAGAAAATGTTTGGAAGAACCACTATGGAAAATGGGATACTGAGTTGATAAGGGAGATAGAGTAGTACTGCCTTGTAGCAGTGAGGATCCAGCTGAGGTTGTATAACATATAGTTGTAGTGGACCCAAGCAGTGGCCATGTGTAGAAGTGAAGGTGATAAATGTTGGAAGTGATCCAAAGCTGAGGTTTTGTTGGGCATAATTAGAGATATGATGAGGGGGAAAGAGATTCAAAAGAAAAGCACAATGTAGATTGAATTAGTTCATCAAGGGGTCAAGATAGCACAAAAAGGAGAAAGTGGTTAGTGCATAGCCTGGGAGAGAATTATGAAATCAAGGATTGGAGGTCACAGCATGGACATAGTTTTGTAAGGGAAAGAAGAGGGAGCAGTGAAGAGCCAATAGATTATGGTTGAAAAAAGGGGGTTTCAGAATTTTTAAATATAAGGGTGGTACATTTGTGGATGACGATAAGGTAAAAAAAATTTTGCTTATGTGGCTGAGGTGGGGTGGATAAATAGCTCTTGGGAAGTGAATAGGTTGAGGAACTAAGTGGTTAGCATATTTGAAAGAGTATCAATATGTGTGTCAAAGTCTCCTAGTATGAGGGCAGGATTTAGAAAGGAAAGAAAATATGTGAGCCAGGAACTAGGATCATTGAGGAATGAAGAGGAGTGATATGGGGGTCTGTAGACAACAGCTATCAGGATTTTGATTTGGTTGTAGATATGAATAACATGAATCTCAAAGGAAAAGAGGTTATTGAATGATGGAGGACAACCTGGAAGTGGCAATGGGTAGCAAGAAGTACTCCAGCTCCCCCACCTTGACATTGTCAAGGAGAATAGTATAGGCGAATCTAGTACTGGAAATTATGACCAGGTTGGTTGGTTGGTTCTCCAGGAAGACCAAAATGACATCAATATGCTAGAGTCAAGTTTCAATGTGTCTGACTGTGGGTGATCAGACCAATATGAGCTCAAAATGCTTTACCACAGGTTGGGCACAAATAATTTGTGTAAACATTTGGGGTGGATACTCTGAACTTGTGCATCCTGCATTTCCTTTGAACTGTTTCAATTCTGCTTTGCTCATAGAGCACAGCACCTTCTCTGATGTGAGAACACCATGCTGAGTGGTCCTGTGCCAGTGTCTCCCATGTCACACAATCAATTCCAAAGTTCTTGAGAGATACCTTGAGAGTGTCCTTATGTCACTTCTTCTGACCACTGTGAGTGCTCCATAAAACAGTCTTTTTGTCAAGCATATGTTTGGCATTTGAACAACATGGTCAGCCCATTGGAATTGCACTCTCTAAAGCAGAGTTTAAATGCTTGGCAGTTTAGTTTGAGTAAGGACCTCAGTGTCTGGTACCTTATCCTGCCAGGTGATCTGCAGAATCTTCCTAAGACAATTGAAATCAGGAGGACCAGTTTTCAATATCGATGTCGATGGAAGGAGTGGAAGAGGAGAAGATTTAAGATGAATGGAAGTTTGTTGCCCATAGAACAGGCATTCAGAGGGCACAATGGAAAGAATCTGTGGAATTTGATTGAAGGTTTGGGGTGACAGGGTTGAGAGGGATGGGAATGAAGAACTGGGTGATGGGAAGTAGGGAATGAAGTTTGAATGACTCTTAAGAGTCACTGGGGTGTGAAAGGTATGACCAGGTATGAAAATATTCATCACTGAGTGAGAGTGCCACTCTTCTTTCTCCACAGAGGTTGCAAATTAGGCTATAGACAAATACAATGTGAGATGGAGGAGGGCCATAGAGGGTCAGTTGGTCAGCTGGGAAGCACTGTTTCACAAGATCTTTTTTCCAAAGGAGATTAGGCAGGAAAGAGGCTTAGCTGGAGATGGAAATTAAATCTGAGGAGGCTGTCAATGTGATGATAGAAGGAAGTGGTAGACTCCCTATCTAGGAAGTCTGAAAGAGTAGGAAGGGGCTGGGTTATGAAGGGCTTTTACATAATTGCACATGAATAACCTATGTCAGATTGCTCACCATCTCAGTGAGGGGTAGGGGAGGGAAGGAAGGATAGAATTTGGAACTTTAAGAAAAATGAATGTTAAAAATTGTTTTTACATGTAATTAGGGAAAAAATAAACTTTTTTTTTAAAAAGAGAGAGACTGGAGACTAGAGACTATGACATTGTGAGTTTCAAAATGTGCAAGAATCAAGTCCATGCCAAGTTTTGCAGCTAGTCCCTGGGAAATGAGGCATGACCTTTAGAACCCAGTCCAGAAGTAGTTGGGACAAGGGCTCATCTAGCAGCAATGCCACATTTGTATGTGAAATGGGTGGGACCAATGCTTTGAAGAAACTATATTGTCTGAGCCCATTCTCCCCCAAGACAGAAATAGAAAGGGGGAGAGTGTATCCCCAAGGTACTGGTGCTATATATTTGTTTGTAGTTTTGTTCTTGCCATATCTTTCAGAAATTGGTCAGACATTGAAGATGGCAAGGTTATCCATACATCCCAGGCTATCAAAAGTCATCTTGACCTTTGTCTTGCCACTGGACTTCCAAGACTATGGAAGGGAGAGTGAAGAGTACAACTCTGCCTCACTTAAATCCAATTCATGTGCAAGTCAATCACATGCAAGTCATCACCCCATGATGTCACTGGTCCTCTTCAAAAACAAAGGATGAACAAGTTCCAACTGAACTCCAGTCTTCTACAGAAGGCCTCCCCAATTCCTCTGAATCTGAATCCTTTCTCTCTTTATTTCCTACTTATCTTACATATAGCTTGCCTTGTTCACATCTTGTCTCTGCCCCCACCTCCCACATTCAGTTGTAAACTACTTGAGGGCAGGGACTGTCTTTTGTCTCTTTTTGCACACCCAGCATTTATCACAGTGCCTGGCTCCTTGCAGATGTTTAATAAATGTTGATTGATTGATTGAAGCAAATATCACTTCATAAGAGTTAATTAATATTAATTGGTTAAACAGATCTGGGGTGCTGGTCACTGGGATATATGTGGGGAGAATCACACCAGAATGGGGGGAGGGGAAGAGATTGGGCTGATATTAGAGACAAGCCAACCCCTCAGGGATACCTCCATCCCCCTGAGTGGGTGTATCAGTAAGGCAATAAACACATCAATTATAATCGTGAATATGCCTGTGTAGTTCTATACCGCAAAGTATGAGAGACTCTCCATAAAGAAGGTAAAAGAAGTAAAAACATTTATTCAGACACCAGAGAACCATATCCCATAAGCAGATGTCCAGCTCCCACAGCCAGTTAGCTCACTTCATCATAACAGCAAGGAACTTATCACAGCCTGGAGCCTTGCCATCCCCAAACCTCTCCTGCTGGGGTCTTCCCCAAAACAAACTCACAGTACAGCTAAGTCAGCCTGTTCAGTTCTAACCATCATGAGAGCAGCCATTAGCAGCCATAACTGCTCTCTCTCTCTCTCTCTCTCTCTCTCTCTCTCTCTCTCTCTCTCTGCATTTCCTGTGATATAATTTCCTTTTCCTGTCAGAAAGGTCCTCCCACCACATGTAACTTAGCCTTCCTGTGATGTAAACAGGTCACATGGCCTATTAATGGGTAGGAAAGATCTTCAAATCTAAATTGCTACTACAGTGGGAGACGTAGCTGACCTTGCTCTTCAAAATAAAGGGTGGAATACCAGCTTACTTTGGTTTGCGTATAATGGGGGGTTGAAAATTCTGAATATATATGCTACAGACATAATCTTGTGCTTTCTTATCCTAGCAATCTAGAAACACCTTCAGAGGTCATTGTGATGACTGGGGGGACAGAGATTAGATAGGATATGTGTAAATTTTGCAAATCAAATGGAATTAGGGAAGGGGAAGGAGAGTCATCTCTGAATTTGGAAAATTATCCTTAAATTCATGTACCAACTTAAGATATAATCAAGAGCCCAAAGGAGGTAGAATCAAATTCTCTGGAACCATTTAGCATGGGAAAAGATTCATTTAAAAACAGAATGCAGGAGTATGATGTAGTATTCTTGATTAGATACCTCTTATTCCATATAAACATACCCAAAGGCATACCAAATTATCATCTCACCCTTTGTAGTTCTTTCTAGATTTAAAACTCTACCTTTAACTTTTCTTATCCTTTGCCAGTTTATTTTGGTTCCTTTCTATCCATTTACCTTCAGTAAGCATAATTATTTCCCTATATATAGGTCTAACCTACATCACCCAAATGACCTTACTTTCCAGGCTCTCCTTACCGGGATAAAATTACTATTGCTATCCTTCAACTACAAGAGGAAGGAAAATTGCATATGATGAAAGAAAAATGGTGGCGGGGAAATGGCTGCCCTGAGGAAGACAGCAAAGAGGCCAGTGCTTTGGGAGTAGAAAACATTGGTGGCATCTTTATTGTGTTGGCTGCTGGACTTGTCCTTTCTGTATTTGTAGCCATTGGAGAGTTTATCTATAAATCAAGGAAGAACAGTGATGTTGAACAGGTGAGTCAGGTAATTGGCAATTGAATGTGAATTGTTTGTTTTTTTTCTAAAGAAATGTGTTATTTTCATTGAAAGGCAACACAAAATGTCCACAAAAGTCCTTGGGAGGGAAAATCAATGTAGAACTCTTCTTTTGTTTAATTGTACAGATTGAGCTGGAACTTCAACTATATCATTTATTAATATAGCAAAGAAAAAGAAAAACCTTGTTATTTAAATTTGATTAGTGCTTGCTTAAGTATAAAGAAATTCCAAGTGCACTTATTTATCAAATAACTGTTTGGTCTTAATACATAGACCTAAAAAGAAATAAATTTTTAAAACTGGAAAAAAAATAAAGGAAGTTGAAGGAAGATTGAATAGGAATATTGATTTATTCAAAATAAAGTTTACACTAAGTAAAGGCATTCTTTCATGATTTGGTACTCATATTTTTTAAGAAATGCAATTTACAAAGGGAAATTAGTAAATTTTATAGAAATATGAAACAAGATACAAATGGTCATTTAATATTGAAAAATATTTTATTAAAAAATTTTAAAAGTACTTAAGGTATTTAATTCCAAAGCAGAGCAGAACATCACCTTTTTAAAACTTCAACTAATGTTTTGTAGGTTACTACTGATCCAATTGATTAAAAGACCACACATTTGTAATAGAAATAGTTAATAATCCAGTCTAATTTTAAGTGGAAGTCTTTCTTGAATTTTGAATATTATGGATTTACTATAATCTGATATCTCTTGAAAATGAAATTTTTATCAGAAATAACAGGGCAACAGTGGATATTACTTAAACGAGAAGCATATACTGCATTGTTGTCACATCTTATTTTTTCTTGAAGTGCTTTATTTACCTTATTTCAAAAAATAAAATTCTGCATGTATTTATAATTTTGGTCCATCTTCCTATAATTTTCAGCTTCTTTTTGCTGGTGTTTTGATTTCATTTTTATTTTCGCTTACTTATTTTTATTATATTTCCCTGTTTCTTTTGATTTCAAGGCTTTTGGTTTCTTTTATGGACAACAGTGTAAACAAACTCAACCATCCAACTCCACATCCGGAACCACCTTCACTATGGAGTTAGACTGTGGCAAGCTGATTCAAGAGGAACGAGGGATTCCAACACAGTCCTCAGTCCATACTGTGTAGTCAGTAAAACAAAAGGTGTGTCAAATGGAAATTGTTTGTTGCAAGGCTTATAAACTACAAACAGCATTTAATTTTTCCAAATAACAGTAACCATAATTTCTGTATCCCACAAAAAAGGTTTAACCGCAGAGGATTTGGAACATTGTATGGTCATCTTAAAATGGCAGAAGCTCACATTTTATAGGCATTAAATGCAGTGTACTAGATGTTTGCATTTTATGTCTCTATATGTACATTATTGTTATTAACATTCCACTAGGAGGAATTTTAGAAAAAAAAAGTATTTATGTTGTTTCCATTCTTCTGCATGGAAATAAGCTTATTTTCTGTAGTACTCCCAATGAAAAGGGAGGTACAGACTGTGGAGCTGGAAAAGCATTAAATAGTATATCTAATTTATGGTGCTCTTTGGAACATCTAATCAATGTCCTCCCTGCCAGTTCTTGTAGAAGCCTAAAATTCAAGAGACAGATATCAAAGACAGATAAAGGTATAGGGATAGGGATATACACTGTAGGAAAATCTTTGTCTAGACACTGGTGTATGTATCAAGGCCTGGTCTTGCTGTGGTCAGAGTATATGAGAGCAGACCCATGTGTGTTGTTTCCTTCCTCCAATGGAATAAAGAGAACTTTTGCTTATTTTTAAAGGGGACGGGGGAGTTGACAATACACACACAGATATAGGTAAATTGGTGTGGTGATAGGGATATATATGTATAGCAGCACAGGCATAGGTATAGGTATAGGATCATAGAGGCAGCTAGATAGCTCAGTGGATAAAAGTGTTGGGCCTGGAGTCAGGAAGATCTGAGTTCAAATCCAATCTCAGATGGTAGATGTGTGACCCTGGGCAAACTGTTTGCCTTAATCCACTAGAGAAAGAACTGGCAAACCATTCCAGTATCTTTGCCAAGAAAACCACAAGATTCAGACATGGCTGAAATGATTGAATAAGAACAATAACAAAAATCTAGAGTGCATGTTAAATTTTCACCAGTTTTCTTATCTTTCTTTCTCATTAATTCAATTCTGTGGTAGTTTTCTGGCTCCAAGATTCCTGTTGTGTCTACTTAGCAACCAATTTTTCCTTGTTGAATCAAAAGCAGATGCGAAAAGAGCAATTTCCACATGTTTCCTCTACCTTTAGAAAGATAAAGTTATCACTTCAATGAGTCATGGCTATACGGCTTTCCTGATTTTGGGGGTGAGAGCGGGGAGAGAGGGGGAGAGAGAGAGAGAGATCCAGCATCTTTTGTATGGTTGAAATCTTTCAACACTTCGCTACACTACAACAATATATTTCTATTCCAAGCTATTTCTTAAACTCGTCTAATTTGTCCTCTGTACAGATGTGCATTGTACCACTATGACAATGTAGACTATAAAATACAGAACATCTAATATCATCAAAGGGAGTTGCCGACACTGATGAAATTGCAGGTCCAGAACAAAAACAAAAAGCCGATCCTCTAAACAGAATCTTCTTTGAGCCTATTTGTTGGATCTTTGCTTTAAGAGAGAAAACAAGTGTGAAAGAAGAATTCTAACTTTCCCAACTTTTAGGATTGAGAGCTCTTAATGGCCAGAATCCATACCAGACTTTAGTGACTGGTCAAATCCACTGGTAATGTGTCTGTGTTGTAATTCTTAAAATAGGAAATAAGCAAAATTGAATGCACTTGAATTCTCATCTCACAACACTTTGCCTTCCTCTTCAGCAAAACAAGGAAAAGAAGGTTTTAAAAAAAAAATATTCTTTTTAGAGAGGATTCTGGGAAGATGGTGGAATAAGGCAGGAAATTACCTGACTCTCCTAAATTCCCTCACAAATGATATAAAATAACACCTCAAAATGAACTTTGAGCAGCAGAAATAATTAAAAGAAGGGGTAAAGCAGTTGTCTGCCTAAGATAATTTGGGAGAACACTAGGAAAGACCTGACCTCTGGGAGTGGTCATTTGCCGGGATTGAAGTGCATATACCTCCAGATACCACTGAATCAACACATAGTAAGCCCTGGGGGCAGCTGTGAAGGGTGGCAGCCTCAGCTTGAAATAGTACATGTCAATTGCCTAACAGATCAGAACCAGGCACAATGCATACATACCAATTGCCTAACAAATCAGGACTCAGGTTAAGGCTGGACCCCAAACGCAGAT
Organism: Trichosurus vulpecula; assembly: GCF_011100635.1. Classification (NCBI taxonomy): domain Eukaryota; kingdom Metazoa; phylum Chordata; class Mammalia; order Diprotodontia; family Phalangeridae; genus Trichosurus; species Trichosurus vulpecula. The sequence continues at coordinate 379,420,917 of NC_050574.1, forward strand.
GTAGACAGACTTTTATACAATAAAATCAAGTAATCAAATAAAGCCAATTAATTAAAAGGAAACAATGGAACTTTAGGTAATCTGATTCCTAATTGGAGGAAAAATTAGGGATGTTCCAAGTTGGGAGAGGGAGAGTGAATAGGCCAATTCCCTGAATTCAGAAAAAGAGGTGTCCAACTCCCCAAAGTGTCTGTAAGTAATCAAGGCAACATGGAAACAATAACTTACGGGGCCAGTTTTCAGTAAGACAGGTAAGTAGCTTGAGACATACAACTGTGAGAACAGGCTTTGCATCAATCTTTGCATCTGACTGGATTTCTGGACAGCACAACCTAGGTCCTTGGTTAAGGGTCTCTAAGCAACAGGAAAAGGTGCTCCAGTTTCCCAGACTCGCAAAGCTAGGTTCAAATAATGTGATAACGTTTTCTCCCAATTCCAACAACTGCATAAAATTTTCTTACAAGATGGACATTGGACTAGAGCTATAATTGAATAGAAAGGGAACTGAGCTAGCTGCAGAACTGGGTCACAAGATGGATCCGGTGTGGTTCAGTCAGTTTCCACAATTACTCCCTTGCTGTCTGGATCCTCTCGATTCCCCCACTCTCAATTTTAATTAGTTTTATATCCATTCTGAAGGGGGTTGTTGGGATGGGGGGGAATGGGATTTAAACTCTGGGTAACAACTCCTCTATCACTAGGAAAACCAAAGAGACTGAAAGTCTATTACCAACTGCCCCAGCTGCTATATCTGTTAATTTGAGCTGATCTCAGCTCCAGACCATTCCTGCCACTGTCTTTTGTGTGCCAGTGTCCCAGTTGGTGTTACTCCAAAACAAGCAAAAATCCCCCTCAATCGCTAAAGGCCAATTGTCAATATCCAACCCACATCTCTTCAGAACGCTTTTCCTCAGAATGTAGTTCTGTCAGAAGGCCTTATAGATTCTTTCTCCAAATGCAGTTAATTCTCAATTCCAAGATTCCTTCTCTTCTGATTTTCTGTGACCTTCGTAAAAACATATAATCAGTGTCTAATGTCTCTGTGGTATGGGCTACTGAAGCTGGGTTTCACATGACAAATTTTATCAAATGCTTTCCTAAAATCTCACTATATTATATCTAAATAATTCCCCTAATCATCCAGTTTAACGGCTCTCTCAAAAAAGAAAATCTGATTGGTCGGTGTGTTTCTTGGTTCTTTTTGATTAATGCATCCTTTTCATCCTGGCTCTCCTTGATTACCGCTTCCTTTTCTAGATATTCATTAGCCATCTCTTTTAAAAATGTATTCTGTCAAGCTCAAACTGGAGTCCATAAGCTCCATTCTCTCCCCTTTGGAAAAATGGGACATTTGCTTCTGTCTAATCCCACTTCTGTTCTCCATGACTTTCAACTGTCATTAACACTGCTTTACCAGTAACATCTGCTAGATCTTACAGTATGGGAGAATATGGTTGATTTGCTTCAGATGACTTAAATATATTAAGAACTGCTAAATCCTCTCTTCCTTATATTAGGTATGAATTTCCTATTTGTATTCTGCCCTTCCAGCCCCAAATTATTGTTTTTGGCAGAGAAAACAAAATCAAAATGATAACCTAAGATATCTGCTTTTTCTCTATAGTCAATTACCGTTCTCCCGTCTTCTCTGGTCAGCAGTCTTTTCCCTTAATCTAAACTCCATTTTCTCTTTTTAGCTTTAAAACCCACCCTTTGTTGCCCTTTGTTTTCCCCATCAGGCTCCACTCATTTTGAACATCCACACTCTTGCAACGTTTCTTATAGTAGAACAAGTGCAGTGTTTTTACGGTCACCTTCTCCCCCTTGCTTCCATATTCTTTATATCTTTCTAGTCCCAATTTCTATTCTTATTCAAATGCTGCTGAGCGGTGCTAGAGGAAGTAGCAAACCTATTCTAACCAGGTCTGTAAATTGTTACTTTATCTAATCTCAACTTGTCCTTCATTACCAAAAGTTGGGCCAATAGGGGAAGCTAGGTGGCACAGGTGAGTAGAGTACTGGCTCTGGCGTCAGGAGGACCTGAGTTCAAATTCGACCTCAGACACTTGACACACTTACTAGCTGTGTGACCTTGGGCAAGTCACTTAACTCCAACTGCCCTCCGGAAAAAAAAAAAGTTGGGCCAATAGTCTACCCTTTAGTTATCAATTATTGCCCTCCACACATAGCTTAGCACCCTCATACAAAAAGCTACCATCCTTGTCATCTATTACTCTCTCCCCCCAAAAAATCAGTGTACAGATCTTGCTTTCCTTGTAGCTTTAATAGCCTAGGAAAAAATTACACTTATTTCATCTTCTCATTTAAATTGAAAAAAAAAATATTAAAGGCAAACCATACAAACTTTTATGTTCAAATTTCTCCCCCCACATCAGTAACACAAATTTTGTAAGATCCATCCCCACAGAAGAAGTATATGTCCAGGAATTATTTCGGATGAACTAATTAAAGATGAAATAGCTTAAGTTCTAAGCCACATCACTTTTGACAGTTACTGTAACTGAAAAGGAGGCAAACATAGGGTAGGGAATTCTAAACATGTTTCTGATGGAAAAACAGCTTTCAAATGCTTATCATGATGATGATGGAACCTTAAAATTCAGTATCCAGACATAGGCTATTTCAATGTCAATGTTTTGATGACATCCCTAGAATTTTATACGTTTTGCATAAAGTCATCATCCATCGAATGATCTTTTGAGAGCAGATTACTGACCAATTAACAAAATAATATCCAGTTCACCACAACAAAATTACAAACGTGGTATTTGATCTAAGGGGCAAAAAGAAATACTGTAATTCTCTCATATGTCAGTATAAAGAACTTATTATTTTTCATAAATTCAGATAAGATTTATTAAATTTTAAAAGTTCAGTGGAGTTTCAGAAAGTTGCTTTTTCCAATGTGAATCCCAAAAGACATGGATTCTTATCTTCCTGTATTAAAATAGTTGGTAGAATTAAGTAGTAGTTTTTTATTGGCTAGATAACTGCACATTGAATAGGGCAATAATTTATATCTGGACCCCTGAAATTATTTGTAGTTTTCACATTGCTCATAAATATTAATTTCATGTTTACTAAATGCAAAAGATGCAGTAAAATATAAGACAATCCTCTCTCTCTGGAGAAATGATGGAGAAACAAGTCAAAAGAAAAATAAATAATAAAGGATTTAAATAGTAGTGCAGTACGTCAATAGGAAAAAAAAAAGTTTGGGTCTTCCATTTCCAAAGCCAAAGGTAGTTGGTATTTGAGAAGACTTTCTGATGAGAATCAATTACTATCACCAAATGATATAAATTCAATCTAATATTTTGGGAGACTTTGAATTCAATTTACATTAACATAAGAATTGAGATAAAGTGGTATTTGAGTTTCCTTTGTAACAGTAACATAATACTGAAGATGAAGTCTCCTGCTCCAACAAAAACCAATAAACAGTATTTATTGAATACTTAACTATGTGACTACCACTATAGATGAAGAGGTAGGCAAATGGAGGATGGGAAAGGGAGATTCAAAAGTAGATAATGCTATCCCTACTGATATATTCTTGGAAAATCATTCAAGGTGTCATTGTTTGTGTATTTCAAAATATATTTATTTTTGCAATTAAAGAACAAATAACTAGTTGGTACATTCCTATCTACTTTATTAATGTCATTTAGTGTTAGGAGATGAACAAAAGTTAAATTCATCAAAAACCTATATTATAGGACTCGTTACTTATAGCTTGAAATTTAGAAATGGCAGCTTCAGACTTGTACACTATACTTTCTAAGAAAACATTTAACATGTATAATTGATATCATAATTTCATTTATTTTTCAAAATTCTGATCTGTATGCCTAATTATCTCACTTTTATTTCAACCTTGTCTTCAGTACTGCAACCAGCAGTATTTTTTGAAGAGATGTACAATTTTAATTTTTTTTCAGAAAGGAAAAATATCAATTAGGTTTTATTTTAGAAATGCAACAAGGTTTTATGGGGTAAAAACAGAGCTTTGGTGTAACATAGGTCTATTCATTTTTTTTATAACATTAATGAATTCTCTTAGTTACACACCTGTTTTTAAGAAAAACTTAAAGGGGGAATGATTTAACTGTACTTGTATCACAAATATGAAAGCTTTACATTTTTGAAGCCTTGTGGATTCTGATTGCGGGTAAACTTAGAACATATTTCATCTTTTAAGGGAAAACAAAGTGTTTCCAACTTGTTTGCCACGTGTTTCCCCAGGCAGAAATGACAGGTGGACAAGGGTGGTCAAAGGTTCTTCTCTTTCCAACAGACTGAGATCAACTCTTCAGATACATTAAGAGATTTAACTCTAAGCAAGATTGGATTCAGAAAGGACAAGATGAAGATTTGTCAGACTGAATGACATGCGACATTTTCATGTTCTTTTAGCGTCTCTATTTCAAAACTATAATGAAGGAAATGGAACTGTTGCTCAACCATCAGGGAAAAGGTTACGGTTAAGAAATAAAGGAAGATCATCCTTTACAAGTATCCTTCCTTGCCACCAGAAAGAAAATAACATAAGCAGAAGAAACACAGGTTCATCTTAGGAAGAAAAATGAAATCAGTCTACAAGCTATTGGCAGAGGAATTTTTAATAGATGATTTTTAATAACAGATAAAAATTTTAATAAATTTTTCTCTGAAAATTCTTGTGATTACTTCAGTATATTTACATCTCCTTATTGTAGTTATGAGCTACACACATTTAATGGTTCATATATTTACATCTGCTTATGTATAAAGTTATGAGGTACATATTTAATGCTTAGTATAGATGCATTACCAAGCATTCCCAAAATTTCTTTTAAAGTCAATTTGCATGTTCATGTCTTGTGAACCTTCTCTTCTCCTTTGCCATACCTTGTTATATGTGCTTTATAAGTGAGAATAAAAAGAAAAGGATTTTCCCGCAATAAGGTATCAGAGTGCTCTGTCACTAGCTACCTTGCCTACATCTGGTTAGTTTCTGTCACCTGTTTTGTCATTCACTTATTTGGAGTGACAAAACTCCCAGCTCTGTCAGTGAGCAACAGTGATTACACACCCACTGAGTTCAGGAAACTCATCTTATAAACTTAAGTTTAAGAATACAATTTCCTGGGGGTATTCCTTAAAACATATTTAGAACATACTGTGCATATTGTGAAAGGAAAGATTAAATAGCTCATGAAAATATTTAAAAATATTTTAATTTATTCTCTATATACTTTCAGGACAATGAAAGTTTCAAACTCTAGAAAATAAAACGTATCTCAATTTTAAAGCAGCAACTAACTACCTGTTTTGGAAGGAATATTTATAGCTGTGATGCTAGGAGAGTTTTGAGATTTAAACATTCAGCTTCTTCAAGTTTTTTTCTCCCTTCAAAAACCTGAAAAACAGTTGGCATTCCCAGCATTTTCTCCCTTAATGCTGGAAGCTACAAGTGTTCTTTGAGACTAAAGAACCTCATAACCCTTAAAGGACTACTTCATCCACCACCTACATGGGTGAAGGATTGATTTTCACCAGTGAGAAAAGTCCCATATCAATAGATTCTGGGGCTCAGGTTATACATAAAAAAATATCATATTGTAAATTCATTACCCATAGTTCTAAGTTTTTTCACACATATAGTGACTTTTTTAGATATGAATTTTGTGATCTTGCATTGTTTATTATGTTTTCATAAAATACCCACCAAACATGAACATTTCAAGAGGTAAATGGTTCAAAAATGAATTTTCTTCTTTATTAACAGAAGAGTCACTATGGTGCCCTTACACTGATAAAATCACAGGAAGGTCCATCCAGTTTAAAAAAATTTATTTTAGTTTGAATACCCTTCAAGGCACATAAGAAATCCAGCACACTATGCTCAACCCACATTTTATAGAGATGCTGTAAAGGTGAAATCAACAAGCCATGGTAGCAGATTGGATATGGGAGGTGAGAGACAGAAAGGAAGCCTAGATGATTCCTACGCTGTGAGCCTGAGGGACTGGGAAAATGGTAATGCCCTCTACAGTAAGAGGTAAGGGGTGGGAAGGGAAGATTTAGGGCATAAGACAATGAGTTCCATTTTGGCCATGTTGAGTTTAAGACGTCTACTGGACATCCAGTTCGAGATGCCTGAAAAGCAGTTGGAGACTTAAGGCTGGAAGTCAGCATAGAGTTTGGGTCAGAACAAGTAAATTTGAGAGTCATCAGCACAGAGATGATAATTAGATTGATGGGGGCTTGATGAGATCAACAAGTGAAATAGTACAGGGGAGGAAAAGACTGAAAATACCAAAGATTTCAAGAAAAAGAAAATTCAAAGACCTTGAACATAACCGGATAACTCAACAGGAAAAACAGGAAAAACAGTAAGAACAGAAGGAAATTTGGCCTCCAAATCTAGTAAATGAGTTTGGACAGCTATGAATACATACTGTAAAACAAAGAAAGATATCCCAACACTTAATGAGACAGAGGACCTTGCGGAATTTGAGAACATGGAATTACAAAATGCTGTTCCTGAGTAGTTTAAAAGAGAAATGAAAATTAGAACAAAATTTATGTCGTACACAGCAAAAACAATGAACAGAACAGAAAAACTGAAATCTCCAATGGCAAGCTTTACCAAAGAACCAAAAGAAAGAACAATAGATTGGAATGCAAATATACAGAAGTGAAGGACAAATGAGGAAAAGCCCCCCAAAAAATGACATTTTTAAAAATGGGCTCATTAGGTAAATAAAACATACTGAATTCAAAAGATAGGATGTACAGAGTCAACCTAAGGATCACAAGTCTCCCAGAAGAACATAACAAGACAAAAAAATTTAATGTAATCAAAGAAAATATAAAAGAGAACTACCTAGAAGTTTTAAACATAGAAAATGAAATTCTAATTGAAAGAATTCACATATCTATTCCAGAAAAAAACCCATGGCTGCCAGCTCCAAGAAATATACTGGTTAAATTTAACAGTTCGATTCAGAAATAAGTTCATCAGGAGAAAATTCATAAGTTTAACAATAAGTCATCAGGAGAAAGGCCTTCAAATACAAAGAAAAGTACATCTGAATAACATAAGACCATTCTGAACAACTAGAAAAAGGAGGGAAAGGAATAATGTGTTTCAAAAGTGCAACAGAACTCAGAATGCATGCAGCCCAGGGTGACCCACCCTGAAAATCTGAGCTTAACCATATATAAAAAAGGTGGATGTTCAACAATAAAGAGTTTGAAACATTTTTAGGGAAAAAAAAAACCTGAAGAGATTATCTGCTTCTCCATCACCCCAAATAACAGAAATGGAAGAAAAGACCAGCAATAGACTTCTTAATAGATGTACACAAGGAGACAGAGGTGGAAATCTGGTAGAGGCAACAGTGAAGAGGCAGAGGGTATTCTGGATGGACTCTGGAGATACCTTCCCTAGATGAATGCTTCCTTTGTGGAACATTACAACATAATAGGGTACATAAAAGCGGAGGAGGGGCAGGAGAATAGAAAGGACTGAATGTATGATGAATATAGAGAAGCATGGAAAGATCTGTATGAACTGATGCACAGTGAAATAAGCAGAGTCAAGAAAACAATATACACAAGTAACTACAGCAATGTAGCAATTAAAAACAAATATAACAAAATTATGAAGATCAAATAAAAAGATGAGAGAAGATAACCCCCAGCCTATCCCTTTGTGGAGGCAGGCGGTCCACATCTTCATACATTGTACATGTTTTCAGACTGTTGTGCTGACTTTTTCTTCCCCTATCCACAGAATAGTATGGGATACTATGGTGATCTAAGAAACAAATCAATAAAAACATTTTCTTTTAAAAAGCAAAGAGTTAAAATTCTAAACTAAGGCTAAAGTAAGGTGGGAAACAGTAAATTGATTTACCAGACACGTGTCTTGCCCTAAAGTGGAACCTTATGGAGTACTACTCTCATAAAGCAAAGATTGGAATTAAGCACTTTTTTTTTAAAGCAGAGGTTAAAATATGTGCTTGTCTAGACCTCTGAATGCAGGGATGAATACCCATTCCTGATACACATGGTAATTTACTAACATTTATGTTCACGTAAAGACCATACCAAGTTCACTGTTTTCACGAAAGTCTAAGATTAGTAAATTTCCACAACACACAAGTAAACAAAAAATTAACAATATTCACTATTAAATAAACTCTAGGGTATTTATTCAACAGCAAATTTATTACCAAGGATCAAAGAAATTAATGCTTTGTGGTTTGGCTATTTTTAACCAACATCAGATTAAAAAATGCATGATAAAAAGGCATGACTTAAACATTACAGAATTGTAGTTTTAATAAGATCTTCTCTTATTAGGAAGGACAATGATTTTGTTACATTAGAAAGATGATGAAAGATACAAAGATGTTATTATTTCAGATTTTACGATCCATATTCCATTTTTTATTTTTATGGCTAAGTTTACATTTTGCCCAAAAAGTTTCAAAATATGGTTTATTACATGCATTGACACTTAAAACACAAGTTCAAAATACATGTTTCATGACTAAAAAAAGTTCACCTGAGAATTTATAATATTGCCATGTTTTCTTTCAAATTGATAACATAACTCAGAATCTACATGCAATCTTTATTTTTACTGCATTAAATATATTTCTAATTACTAAAATGTGGATGATTAAACTTTAATCTTCAACAAATGTTTTTAAAAATAAAAATATTCAGCACGGAAATTATATTCACATTAGTTCTGAGTAGCATATAATTTGCCATTAGTATTAAAATTATTTTTTAAAAGTCTGAAAAATAATGTAATATAATTAAGACTGTGTTAAATGTAATTGTTTTCAGAAAATTACATAAGACATTGAAACACTAAGCAAAGGACAGGAGTCAAATGATTTTGCATATCATGTACAATGAATATATCCTTAGCAAACTGTGAAGGACTGCAAATGGTGGTCAAGGTATCCATTGTATTATACTGTCATTCTGTTGCGAGCATAATCTATGCAATATGGAGCATAAAACTTCCCCACCTTATGAAGGGGAAAAGCAAAAATGTTTAAAAATTCTTTAAAATATTCTCTGCACATCTGTTTTATAACTTGACAATCACCTGCATATGAGGTAGTGTAGTTATTTGTATTACATGCTGGTTATAAGGAATAATATTCAGTATCAAGAAATAAACATTTTAATTATTGGCCAAACCTCAGAAAAGGATTCCTCAGGCTAGTTTAGTTACATATTTGAATATGTAGATTTAAAACCCAGTGCTGTGAAAATTATTTTTAAACTCTGAAGACAATGAGGCATCGTCATAAAATACTGAATAAACCTGCAAATACTTACAGTAGTAATAAGAGCAGATTATCTGATATTTTTGCATATACACATGCTGATATGAAAAACATTTATGTGTATAATGAGGTAGGGAATCAAAGATTCTAGCCATTGGCTTATACAAGAGTAGACATTTTGCAAATCAGAAAAAGTTTATACTCAACCGTGTGAAGCTGACAAATCAAAAATGAAATAAAAAGAAATGGCTATATGAGATCATTTATATACAATTCTGCTTTAATCAATTACATGTAATTTACAGTAATAATAAAAATGGTATTTTTCCAGACCACTTCAAATATTTTTTCAAGCCTATAGAAAATAAACCAAAACCTAATTCATTTCCATGTTACATCTATCATTTATAAGCAATTAAAATACTAGAGAATTTTCCCACATCAAAAAGGGGGAAAAAATTACAATTTAAAAAATTTCTAAATATTGGTCCCAATATAAGATACAGCAAGTGTATTTTTAGGATCATTCAATACACTACGAGTTTATTTCTCAGAACCACTAAATATTTTTCATAAGTCATTCTAAGGACTTAAGATAAATCCAATCATGGAACCAGCCACTCCAAGGCCCAGCTCATTTTGGGTAGCTTTTCAATGCAATGTCCTTAGTAACTTAGCTTTTACCAAAGAATTAAAAACCATTTTACACACCAAATTAAAATATAGAACTTTACAAAAACACCCAGGTTAAGGTGTCTGCTTGTGCCTTTGTACTATACAAGTGGATATAACCCTATTCAGAAAATTTAATATTCTACAAAAATTTAATTAAGCTTCCATACTACCCAAATTTTTAGTGCTTTATTAATTAGTGCTTTTCAACAAGTATGTCCCAACATGCCAGAAAAGCATGTTGCTTAATAAATGCTTGTTGACTAACCCAAGTCTAGTTAATTCTTGCAAATTCCCTTCCCCTTTTAGTTCTCTTTAACAGTGAAAATGAAAAAATTTTAAAAATTTAATTCAGGAGAAAACTTTAAACCTCAAACTTTAAAATGTAATTCAGTAGTGGTGTCATGTAATATGCCCCAAAAGACGCATAAGTTGGTTTTTAATAAATTAAACATTTACCTGATTATTCAGCTCTTCTATATTAGCAGAAATCTGCTTAACAGAATTTCATACTTAATTCATAGAAAATTATTTCCCAACTTTCTGAATTTGGGAGGCCTATACCCCTATCTGCCAAGTTTTATCTAAAATAGGCATTTGTCTATTTATTGATAGCAGAAAGAGAGTTTCTTTTAAATCTTAAATTAAAAAATATGTAGGACTTACAAATTTCGAAGTGTTGCATCTTACTCTCCTTTGTGGTTTGGCTATTTTTAACCAACATCAGGTTAAAAAATAGCATGATAAAAAAGGTGTGACTTAAATATTATAGAATTATAGTTTTAATAAGATCTTGCCTTATTAGGAAGGATAATGATTTTGTTACATTAGACACCGGCCTCCTTTTTCTTTTGTTCCTCATACTCTGATCTCCCAGAGATCTCTGATCTCTGGATTTTTACTGGCTATCTCATGCTTGGAATTACTTTCTGTTTCATCTCTTCCTCCTGGCTTCCTTAGATTGGTCTCAGCTAAAATGCTACTTTCTGCAAGAAGCCTTTCCCACTAACCTTCAACGCTAGTGTGTTCCCTCCAAGATTATCCAAAATTTATCCTGTACATATCTTATTTGTACATAGTTGTTTGCATGATGTCTTCCCAGTAGACTGTAAACTGTCTTTTCCCCTTCCTTGCATCTCTAGGACTTAGCACAGTGCCTGGAACACAGTAGGCATTTAATAAATGTTTGCTGATGACTTGAAATCTGACTTTTTTTTATGTTTTTAAAACTTTAAGGATCACTAGCAGCCAAAAAAGAAAGGGTGCCAGACTTTCTCAAAATGTTCCAGACATTCACTCCAAGTTTTACTTCAAATACAGGACAGTATTAACGTTAACAAGTTAAAACCACTATCTTCTTATGTGATTTTTAAAAGATGTGCCATATTCTCAAATGTAATTATTACATCCAATTCGAGATGCTTTCTAATAAAAGTTATCTCTGGTTTTCTGATGGAGGTCACAGGGATGATAATATCAACTTAACAGAAACATGCTTAACAGCAAACTTAGCAGAAACTAATGGATGGAACCTATTAATTAGAGTTTCATGTTAATACAAAAATATTTGATTATAAAAGTAAACTGTAGGAAGGAAATAAAATATAGTTTTAATCATCAGCAGAGCTTTTACCAGTCATCTGACAGAAATCTGTGATGCTACCACTCTGACAACATTGTCCTACAAGCAATGATGAAGTTCGTGGGGAGTTCTGATAGGAATCTTGCTGCTGCTGTTCCTGTACTGAGTCATTTGTTTCTCTTACACATGGATAAGGGCAACTTTGTTCTCTGGCCAGTGGAACATTTGGAAGCCCATGAGGTAAATCCATACATGATGGTGGCAAAAGTTCAGAGTCAGGAGTAAGTTTTTCTCTTTCAGAGATTAACAAAGTAAGTGGGCAATCTGAGGCAGAATACTTTGCAAGTATCTGGATTTGTTCATGACTTAAAGCTGCTTCTTTGCATACCTGCTGGCAAAGTCCAGTTAGGTTCTGCTTTGTTTCACCCAATGTTGATAAAATATGATCTCTTTCCTTTAGTAGACTTTCCTTCTCTTTTTGCTGTAGAGAAAAGAAAAAAAATATCCATGGTATTTCCTGACCCAGTAACATAGAAACCAACACTCATTAGAAACATTAAATAGCATAAATGTCTCATTTAAATATTGGGGAATGATCTAAATCTCATATGCTAGAGTCAAGTTAGGCCCTTTGATGGAATCCAAACTTCACAGAACATTATTATGTATATTGATAAGTCTCTTAGACCAAGACTTTGGGTGATCCAAATGCCCAATAAAAATCCCCTTAATAAAAGGATTTGTTCTGTAAAACTTGGACTCAGTCAAAAGGCCACACCCAAGGACTTAGAAGGCTACATGTAGCCTTAAGGTTGCAGGTTCCCCACCTGTCTAGACTCCAAATAACTGACAGTTACCCTTCTGAACACCAAAACTTTGAAACTGTTTTTGAAAGAATTTGTTCTAAAAGGTACTACATTCTTTCCTGATCTCAATTTCCTGACTTCATATAACTTCTTAATGACTTGGGAGTGACTGGATAATACAGAGCTTTTACTATTATAATAAGTTAACCAGACTGCTATAATTTATTGAGTTCATGTCAATTTGTTGCAGTTTGTATGCTTCCCTCCTTGCTGTCAATGTTTTGCTGCTTTCAAGGCACTTGCTCACAACAGAACTTGTCTAATTTGCTGTGGGCTGGAAAATCAAATAAATACTGTTCTAACAGGTTGGTTAAAATAAGAAAAATCACCTTAGAGGGAACTCAAGAAATTTCTCTTGTGAGTCTTTAAAAATCTTACATGGACTGCTAAAAAGAGTTTACTGTGCATGTAATGTGTTTGTGCTTAGTTCCTAGTTCTCAGCAGTCCTCTGAGTTGAGGTTGGTAAATAAGTGAATACTGGATTGATTGGTTTATGTAAAGATGAGAACTAACTTAAAATAAACTCTTTTTATTAAGTTTTTATCAATGTTTCTATTTCTGACATCATCACAGTTCTTCCAAGTACCTGTCTTCTCTCTTCCCTTCCCAGAAAGCCATCTCACAAAAAATATTTTTTTGAAAGAGGAAAAAAAATCAGCACAGATTACTAGTAATTGAAAAAGTCCAAAAACATGTGCAATTTATACTACTTGTGGACCTCCCAACTCCAAAAAGGGGTAATATTCCATTACATTCATGTATCATAATTTGTTTAGCCATTCTACTTTGCTTTCAATTCTTTGTTTTCACAAACAGTGCTACTATGAATATTTTGATGTAATGGGGACTTTTTACTTATTGATGGCTTACTTGGGATAAAAACTAACTTTTCTAAAATAAATAGTAAGGGGTAGCCTATAAGTTTTTAATACATACTCTACATAGCATTTCCTGCAAGTACTGAGAAAATCTAATTTCTTCAAGTTAAATTTTAAACGGCAGGAAGATCGGAGTTCAAATCTGGCCTCAGAGACTTACTAGCTGTGTAACTCTGGGCAAGTCACTTAACCCTAATTGCCTCAAAAAAAAAAAAGACAGAGAGAATGGAAAATACAAATTTGTTTTGTAATGTGATTGCTTTTTAGTTTAATTTTATATGTCTATATATGTTATATATCTATGTGCATATGTATGAAAGTTTTTTTTTTTTATTTAAAAGCACAGCACATCTGTACTGAATCCTAAGGCAGTAAATATATAAATGACCAAAGACAACTAACTATTCAGGAAGATAAGTCCTTCTTGCCTTAAGTTTGGTACCTTCAGTTTTAACAGCGAGATTAAATTATTGATAAATGATTATTTCTCTCTTGTATTAATAACTAAATATTGAATTAGGATCAAGGTTTTTTCCTTTTTCCTCCTTCCTCATCCAGTAATCAACCAGGGTTGGAAATCTTTCTCAAAGACTTACACAGGCTAAGATCTAATCAAAGACAGTAAAAGAAAGTCTAAGTTTAGACAAATGGGAGGATTCTTGCTCACTGGGGTAGAAGTGGATTCCCTCATTATTATGTATATTGGTAAGTCTCTTAGACCAAGACTTTGGGTGATCCAAACCCCCAAGACCCTCATTAGAATGAGCCCACATCTCAATATAATATTCATTCTCTCATTAATTGTTAACCAATCAGAGTGATTGCCACCCTGAGGAACACCCAGCCTTCCAAGGGCATATGAACGTTGAATAAGTTCTATATAGGGTCTTCGGAGTTTGAGAGTGCCACCGACCTCTTTTATTAATAAAATGCTAGCATTATTAATAAAATGATTAATTACCCAGAAACTATGCCTCTCGAACTTTTTAAACATCTCATTACTTTGGGACTGGAACTCAGTGTTTTACTTCCTTTTCTCTGCAAAACTGATTAATAAACACAATCAATACAACTAAGTATTTATCTAACGACCACAGGGCACTACTGTATGCAATTAAAGCACATAATAATAAGTGAATGCCATTATTCACTTGTCATTCACAATCATAATTGTTCATATTAAGGTGAAGGAGTATTCAGGAGGAGAGGATGGCCAACAATCAAGTAACTGTCATTATATAGTAAGTTATTTTAATTTCAAAGTGGTTGAATTATAGCAATAAACCATCTTTCTTTGAACAAAAGACAATTTTTTTAGGAGCTGATTGATAATGTGTCAACTATAATTAATACTAACTGGCAATAAGAGCACAGGGATTAAAACCACAGCCATCAAATCTATTAAGCTTAACAGAAAATGCTGGGATGAAATGAGAAAATTAGTGCATGGCTTATCGGAACTCAATTCAATGAACACTTACTAAGCGGCTACTACTTGCAAGGCATTCTGCCAGGTGCTGGGAATAAAAATACTATACAAAATAGTAAAGAGTACAATTTCTACTGGGCGGTAGGACACTGGCAATATGCGGTGCATAAAGATAAACTAATACAAAGTAAAATTCAAGAGAGGGAAAAATGCTAATAAGTAGCATTTTTCAAGCAAGGCTTTGTCAAGCAAGGCTTTGTGTAAAAGGTGTTACCTGAGTTGAGCTGTTGAACCCTTGTTCAACCAGACCAAATAATCATCAAGAAATGTAATTAAAAACAATGTACATTAACTTCATCTCCTTCCCCCCTGATTCCGCCCCCCCAAGGCCTGCATAAGAGGTAAGCCAAAAGTACTAGGAAAATGGAGATGGAGAACTTCAGTACAGGCTAGCTTCCCAGAATGATCAGAGAAGGACAGGGACACGTAGTTATAAGACTGTGTCCAGAGGAAGCCATAGTAGAAGATACCACTGAGAAAACCCCAGAGCAGGGACCTCCAAAGTCCCAGAGAGCAGAAGCAGTAGGCAGCAACAACTATGGTGCCACAGCACTCAGGCAGAGGACACCACAGGTGTAGGGGCTTTAAAAAGATACTCATCACTCTATCCTGAGACTCCAGAATGGATATCCATGGTTCTGAACCTTAAAGATCCATGGGTTCCTAACCCCAGGAGGTGGAGGTCAGTGCAAGAACCAAGGGGAGTCAGGGTGAAACTAAGCAAGTTCAATGACTATATCAAAGAGTACAGCAAGAGGAGGAGACTGGTCATATCACAAAGCTCCAATTCTGAAACTACAGCAGGAGAGATGAATAAATTAATGAAACAACAACCAGTATCAAAAAATAAATTTAAAGGAAGCCAAAAAAAAAAAAAAAAAAGAAAAAGGAGCAAGAAGCACCATAACAACTGCCAACAAAGGCACAAAGGGGAAAATGGATTTTCCACAAGGACTACATAACTACGTAGAAGAAATGAAGCATGGGGAGATGAGGGTGGGGGACATGAAATACAAGCTCTGTGGAAGAAAGAAGAGAACAAATAGTTTAGAAAATTAAGTGGACTCCTGAATAGACCAAACAGAAAGCAATAACTCTATAAGATAATAAAATTATAGAACAAAATCAAAAGATTGAAAAAAAAATAAGATTTGTAAGACAGCAGATAAAAAAATTGCTGTGGAAAAATGTTTGAGAGATAATTTAAGAATCACTGGATTTCCTGAAAAACATTATTGGACACAACACCTCAAGAAATCACCAATGAAAACTGCATAGCTCTAGATCTATTAGAACCAGAGGGCAAAGTAAAGAAAGAAATGATCCACTAATCACCCCCTAAAAGGAACCCCAAAATGAAAAATACTAGAAATGTCATAGCCATAATCTAGAGTTCCTATGATGAGAGTGGAGAGTCAACAGGCTGCTTAAGGAAGGCTGAACCAGACCATGTCAAAAAACAGAGCGTGTTAAAGTTTCTTTATTTTTTAAAATGAATTTATTTTTATACAAGTAACTGCAAATAGGAAACTTGAGTGGGGAGCCCACAATAGTCCAGGACCACCCTTTCCACTACCTCAGCTGGACCTCCTTCCCTTAACCCTCCAAACTTGATTGCCATAGGAGGGGCCGTGACAGAAGCCGGGGGGTGGGGGTGGGGAGTGGGGGGGGGAGGGGTGGTGGTGTGTGTGTGTGTGTGTGTGTGTGTCTTCATACTCCAAGGTGGGGATACAGGACATTCCTCAATAGAAGCTAAACTGATGCTGATCTCTTAGGATCAGAACACTTGTACATCTATTCTTACTTCTCAAACCCTTTTGAGTTGGGGTTTAGGGGGAGGAGACAGTGAACAGGATCCTTGGCCCCAATCCAGGGGCAGGGACAAACAAACAGGTATTGGCAACTATACTGAAAGGTTAGCCCTGTCCAGGGGAGAAGAAATAAAAAAGAAATTCCAATCCTGGGAAAAGGGAGGGTAGAATGGAGGTCTATGAATGGATGCAGTGGGCTGGGGTGGGGGAATGGGCAACTAACTCCTCCCTAAACCTATTCTTTGCCCTCAATGAGACAACCATTCTGACTGCTTACAGTATAAATTCAAGTTATCCAAGCTGAATGGGGTCCAGTTCTTTTGTTCCTCCCTAAACGAATGATCTCTTCCTTCTCCTTTTCGTTGAACCTTGCCTCTTATTTTACTGAGAAAATTGGGACCGTGCAATATGCGCATTCTTTTTCAATTCTCTTCACCTCAAAACCCCCTTGACATCTTCCACTCTGTCCTCTTTTCCCCCAACTTCTGAAAGAGAGATGGCTCTTTTCCTTGCCAATACCCTCTATATATGCATTTGATCCCACCCCTTCCTGTTTCTCCAGAATATTGCATTCTCAAATCACTCCTTTATTCTCTAGACTCTTCAGCCTCTACCTATCAACTGGTTCTTTAACTCACTGACTTCAAACATGCCCAAGTCTCCTCTTTCCTTAAAAAAAAACCTTCCCTGGATCCTATCATCCCCTAAAGTTTTTTCTTATGCCACTTCTTTTTTTCAGCCAAAATCTTTTAAAAAGCTGTCTACATTCACTGCCTCTCCTCTCATTTTTTTTAATGCTTTGCAATTTGGCTTCCTTCCTAGGCCCTCAACTGAAACTACTCTCTCCAAACTTATCAGTGATCTCTTTGATGCCAAATCTGATGGAGTTTTTTCACAATCCTAACCCTTCTTGACCTTTCCGTTGAGCATTGTCTCTTCCTGGATCCTCTCTCCTCAATGGGTTTTCACAATGCTACTCTTCCCGGGCTTGCCTTGTGCCTGTCTGACCACCTAGCTCATTATCCATATCATACCCTCTAACTGTGGCTACTTCCCAAGATTCTATCCTACTCTTTCTTTTCTCTACCCTTTCTATACTCTTTTAATAACTTCATCAATTCCCATGAGTTTAACTATCATCGAAGCAAATGACTTTCAGAACTATCTTTCTACTCAGTTTCTTCCTTGAGCTTCAATCCCACAATATTATTTGTTTACTGGGCATTTCTAGCAAAGTCCTAGAGATATCTTAAACTCAACATGGCCAGAACTGAACTTATCTTTGCCCCCAAACTCTCCCCTCTTCCAAATTTCCTGGTTCTGCCAAAGGTACGGTCCTTCTTCCAGCCTCCCAAGTTTACCTCAGCATTACCCTTGATTAGTGGATAGTTCCACGTTCTGTACTTGAATTCCAAGCACCTGGAACAGGGCCTGATAAACAGCTGATTATCTGATTATATTATCATTGATACTGGTATATTTTCTGATCAAATCTCCAGTGACTATCACCCAAATATATTTTTACCTTCCACCTCCATGGATGGCTCAAGTTAGGCACTTTCTCTTATGTGAGTTAAAATGTACCAAACAGAAACCTAATGTTAGAAACTAAAAGCTTCATTAGCAATCTCGTTTTTTTTTTTCTATAGAAAGATCCAGGTCCTCAAAAAGAACTGCAAGAAACTGGCAAAAAAAAAAAAAAGGGTTATTATGGAAAATGGATGAGTTATGCTGTAACTGCCCCAGAGGTAAGAACTAGGAATAACATATTAAGTAGCAGAAATGAAAAATAAGCTTAATGTTAGGGAAAATTTCCATAAAAAGTTAGTGTTATTCAAAAAGTAAAATGAGATTCCTTCATTAGAGACCTGGGGCAAAGACTAGATGTCCACTTCTTGAGTTTTTGGTAGAAAGAATTTTTATTCAGGTATAGGTCAGGTCACATTGATCTTTCAGGTCCCCTGCAATTCAGATTCTATGATTCTTCCTAATCATTCTTTGACATGTGCTGGTCTAGCTGCTTCTACTATCGTAAGAGCCGACTTAATTGTTAGTGCTAGAACTGGCATACTAAGTTGGACTGGTGGTATTCTTAGGTCCTCAAAATTAAACAGGTTATTCTCAGAGCTAACAGTGACATCAGATAAAAGAAGTCAAGTCAATAAGCATTTCTTAGGTGCCTAATCTATGCTATATGCTAATACAGCAACAATGCATTCTAAAACTATTTCATGAATACGCAAAAACTCTTTGAGATAGAAATTCATAGAACCATTGATTTAGGAAAGGACCATAAATTGCAATGACTCTAACTCCTTCATTTTAGAGATTAGGTAACTGAAGCGGAGTGGCTGAACGGACTTGTTCCAAGTTCCCGAACTAAGAAGTATTTGAGGCAAGATTTGAACTAGGTCCTGTGTCTTATCTCGACTATATTACACTACTCAAACAACAAATGAAGAGTGAAAGGATAAGAAAATCATAGTTACCTGTTTTTCTTTTAAAGTCTCCCTCAGAGGAGGCAGTTTAAAGAGAAATTACACTAAAAAAACTGGACACAAGAATAAAGAAAAATTAATGAAAAAGCATTTCCTATGTGACAAGCATTGTACAAAGTGCTAAAATAAAAAAAGAGAAACAAAGACAGAGAGAGAGAGAGAGAGACACCAAGAGAAAAGATAGATCTTAACCTCCAAGAGCTTACATTCTAATATAGGGAAGGCAGTCATGAGCCAGAGATCAGCCAGATCAGTGGTAGGGGAGTAGAAAGACTAAACAAACACGCTAAATTAACAAGTGAAATAAGTTGTGATTGCAGGTATTAATTCTAGAAGTAAGTTCTGATCTAGAAAAGGTGGCAACATGATTTTTTTTCTCCATACTCCTAAAGGAGGATACCTAAATAAGAGAAGTAAAACAACCAAAGGAAAACACTAAGGAGGTTTCCTCTATTCCCATAAAGTCATACTCAACTATGGATTCTCTATATGCCACTACTAATATCAATTTAGTAACATTCCAACTGCTTCTCATTTGGCCTTAAAAAAAAGTTTTCTAGTAATAAATCACTAAATCTTTTATATGATTTACATATAAATCAGAAATTCCTAATTTTGCTGAATAAGAAAATTATTAATATTTGAGAACTGATTTTATTATGTCATACAGTCATCTTTATCCTTACTAAAGCACTGCCTCTACCTCATAATAAAAAGTCTACACCACTGTCTCCTTCAACTACCTAAATTATGTAGCAGATCCATTCTGTACCCACACTACTATGAAGAAGTCTCTTGTGTGAATGCTATAGTGAGCAGAATGCTTAACTTTAAAAAGTCAGGAAGGGGTCCAAATCCTGCCTATGAAACTTACTTATTAGCCAATCACAATCTCTCTAAAACTCAGCTTTTTTTTTTTTTAACAAAAAAAGGATTTGTACTAGATGACCTATAAGGACCCTTCCCACTCAATCTATAATCTATATGACCTATTCCTCTATATTTAAAGTTAATCACAGATTTTAACATTATTTTAAAAAATAACTATGTTTTCAATTTTTCTCCAATTTTGACACAAAATTACTACTTACCAGGAGAAATAGTTAAGAGGAATTCAACCAAACCACTTCCTTGCATCATATACTACATTCCTGGTTTGCACATGTCCTAATATTTTACAAATCAATTCTAAGGCTTAAAAAATGTAAATATTTGAGTTTATCATACAACCTCAGGAGGGTAAAGGAGGGAATTACTGATATTGCTATGAATACTTCATTACACTGTAAAAATTACTTTATTTAACAGACCTCCAAAAAGTTGGAGTAAAGTGAGGCACAAGGAAACTGGGAAGTGTGCATGAGAATATGTTTCCCAAATTCCTCAGATTTCCATTTTCTTTTGCCTTTGAAGGGACTACCTGCCATGATTTTCACAGGCCTGAAACAGAGAGATACTTGTTCAAACTTTCTTCGGGATTCTCCTTCCAATTGGCTATAGCTGGAAGGGATAAATTTAAAGCTTTACTCAGATAAATGTACTTAATAAGTACAAGATGGGGTAGGTATGCCTAGATAGAAGTAACTCCTGGAAAAACTATAGAGATTTTAGTAGACTGCAAGAACGAGAAACAATGAGGAAAAACTGCAGCGGTTGTTTTAGAGTAGAGGGAAATTACTGATAATCAGAACTGTCTACAAGGTGATGTAATAGCTCAGGCAAGGGATCCATGTGTAAAGGCAAGGATATAGTTGAACTTGTCAAGACTGATGAGGGGATGTGCTTTGCAAAAAGATGAAATCTATGAAAATGAATGAAAAATTATTAAGCGCTTAGTAAGAAGCACTTACTTGTAAAGCACTGTAGTAAGTCCTAGGGATACAAAAAGAAAAGAAAGCCAGTCCCTGCTCCCAAGAAGCTCACATTCTAATATAACAAAAATAGGAAGATTCAGTTATAAATCAGATGAAAGGCTCCATGGTTGATCCTTAAGATACAGCAGCAAAGCAGGTGATAAGTGAAGTCATTTCCATTAATGAAACCATGTTGCAGTGAAGGTAGGTGGCGCAGTGAGTAGAGCACTGTCCCTGGAGTCAGGAGGACCCGAGTTCAAATCCAGTCTCAGACACTTGACACAATTACTAGCTGTGTGACCTTGGGCAAGTCACTTAACCCCAACTGCCCAGCCTTCCCCCCTAAAAAAATGAAACCATGTTGGACTCTGATGTTGAACTATTTCATAGTGCTAAGGATTTTGGTGGTTGGAACTTTCTTTTCTGGGTCTCTGGTAGCTAAGGATATGGTATATTGCATCTACTATACAAAAAACTTTATATGTTGATTGGATTTGCTGAAAATTTTTCTCATGGATTGATGTGGAAGGAGAACCAAGATGGTGGAGTAAAGTCAGGGATTCATTGGACCTCTCCCAAGTTCCCCTCCAAACAACTTTAAAACAACACCTCAAGACGAACTCTGGACCAGCAAAACCAACAAAAGAATGAGGTGAAGCAATATTTCATCCCAAACAATTTAGAAGATTGGCAGAAAAAGTTTGTTTCACTGAGGTAAAAGTGTAGTGCAGTCCAGTGCATGCCATGTCATACAAACCAGCTGCAAGGCCCAAGGCCTCTTATAGTCCAGCTGCATGCAAGCCAGCAGAAAGGTCCTGAGCCCTGGTGCAAGCCAGCAGCAGCACTTGGGAAAACTGAATCTGTGCTGCTGGAACTCCCAGCCCACAGTTGTCCAATCCCAATAAGAGGGTTGGACAACTGATCAGAAAGGGATTACAGGGGAGCCTTTCTTTTACAAAATAACTAATATGGAAAAGTTTTGCATGACTGTACTTTATTAAATTACTTGCCTTCTCAATGAAGGATGACAGAAAGGTGAAAGAGAATTTAGAACTCAAAACTGTAAAAAAAAAAAATGAAAGATAAAAATTGTTTTTACATGTAATTGGGAAAAAATAAAATATTTTATAAGTTTTCTCATTCTTTTAAAATTTCTGTTACAAATGATAAATTGCTGAGTAAGGGAGGGATGTATTTGCAAATGAAAGAGAGGAAAAAAATAAGATTAAAAATACACAAACTGCAAGGTCCTAGGCAAGTCATTTCACTTCAGTACCCCAAGAAACTCTTTTAAGAATAAAAGTTGCAGAGTAGGCACCAAACTGCACTGGCAAAGGGGCTTTCTCATCAAGAGATACCCACACAGAAGAAATCATAGGCCCAGTCAAAAACAAATAAATAAATGATGAAAAGACTGTGTGGAGACTGACATGAGGCCAGATTAGGCCAGAAGACCAGAGCAGCTCTAAATAGCAAGAATAAGTGTGAGGGAAAAGTAGAACAGATCACAATGCAAAGGGAGGACTTCAGAGATTAGGCTCAAGGACGTGTTAAATTTTCTGAGCGCTGGGTAACAACTAACAGTGTTGAAGAGAAATGTGATGGAGAAAGTTGACATGGTAGCCTACCACCTTGTGGCCAAGATGCTTCTGCATGTTAATGTTGAGTTTTCTCAGTAAACCAGGGAAAGGACCCCAAATGACCCAGCCGAATTAGTTCACAAGATGTAAAAGAAGGTTGATGGGGCAAAATAAAGGTATCTCAAGCCTACTATTTCCTGACTGTTGCTGATAGCCCTAGGAAGCCAGCAAAATTTGTCCTTCTTCAAGGTGACAAAATACCTTCTTAATTCTTATCTTGGGCATCTGTCTTGGGCCCTCTTCTCTTTTCTCTCTATACTATTTCACTTGAGGATTTCATTAGCTCTCATGGGTTCAACTGTCATTTTTATGAAGATGATTCCTAGCACTAAAGACTTGAACTTCAGTCACCATTTCTGACTTCCCCTTGGACAGTTCAAACTGATGTGCCAAAGACGTTAAATTCAACATGTTCCAAACCGAACTCATCTTCCTCTTCTCCTTCAAAATCCTCCCCCACTACTTAGGCACACTCCTAGTATAGGTGAGGGCACCATCATCTTCCCAGTCACCCAAGCCCCCAACCTTGGCATCATCTAACTCCAGTCACCCCACATATCGAATCCATTGACAAACCTTGTGGTTTCCACCTTCATAAAAGCTCTCCTGTAATTCCCTTCTCTACACTTATATCACCACAAGTCTAGTTCAGGCCATCCATCAGCTCTCACTCAGAAAACCCCCTAGCCTTCTTACTGGTCTCTGTGTCTCAAGTCTTTCCACAGTCTAATCAACCTTCCACACAGCTGCCCAAGAGGTTTTTCTAACATGTACTTCTGTTCATGTCACCCCAGTGATCCAGATCCAGATGACTTCTTATTACCACCAGGAATACAAACTACTCTGACTAGCATTTAAAGCTCTTTAATAACTTTTCCAGTCTTCTTATATCTTATATTTTTAATCCAAGAAGTTTCAAAGGATGTACTAAATTTTATTTTAGAGCAATAGGTCTGGAACAAGGAAGATTCAAGTTCAAATCCACCCTCAGATACTCCCTAGCTGGGATTCTAAGCACTGTCTACCTCAGTTTCTTCAACTGTAAAATGGAGATACTAGCAGGACCTACACTTCAGAGCTGTTGTGAGGATCCAATGAGATGATATTTGTAAAGTGCTTAAATTAGTGCCCCATATATAGTAGGCACAAAATAAATGCTTATTCCCTTCCCTTCCCTTTTTAAAAAGCCAGCAATATTTATACTTTGCAAAATAGAAGACTGAAGTGGGTTATTTGTATCTGGTTTAGAAATCAAGACAGTAATTCAAAGAAAATATCTGAATTAGTTTAAAATAGGAAATAATATTTACTTACCAACTTCTCAATTTCTAACTCAAGATTCTGTATGCAGTCAAGTTTTCTTTTTCGACAACGCTGTGCAGCAATTCTATTTTTACTTCGTCTTCGAATATCATGTATACAATCCAGCTGTTCTGGAGTCAGCTTATGCATTTTCAGCATGGATTGAAAATCATTTCGAGAAAGTGAAATGATTCTTTGTGCATTGAATGGCAGTTTAACCTAAACCAGACGAAATTAACAGGGATTTACTTTTTTTAAAAAAACATAACAAAATATACTAGAAATGAAATTAGATATTAGAAATAAAAATTAAGATTTTTCAAAAACAATCTTCACTTAGTCCAATGATAGAACTAACATTGAACAATGGATCCAATTTCCATGCTCTTTCCAGTAACAGAGACCAAAAATTTCAGCCAAAGTTCTAATCTATTTTAGAGGAGCCTGTATATACTATTAAGGGGGGGGGGGGCGCGCAGAGCCAAGATGGCGGCTGGAAAGCCGGGACTTACATGAGCCCCCCGCCAGGTCCCTCCAAAAACCTATAAAAAATGGCTCTGAACAAATCCTAGAACTGCAGAACCCACAAAATAGCAAAGGGAAGCAGGGATCCAGCCCAGGACAGCCTAGATGGTCACTGGATGAGGTCTATTGCCCACGGAGCGGAGGGGAGTGGAGCTCAGCGTGGGCGGTGGCAGGACCAACCAGACCAGGAGCCAGGCAGAACAGGCCCTAGCACCCTGAATCAGTGACCTGTGGCAGTTACCAGACTTCTCAACCCACAAACACCAAAGACAACAGAGCTTAGTGGGAAAAGCTACGGGGGACAGAGTTCGTGGTTCGGCCACCACTCCAGGGGCAGCGGGGGTGGCGTAGCTACAGAACTACAGCTGTAGTTACTTCTAGCCCCAGGCCCACCTGGTGGGAGGAATTAAATGGCAGATCAGAGCAGGAGTGCAGAGCCTGCTTAAGATTTGCATCATGTCCGGGTTGGCAGTTCTTGGGGAAGGAAGAGTGCTGGTGTGGCAGTGCTGGTGTGGCAGAGAAATAGCTCTGAAAACAAGAGTGCAGCCCCTCAAGCTTGGAACAAAGTACTCTTTGCTCTACAAGCAGTCATACCCCAGTGAAAAACTCAAGGGTCAAGTAAGTTGGCTGGGAACATGGCCAGGCAGTGAAAGCACACTCATATTCAGTCTCAGACTCTGGAATCTTTCTTTGGTGACAAAGAAGACCAAAACATACAGACAGAAAAAGTCAACAAAGTCAAAGAGCCTACATCAAAAGCCTCCAAGAAAAATATGAACTGGTCTCAGGCCATGGGAGAGCTCAAAAAGGATTTGGAAAAGCAAGTTAGAGAAGTAGAGGAAAAACTGGGAAGAGAAATGAGAAGGATGCAAAAAAATCACGAAAAACAAGTCAATGACTTGCTAAAGGAGACCCAAAAAAATACTGAAAAAAATATTGAAGAAAACAACACCTTAAAAAATAGACTAACTCAAAGGGCAAAAGAGATCCAAAAAGCCAATGAGGAGAAGAATGTCTTGAAAAGGCAGAATTAGCCAAATGGAAAAGGAGGTCCAAAAGACCACTGAAGAAAATGCTACCTTAAAAATTAGACTGGAGCAAGTGGAAGCTAGTGACTTGATGAGAAATCAAGATATAAAACAGAACCAAAGGAATGAAAAAATGGAAGAAAATGTGAAATATCTCACTGGAAAAACAACTGACCTGGAAAATAGATCCAGGACAGATAATTTAAAAATTATTGGACTACCTGAAAGCCATGATCAAAAAAAGAGCCTAGATCTCATCTTTCAAGAAATTATCAAGGAGAACTGCCCTGATATTCTAGAGCCATAGGGCAAAATAGAAATTGAAAGAATCCACCAATCGACTCCTCAAATAGATCCCAAAAAGAAAACTCCTAGGAACATTGTCACCAAATTCCAGAGAAAATACTGCAAGCAGCCAGAAAGAAACAATTTGAGTAGTGTGGAAAAACAATCAGGATAACACAGGATCTAGCAGCTTCCACATTAAGGGAACAAAGGGCTTGGAAAACGATATTCCAGAAGTCAATGGAGCTAGGATTAAAACCAAGAATCACCTACCCAGAAAAACTGAGTATCATGCTCCAAGGCAAAATATGGACTTTCAATAAAATAGAGTGCTTTCAAGCTTTCTCAGTGAAAAGACCAGAGCTGAATAGAAAATTTGACTTTCAAACACAAGAATCAAGAGAAGCATGAAAAGGTAAACAAGAAAGAGAAATCATAAGGGACTTACTGAAGGTGAACTGTTTTGTTTACATTCCTACATGGAAAGATGATATGTATGATTCATGAGACTGCAGTACCACAGTAGCTGAAAGGAATATGCATATATATGGACGTGTGTGTCTATGTATGTATATATGTAGGTGTGTATATATATTATATACATATATATGTGTGTGTATATATATATATATATACACACACACATATATATAGACAGAGGGCACAGGGTGAGTTGAATATGAAGGGATGATATCTAAAAAAAATAAAATTAAATTAAGGGATAAGAGAGGAATATACTGAGAGAGGGAGAAAGGGAGAGATAGAATGAGGTAAATTATCTCGCATAAAAGTGGCAAGAAAAAGCAGTTCTGTAGGAAGGGAAGAGGGGGCAGGTGAGGAGGAATGAGTAAATCTTGCTCTCATCAGATTTGACCTGAGGAGGGAATACCATACACACTCAATTGGGTATCTTACCCCACAGGAAAGAAGGAGGAAGAAGATAAAAAAGGGGAGACAACAGAAGGGAGGGCAGACAGGGGGAGGAGAAAATCAAAAACAAACACTTTCAAAACGGGACAGGGTCAAGGGAGAAAATTCAATAAAGGGGGATAGGTTAGGAAAGAGCAAAACATAGTTAATCTTTCACAACATGAGTATTGTAGAAGGGTTTTACATAATGACATGCATGTGGCCTATGTTGAATTGCTTGCCTTCTTAGGGAGGGTGGGTGGGGAGGGAAGAGGGGAGAGAATTTGGAACTCAAAGTTTTAAAAACGGACATTCAAAAACAACAACAACAAAAAAGCTTTTGCATGCAACTAGGAAATAAGATACACAGGCAATGGGACATAGAAATTTATCTTGCCCCACAAGAGAAGAAGGAAAAGGGGGATAGGAGGGGAGTGGGGTGACAGATGGGAGGGCTGACTGGAGAACAGGGCAACCAGAATATATGCCATCTTGCAGTGGGCGGGAGGGTAGAAATGGGGAGAAATCTGTAATTCAAACTCTTGTGAAAATCAATGCCGAAAACTAAATATATTAAATAAATTAAATATTAAAAAATACGTAAATTAATTAAATTAAAAATTAAAAAAAAAAAAGACTCAGTGGATGTGTTCATTAGTTTTGTTGAACGGCTTGTTTTCTTCTTTATAAAATTCTTTGTCCCAAGGATGGTTTTCTGTGTAGGGGAGAGGGAGAAAGAAATCCTCCCTCATTTAATCCACAAATGAAAATAATGAGATGTCAGAGTAATAGGAAGTAGAACAGCTTAACTCCCCCACCAAACCTCATCCACAAAGACCAAGAAAATGCACCAGAACAAATTCTGATTGAGAGATTCAATGAGTCATTTTCCAGCCCTGGGTAGCTTATGAAGACAGTTTGGCTAGTAGTCGAAAAATGGTCTGCCCAGAACCATACCACAAAGAGAAATATTCCAGGGTCCAGGGACTGAAAGACAGCCTTGACTGGGCAGGTCAGATGGGACAGAAGCAAACATTCTGCATTATAGGGGTGGTGCTAGCCAGCTCTTGCTGGCTAGTGAGCAAGAAACAAGTTCTGGAAGCAAAAAGTAATTGCATGGCTCTGAACCAAAGGGCAAAACAGGAACTCAGTCTAGCCTCTAGCTCAAGATGGGAAATCAACAATAAATTAACAAAGGCAGGAGACTGAGACCAAATGGGAGCCTGCAGTTTGATGACTGCACAGCCTCCTAGAGGACTAACAGTGGCTGAGACCAGCAGCAGTCTACTGAAACCCTCAACTACTCAGAAGCTGACAGACCCAAAACCTGGGTCAGGAACTTCCAGAGTTCAGATAAGGAGATCAGTGAGCAGACTTTGTCATGGACCACATTACTTTGGAAACATTAAAAGCTTGCAAGCCCCAATTCATAACTGTGAAAGCAGCAGAACATAAAAGGACATAAGTACAGGGCAGACACGCCTCCCCCCAAACCGTCCCAAACAAATAAGTTCACAAAGGCCAGCACTAACAAACTAATATGCATCTTCTTGGTCCCTGTTATTAGAAAGAGGATAGACATTGGATCCACTGTTCAATATTAGTTCTATCACCGGACTAAATGAAGACTATTTTTGAAAAATCTGAACTTTTATTCTAATATCAAAGTAATAAGGTAAGCAGAAAGTCAAGAAGTAGAGATGGAGCAAACAAAAAGAGAAACCCACCATAAAGAAACTATTATCAGGACAGACACAAACTCAGAGAGAATGTTACAAAAATAGCCTCAAAGAAAAATACAGCTTGGCCAAACGTCCAACTAGAATCCATGGAAGAGTTAAAGCAAGGGCATGGGGGCGTGGGGGGGGGGGGATTGGAGAGCTAAAAAAAAATGATTTTAAAAACAAAATGAGAGCTATGGAAGATATAAAAAGATAGCTGACTACTTGGAACAAGAGGTATAAGTAATTCCTTGAAAAATCAGAACTGACCAAATAGAAACTAATGACTCAATAAGACATGAAGAAATATTAAAACAGTTAAAAGCCTGAAGAAAAAAGAAAATGAAAATGAAAATGTAAGGTATCTTATAGCAAAAACTGACTTATGAAACAGATCAGGGAGATTTAAGAATCATAGGACTATCTAAAAGTCATGACCAAAAATGAGTGCCTAAATAACATATCAACATAACAGAAATCTGCCCAGAGCTCTTAGAATCAGAGGGCAAAAAAGAAACTGAAAGAATCCACTAGACAACTATTGGAAGAAACCCTAAAATGAAATCTCCCAGGAATATTATAGCCAAGACACAGAGTACCTAGGTCAAAGGAAAAAGTATATTGCAAGTGACCACTGCACCACCTAGTGCCCCCCCCCAAAATGGCTTCTTTCAAACTCATGTTACCAATGGTAGGAATACTGATACGCAAATAGCTGTTATCACATGTACATTGATTTACCATAGGCGAAAATATAGAACAATCTCATTCTAGTTACATTCAACAGACGATTGATAGACTGATAAAGAAATATGTTAATGAAACTAGTTGTTGAAATGATTTATGAAAAAAATTAAGGATATAAAATGGTGGCATAAAAATACTCATGGAGGTCCAGCAAAACGTTACACTAGAAAGATGACCTTTTTCTCTCATACAACTAGTCATTGGCAGTTTAGGTAACTCACTATTACCATTCAATCATTTGGTGAAGACCAGGCAACAAGATTAAGACCTAAAGCAAAATAACAGGCATAATAGTCTCATTACCTCCTATCCCAGTAAGATGCAATGAAATACAACAAAATAATCACTGACTTTACAGAAATCTTAAGTCAAGAGACTAAAGAAGTCAGTGATTATGTGTATTTTTCTGAAGGTAAATACATATCTCATGTTCACAGAATCATTAAAGTTTTTCTTCCGAAGATTCTATACCAAATTTGAGCAGTTCTAATTGCCCAATATTTGACTACATGGATATATCATAATTAAAACTTTATTTTATGAAGGACCCAGACATAAACATTTTAAAAGAGGTTTACAGATGTCTCCCCTTATAGGTATGTAGATAAATTATCTCCTTACCTCACACTCTTGTTCTCTGGCTGAGTAAGATTCACTGTCCCCTTCTGTATCTGTTTCAGAATCATCTCCCAAGCTAATCACACATGCATATGGGCAAGGCTCTTGCTGTGATTCTGGAACAAAATCTTCACTTCCTATTTCCAAATTATTTGCACATTCTTCAGTATTTAGAGTATTTATAAATGGGCAGCTGACAGAATTCAACGTAGTAAAAGTTCTTTGACACTGTTCCGGGCTCTCACTGATTCTGATACCTAACCAAGGACACTCCGACCTTTTCTGTGAAAATACATGTTCTGAACAATCTTTTGCTAGGGCAGGTGAAAGCTGAATTTGACAATTAGTGTCTGTATTGCAAAGGTCACTCCAGAAACCTTTTGCTAGGTGCTCTGCCACTTCCCTTTCCACACTGCTTCGATCACTTGTTGATGCAGGCCTCTCATCTCTTTGTCCTGAAGCAGATTTCAAAGGCAGAACTTGATTTTCAGTGATTATTTTATCTGGTCTTGTATCTGTACCAGGTAAAGGGTCTTCAGCTAACATGGTTACATTTTGCATACCTGTAAGATTCAAATCACCATACTGTTCATATGTGTGTAAAACAGAAAAAGAATAAAATCCATGGGGTGCCACAGGAGGATCTGGAGGAAATTGTGTCACCTCTGATTTTGCCACAGAACCCTGACATGAATTTTTTTTTCCCTTTGCTTCTTCCTCATCATCCATTTCTATTTGACTGTCTTCATGTTTTAAAATCATCTGTAGATCTGTACAATCCTGGGTTTCTACATCTTCATTTTCAGATAATTCATTTGGCTGAACAGAAACAAAAGGCGATGTCTGAGTATCTTTAACACTGGATTCCACAATACAAACTCTATCTGTTCCAAAAGCTTTTTGGAATTTCCTGTACTTTGGGCCTAAAGATGGCAAACCAAGAACACCTTCCTTTTCTAAGCACGATTCATATGTTTGATTGGCACTATCTTGGAGAGGAGGTGGTGTCTTTACATTTTCTTTACATTTTTGGAGTTTAAAATTAGGAGTCTGAACTGGTTCATTTTCTAGAAGCTCTTCTACTTCATTTATTTCTAGATCCCCATGATCCAATGGTGCAATTTTAATGTTGGCTTTCTGACAATGTGACGTAAAGCACTTTTTTGTTGGGTATTCTTGCTGGTCTGCTGTGGAATTCAAAAACTTAAGTCTGAGGAACTGAAAACAGGATTCTTCAATGTTGTGTATGCCTAAAAATTCAACACATTTGTATACTTCATCTATATTGTCTTTATTTAAAATAAGCTTAGCTGTATAAGCAAACTGAATCAAAGGACTAAATCCTTTAACTGTCACCTGTCAAAAGAAACAAAAAATAATGATAATTAATATACCATATAAAAGGTTCAATTCAATTAAAAACAAACAAACATTTCAACTATTTATTGTGTATAATGTGTTAGACAATGGAGGGATACAAAGTCCAAAAATTCAAGAGTTTTCATCCTCAAGGACTTATATTCTAGTGAATGTAAACATGTACACCAATAAGGAAATACAAAGTAATGAGGTGGGAGGAAGTCATCACTGTGGGGGAGAGGAGATTCAGGAAGGGATCTTCATAGGCTGTACTTTAGTTAGAGAGAAGAGAAATTCAGTCACAGAAGGAACAATGACAAAGAGGAAGGAGATGGAAAGTTATGGATGGAGAGAAGAGCAAATAAGCCAATGTAGCTGTTTTGAAGACTACAAGAAGCAGAATATTGTGAAATCAACCTGCAAAGAGAGATTAGATCCAGACTGTGAAAGACTTTAACTGGGAAGCAAGAATTTTTATTTAATCCTAGAGACAGCAGGAAACCACCGAGGTGCCTTGAATGAGGTAGTGACATGGTCAGACCTATCTGCTGAAAGTTCAAAATATACAAAGTAATTGTGAGACAGGGTCAACTATGATTGTTATCACAATAATAACAGTTTAGTAAGATAAAAACTTCTTAGGAATACTAGTGCATTTTCAAGAAAAGTATATATTGCATTCAATGGGACCATACCCTTCATTTTTTAGTGTCTCATTTTCATTTTACATGAAAAAAGTTATTTGTAGCATTATCATAGTCACTGCCTTACTTTCAAAGAAAGTTTAAGTTATTAAGGGTATATAACAAGCAAAATAATCATTTGTAACCTATTTAAAATTCCAGGTTTCTCTTGCCAAGCTTCTGAATAGTTTCTAAAATTGCTAAAAAATGAAGTGCATATATGTTTTTAAAAAAAGCAAACAAAAAACTTTTGGAAAAAAAAACACTTGTGAGGGTAAGTCCCTGTCTTTGAAAAAATTAATAATACACAAAACTCTCATATGGAAAATGAGAAAAAAGAGTACAGTAGCAGAAATAAAGCCCAAGAGCAGATCTGTACATAAGGACACACTCTCTGAAGGAACATCAGCCACATCAGCCAAGTGTAAACACTTAGCTGTTCTTAAAGGATAATGAGAGATGTGTACCAGTGACTCATTCAGGCTCATTTCACCTTTAGATACTTCTCAATTTAACCTCCAGGGGTGGGGAACCCAAGGCCCTCTTGGTCCTCAAGCGCAGCCCTCTGACTGAATCCAAACCCCACAGAACAAATCTTCTTAATAAAAGGATTTGTTCTGTAAGACTTAGACTCGGTCAAAACGCCACACCTAAGAACCTAGAAGGCCACAAGTTCCCCACCCCTGATTCTACATAGTAAGGGGAAAGGGTGATATCCTAAAGGGCTCAGGGTAGAAGATCCTAAGTGAGAGGGATGCCTGCCACCAGGATGGGAGAGGCTTTAAACAAAAAAGCTGTACAATAAACACTACTTCAACAATCAGCAACTTTACCTGGCAGCTGAGTTGGGTCTACAATCCTACTTAACAGCAAACATTGACCATCATTCCATGCATTCCATGACAAATAATTTAAGACTGGATAACTCAAGAATTGACTGTTGGTACTTTTAATAGCAAAAATACTGGAAAATTTAAATTTCTTGATTTGCAGTACTAAAATTATGAAAGAACATTTGAATACTTAAAACTGTCCTTTCCAGTTTGAGTCCTCAGAAGAGGTGGAATGAGAGGATGGAAGTTTTAAATTGACTGTCTTCTGCCAATGTCACAGCAGGGTTTTTACGTGACATTGTTTATTTAACACTTTTCCATAAAATTTAATTGTCTGGGACAACGTGATATGGAATACATTCAGGGGTGTAAGCTAAAACCAATGTCTGAATCCACTGTTAAATTTTCAGTGTGAGCATTTATACCTTAGTAAACTAGCAAATGCTACAAGTCAGAGTTTGATTTGTTTTGTTGATTGTCTAGACCTGAAAAAGTGATGAAGAAAATTTTAATAATGCAGATTAATCTTAAAAATGTTTTCCTATGAGAGCTGGTTAACATTTACCAGTAAACCAATGAATATATTTCAATTATACTTTCAGCCACAATATGAAAACAATCATTTATAGTTGAAACAGGGAGAAAGACATTTCATCAAATCATAACTAGACACTTTAATGATGTTTGAAAGCATTTATAAATCAAGAAAAATTTAACAATGAGTATCAATAAACAAAAAAAATTATTTGCAGATTATATTTTTAAGGTTCTCTACCCAAATAGTGACACATTGCCAGGTTGACATAAATGAGAAAGCTTATATTCATTAAAATAAAAATTAGATTAAATAAGGAATAAATTAGAACTTAAGAAAACATGTGAAATTTATTCATCCTCCAGCACCATGAGTTCTATTATGCTTCTAATAAGAAAAAGCTACTTCTTTTGGTTAAAATATTATTTACCTAAAAGCCTAAATATGTTTTTACTTTAAGTTGTTTAAAAAATTCATATCAAAGTAATCAAAATTTTAACGTCTAATTTTGTAACGTGAGACAATGTCGTCATCAGAGCTTTTTGGAAATTATCACTAAGATAGTGATTCATGTAATTCCACTGCTTTAATTTTTTTTTCTAGGCCAGGACATCAATATTTATCTGACAAGAAGAGAGAGATCTTGAATTAAGAAAATGCTCCCAATTACATTTCAAATAAATTCTGTATTTTTAGGTGTATTTAAGAGGGCTCATAAAATTCTATACAAACATCTTTCCCAAAACAACTTATATAAATTTAATTTAAATATAAATTTATAGATTGAGGTTCTATACCAATGCCTCTGTCCCAAACCTGGATTCTTGATGGAGAAAGTTCTGGCAGATCCTATAAAAAAATAAAGGCTTCAAGTCTGAGCCTAGTTACAGACTATATGTTTCTTGTCTACAGACTAGTTTAGATGAGCTTGAAAGTCTCATCATAAGGTTTATCTCAAAAGTGATGAAGTTAGGAACCACAAAATTCCTGATATCTACTATGTCATAAAACGACTGTGATTACAGGCAGATACTGACTACTCAAAATTCAAATTAGAGCTGGGATTTCCCATTCTGTGCTAAGTTTTTTTTTAAAGAAACGTTCCCAAATTATTCAAACTTAATACTTAACTTAGTGTTAAAACTGAGAAGGAAAAACTATGGGTTTATTTTTCCCTGCTAAAATGTCCTACAGAATGAATAAACATTTAAATAAATATATGACAACTCTGAAGCTACTTTAATTAACAGTACCAGCTGCTATATCTATTCAAATTAACTTGCTGGACCTGAGACACCAGAGAACCTGAAGGAATTATCTACTTACATCATAAACTTATTAATAAAAGTTAATATCATTAAGATAAAGAATTAATGAAGTTAAGACCAGCTGTCCTCAAAAGTAAAATCTCACAACTAAACATTTTATTCAAGGAATACTGTGACTGAATAAGCTGAATAAGTTGATTCTATTTCTAAGACTTACTTTCTACCTTTGTCCCATTCTAAAATTTTTGACAAAACATACTTTTTAAAGCTTGACATAAAAGCTCATGTGTGTTTGTATGTATATAGCTGCTGAAAATCATGTGTAATATAGGGAAGTCTTTTTCATCAGACCATTAGATCATTAACAGAGTAACATTATTTTACAAAACTCTTTTCCTTATAACAATGAAGGCACTATCATCTGAAATCTTCAATGCCTTGAAATTAATACAGGTATTATCTCAACATAAGAGATTAAAAAAAACTGACTACAATGAAATGACCAGCCTAAGAGCTAGTAAAGGGTAAAGAGAGGATGCATTTTGAACCCAAGTCTTAAACTTCAAATGTATTACACTGTGAAAAAACTAATACATTTACAATGGGCCAGATCAAATGCTAAATGGCAGGTGGGGATAATCCAAATGCAGAGGTAAACTTGATTAAAAAAATTTATTTTTTTAACATCTTAAATCTGAAGTTAACCCCCCAAATCCTCAAGATATGAGTCAGGAAATGAAATTTTAAAACTTTCATTGAACCACAGCTTGTTAGATATTTTTGAAACACTATAGTAAGAAAAATCAATGATAACTATGAACCAAGTTCATTGTTATAATAAGTCCTGTTTGTCAATTTGAAAATAAGCCTATTTCTACACAAACTCTTACTTAGGGCATATACCTCTATCACAGGGCTACAGAAATTGCTACACTCTCTCTGGACCACATCATGTGCTTTGCCTTTCTTCTTTCCCCATGACTTAAAAATCCAAAGAGTAGCTTACAGATATCCACACCAAAGACTACTCCAAGAAAAGTTTTGGCATTCATGGTTTTGTACTACTTGAATTCTCCATACTAAGGGAATATATGTTGGTTCCTGACCTACTTAAACACAAGGTCAAGGCTAAAGAAAAGCTGTGAACATACACTGTCTTTACATTTCTAATTCATTCCATTGTCTTCCATTTTTTCATTCCTCTGGTTCTGTTTTATAATATCCTGATTTCTCATAAAGTCACTAGCTTCCACTTGCTCCAATCTAATTTTTAAAGTAGTATTTTCTTCAGTGGTCTTTTGGACCTCCTTTTCCATTTGGCTAATTCTGCCTTTCAAGGAATTCTTCTCCTCATTGGCTTTTTGGAGCTCTTTTGCCATTTGAGTTAGTCTATTTTGTAAGGTGTTGTTTTCTTCAGTGTATTTTTCAGTATTTTTTTGGGTCTCCTTCAGCAAGTCATTGACTTGTTTTCCATGGTTTTCTCGCATCCTTCTTATTTCTCTTCCCAATTTTTCCTCTACTTCTCTAACTTGCTTTTCCAAATCCTTTTTGAGTTCTTCTATGGTCTGGGGCCAGTTCATGTTTTTCTTGGAGGCTTTGGTTGTAGGCTCTATGACTTTGCTGTCTTCTTTAGGCTGTATGTTTTGGTCTTCTGTGTCACCAAAGAAAGAATCCAAAGTCTGAGACTGAATCTGGGCGCGTTTTCGCGTCCTGGCCATATTCCCAACCAACTAACTTGACCCTTGAGTTTTTCAGTGGGGTATGACTGCTTGTAGATTACAGAGTTCTATGTTCTACGTTTGGGGGGGAGGTGCCAGCTCTGTCAGAGCCGCACTCCTCCTTCCCCAAGGACCCCCAGTCCAGACTGGGCTCAGATCTTCGGCAGGCTGTGCACCCCTGCTGTGATCCGCCACTTAATTCCCCCCACCAGGTGGGCCTGGAGCCGGAAGTAACAACAGCTGTAGCTGCCCCACCTCCGCTGCCCCCGGGGCTGGAAGCCGAACCGCGAACTCCTTCCACTCCCGCAGCTTTTCCCACTAACCTTCTCCGCAGTCTTTGGTGTTTGTGGGTCGAGGGGTCTGGTAACTGCTCACGTATTCAGGGCGCTAGGGCCCCCTCCGCCCGGCTTCTGGTCTGGATCGTCCACGCCGCTCAGGCTGGGCTCTGCTCCACTCCGTTCCCAGCTCCCAGCTCCCAGCTCCGTGTGGAATAGAGCTCACCCAGAGACCATCCGGGCTGTCCTGGGCTGGAGCCCTGCTTCCCTCTGCTGTTCTGTGGGTTCTGCCGTTCTAGAATTGGTTCAGAGCCATTTTTATAGGTCCTAATTCATTCCTTTACGTACACAATTTCCTTCTCACTTTTCGCCAAGGTACCCAATGTCCTCTTGCTAGCTTTTAAGTGTTTATCTACTGCATTTCTCCAAAAGGTCTATCCCAGGATGCCCTATGTGCCAGATCTTCCCCTATCTTTCATCAATTAAAATCCTTAAATCACTTATCCCATTTGTAGGACTCAATTGTTTGACAATTATCCAGTTAATTTCATAACTGTATGTATGTTAACAAGTGTTACTTTGTTAGCTAGATTCACTGATGAACAAGTTTGATACTGATGAACATTCTTCTTTAGAGGACTTCTTTAGAGACTACCTGCCAGTCATTCAAGGCCTTTCTGTCCAAAACAGTGACGGTGGCTCAGAAACAGACATTTCAAATGAAGAAAACTTTGTATGCTGTACCTCAAGAAAAAAGCACTTCTAGGCAGCCAGGGCCCTCAAAAGCTCAGGTGTAGAAAGGCAGGCGAGCTAAGTGGCATAGTAGACAAAGTACTGAGCCTGGAATCAAATATTTACTAGTGTCAAATATTTACTAGTGCTGTGGCCCTGGGCAAGTCACGTAACCTTTGTCTGCCTCAGTTTCCTCAACTGTAAAAAAGGAGATTAATAACATCTACTTCCCAAGGTTCTTGTGAGGATAAAATAAGAGATCATTTGTAAAATGCTTAGCGCAGTGCCTGGCATATATCAGGTATATCTTCAGTACTTAATACTTTTTTTCTTCCCCCTAGTGAGGATTATGATCCATTAAAACTAGCACTGACTGGTGTAGGGGAAGATGGGCCAACAGGTCACAGAAAAGCAAAGGGTTATCCAGCCAGCCACCAGACTTACTATGTCTCAGACAAAACTGGGGAATCAGATACACATGAAACCAGATAATGCCTTGAATGAAATAACACATGTTCAGGTATGCACATTTTTAAAATTGTTGCATACTCCTGTGCCAGCAGTGGCGCGCAGTGTAGGATGAAGTAATGTACACTCACACTCGTGGGGCTACGCGAGTCATATAGACTGACTTTAATGGAGATGCTGATAGCCTTTTATACAGGTTAATTGCTGAGTCATTCTGACTTCTCAGAAAACTACAATGATGTAATGGATCAACATAGTAAAATGTTTTATCTCCTTATTCCTGGGTATGAAACATTTGTTCCCTCAATGCTAACCATATTAAAACATTTCTGTTCTTTCCCATGCAGATAGCAGTGGCAAGGGCAGGTCCTTGCTATGTTCTCTTATCCTCCGATGGCCTTGCCTTGCATAGGCCTAAACAGGATATAGTTGGCTCTCCACATCTCCCCATCTTTTATTTAGTAACTTCACTTCTGTGTTCATTCCTTTAAAAGTTTTTTTTTCAAAGTGAGAACTTTGAACTTGCCAGTCAAGGGAGAGTGGAACCCTGGAAAAGATCCAGTGGTGCTTTGTCCCTTCTCCCCCATCCTGGGAAATTCAAAGTGTCTCTTTTTCAGATCTATGCAATTTGCCTTAGTGCCAAATAGTATAATAAATTCTCACTTATCTTAAACATCAAATCAGGAGTAACACATTTCACTTAAATCTGAGGGGAAAAGATTCCCGCTTTCTTTCTCATCTCTTTTCACATTCAAAATCCAGCCAGAACTGGCATGAACAGAGGAAGAAAGAGAATATTTTTTTTTCCAACAAACAACAAAATATTTTTCTCTCTCTCCTGCCCTCTGATGCTGTTGCAGTCAGAGAGAGAGGGGAGTGGGGGGAAGAAAGAACTGCATTCCAAGAAGAGTCAGATAACACACTCTCTTCACAGAAACATAGAACAGACACAGACAGAAATGACAGGATGAATCCAAAAGCTCAGAGAGGACCGTTAGAAATCCACTGCACAAATTAGACATTGACAGCATTTTTCATTTCTCTTGTCTTTCCCTTTCTACTGCTTTAAGCACTGCCTTTTGCAGCGGTGATTTCTTGCTACATTGATACATAGGTGGAGCCGTGGGAACGTGTGGAGTATGGGGGGAAGCACTTGGAACTGACAAGCCTTGATGGAGTCTGTAGGTAATTTCACCCCCATTTCAGTTTCTGATACTGAATCCTCATCTGGCCCCACTCCAATGTCATGCTTAATTATCCTTTGTACTATAGGAACTCTTCCCTCTGGAGTAAGACATATTTTCAAAATGTTCCATATGGAAAAGGCTGATATTGGGAAATGTTCTGGTCCATCTTCCCTTAATCTTTCACTCATTCTGATAACTTCCCATCTTTCCAAGTCAATTGTACCCTCCTCGGGGAACCATGAGCAGAAGTGTTCTACACACTGCAAAAATTCCTCTAATTGCTCCTTTGTTATACAAAGACCTCTTTCTTTTACAATCTTTTTTAATACTTGCAGATACTAATTCCTGTCTTTAAATTGTATCTGCCTCGTATTTAAATCCCCCAGTAAGCCTAGTGATAATCCTCTTACCTCTTACTTGAACATACTCTGGAGCCTGGATTGGTAAGACGTTACTTCATCTCTTTCAAGTCCCTGTCCCTGTTCGGGTGCCACTTGCCAGCAGTGGCGCGTAGTGTAGGATGAAGTAATGTACACTCACACATGTGGGGCTAGGCGAGTCATGTTGACTGACTATAGATTGACTTAAATGGAGATGCTGACAGCCTTTTATACAGGTTAATTGCTGAGTGATTCTGACTTCTCAGAAAACTACAATGATGTAACGGATCAACATAGTAAAATGTTTTATCTCCTTGTTCCTGGGTATGAAACACCTGTTCCCTCAATGCTAACCATATTGAAACATTTCTTTTCTTTCCCATGCAGATAGCAGTGGCAAGGGCGGGTCCTTGCTATGTCCTCTTATCCTTCGATGGCCTTGCCTTGTGTAGGCCTTAACAGGATATAGCTGGCTCTCCACACTCCTGTTTTATTTTTTCCTCTCTTGCACATTTATTAGCTTTGTGTTCACATGATAAATGTATTTTTGTTAATGTTTAACTTGTTTATTTATTGTTACTGCTATTTATTATTGTTAATATGTTTAGATATGTTAATATTTGTTAGCATGTTTAATTTGTTGTTAGCAAACTGTGTGAGGTAGTGAGAGAATAAAGTGTGAAGGCTTCACAGAGAATACATATATATATATATACACACACACACACATATATGTATTTATATCTAAAATGTTTGAGAATCAATATTTAGAGAAAAGGGAAATGGGATGAATTTGAGTCTGTGGGAATCTGATTATTTAGCCTTTAAGAATGTCTTTCTCCCCCTCCTTCTTTAGATTTATAGATGTCACCTCAGCTGTGAGTGGAATACAAGATTGTGAAAGCTTCCCTATGAATAACTCAGGCAAGTCAATATTCAAAATAGAGATAGTACTTAAAAATTTAGTTAGGATGTGAACCTCACCAGGCCTAACTTTTGTTTTCCTGTAAATCATATGATTTCAGGGAAATCAGATGGTATTCCCCACTCCCCCTCCCCTCACCTATTTCCCCCATAAGGTAATTCTGTAGCTTTATTCCTGGTTAGATTGTGAGGCTGTCTCCTGTCAATGGGGATGGCAGGTCCAGCCTCTGTGGGTAGGATTTCTTAGAATTGTTTGTACAACGGTATATATCTCCCTGCTTGCCTTCTTCCACCTCGCCTCCCTCATCGCTGCTAGTCCATCCTGGTAGTGAGAGAGAGATGCCCAACTCTCGCGAGACTTGATTACATAAAGCTTCTGTTTTTCCTACTTGAGAAACCTCTTTTTTACTTGAGTTGGTGGTCTTCTGACCCACATAAAATCAATCTATTTTCCCTAGCTTGTAAATGGTATCATGTGAAAGCCTAAATTATAGCAAGGTTTGAACTGGCTGACTTATTGGGAGGTTGCAGGAGAGGGCAGAGTCACTAAAGACGCTGAAGTTGTATTTCTTCCCTGCTTGGGAAGAGAAGAAGCTACTACTGGATAACAACCGGAAGGCAGAGATTTTCTTCCCCTCTGCTTACAGCAGGAGTTTAAATCTTTTGGAGAGGTATGAATATCAATTACCAGAATA
Source organism: Trichosurus vulpecula (assembly GCF_011100635.1). Taxonomy (NCBI): domain Eukaryota; kingdom Metazoa; phylum Chordata; class Mammalia; order Diprotodontia; family Phalangeridae; genus Trichosurus; species Trichosurus vulpecula. The sequence goes on from NC_050574.1 coordinate 379,461,721, forward strand.
ACTTATAAGCCGTGTCATACAGGCTTTTCCTAAAGCTTTTTAGTATAAAAAAATGAGAAAGGCATTCAAAACAGATGATGCAGAACCTCCTCAAGCCACTAAGAAGCTACCCAGGATTTGGGACTATGGACTTTGCCAACCACACTCCGGCAGACTGTGGGACAATAAGCATCAATACTAGGGGGAGAATGTAAAGGTGAGGTGACTGATCTACTCAAACCTTTATTATTTAAAGTGTTAAGATGCCCAATCAAGTTCAAACATAGGTCTCAGACTTGACTTAAGACCTCTGTTCAGATCAGCTAAGGAAACATGGCTGTGCCCCAGGGGTCATCCATGAATCATAAAATTGAGAAAATGCTTATTAAAGAGGTTAGAGCAATCATGGGATTCCAGCATACCCTTGAGTAAACAAGTAGGACTAACCTGTGGCAGAGATGAGAGATATTTCAAGGAGGATTGTTGACATAGGCATCTCAGAAGAGAAGACCTAGACTAAGGGAAGTTCTTGGAAAAGGCTGGATCTTTCTCTAACTTCCCTTCCCAATACAAGTCTATCCAAAGACCCTATATAATTTGTTCTTTCATTAACTTGAACGTTTCTGAACCGAAACTGATTTCTGCCTTGACAACAAAGAGGCCAAGAGTTAACTAAAAATAGATTAAGTTAAGCAGAGAGCCCTACCCTGGGGGCTTAGGGGGAGTGTGACTGAATTAATAACTTTTTGTCTAAAATGAACTTGCTAAAGCTGAAGATGAGAGACTCCACGGTTAACTTAAAATGAGCTAATTATTTTAATAGGGTACTGTACATACTTACGTTTTTAACATACGTACCTATGCATGTTAACAATGAACTTTTGGCAAAAGTACCTTAACTCAGAAGGTAGGAATGAGGCTTTGGCCAATCATGTCTTGTGACATTCCTTATCTCTTTGAGGATGTGGCCTGTGAGCTATTTATTAAAGAAGCAGGAAGGCATACTAGATGAAAGAGTATTGCCTCTAAGCCAGGAAGGCCTGGGTTCAAGCTCTACCTCTGAAACATTTACAAGCTGTGTGACCCTAAACAAATTACTTAACTCCTTGGCACTCTAAAGCGGAAGGGTCTAGGGTGCATGGGACCACAACACTCTCAAGTTCCCCCCAAACAGACTAAAATGTGATAGGGAAATATTTAACAAAATAAATAAAAATACAATAAAACATAAATAATGTTCTATTTTAAAACCAAGTCTAGTGGCCTCCATTTCTATCTGAGTTTGGCAACACTGTTCTAGGCAATTCTAAAACTACAAGTTGCAGAAATGGTACTGAACTATATAAGAAGTTTTCTCAAATGGGAACTCCTTATACCAATGAAATCATACCATAACCCCTCTATGCAAAACAATGAGCTAGTCAATGGGTAAGATACAATGAGTTTATCCAGAGAAACAGCTACTTTTATGAGCCATATCCAAGTAAGCTCCTCCACTGGGATGGGTGTTCTGGAAACACCATTAATGCCTAAGGCTGTAAACTTCCCTTTTCAACTCCTTTAATATCCTCTACATTCATAGATAGTGGTTTGATTATTTTTAAGTCATTTTGGCAAAGTTTCAGGAGGCGAATAGTACACTTTTTATTAATTTAGGAGTCATTTTCCTACTTGAAAACGCAAAATTCTTTATTAGAAACAGTGTGATATTATAGAAAGAATAGCAGGTGTGATGTAAGTGGTTTGGAATCTCAGCTTTGCTACTTCTTAGCAACATGAACTTGGATGAGTTATTTCATGTCTCTGGGTTATAATTTTTTTCATCTGTAAAATGAAGAGTTAGACTAGTTGACCTGAGGTCCCTTACAGCTCTAAATCCCACAAGTGCTATGATCTTTCATGTGTAAAATAATCCATGATTCTGAACACAATTTAAAAAAATGAGTGATCCATACATTTAGGAATGCTTCTCACATGGGTGGCTAACATCAATCTTTATTTTACATAATTTTACAAGTTCTGGCCTGGGTCAATAAAGGACTAAAAATGAGTTCATTGTTACATGTTATAGAAAACAAGGATCTCCTACCTCTTCTGGGAGAGTAATGATAAGATCCGTGTCTGATTGGCCAACAATTCTTGAATAAAAGTAACTGCTGCATGCTGCAAGCACACAACGATGAGCATGAAATTGTTGATCTTCCACTAGGACGGTGACATCACAAAGAAGATCTCTTTTTCTTTGATCATTGAGGCTCAAAAGAATATTGGTGCCGTGTACTGAAGATTCATATGCATAAAACATTCTATTCTCAGTTAGGGACATTCTCTGTGGCAAATGATGGTTTGAAGTTCAATGGAAAGCATACTTCTCTGGTCTTCATCAAACCTATAAAAGAAATGTGTAAGATTACATAAAATATTAAATCCAGAGTGACTGTAAAGACTTAAGGACCAAAGGTTTCATATGCATGCAAGATATCACTAAAATGTATATCACAGTAAATTCAATGTATACACAAAGAAAGTATATTCAAAATTTACATTCAAAGAAAATTATTACTACATTTAAGGTTGCCTTTAAAAACTACATTTCTAACTATTCTCAAAATTTTAGAGGAAAAAAATTCGCAGATGAAATTATTAATTCTAAGCAAAAAACTCTGCTAAGTGTTTGCTTAAATATCCCCTAAAACCTTGATAGACCACAAAAAATTTAGAATACAGAAAGAAAATATCTGTTGTTGAATCGTTTCAGTCATGCCCAATTAAAATCTCTGTGACCATATTTGGGATTTTCTTGGCAAAGATGTTGGAGTGGATTGCCATTTCTTTCTCCAGCTCATTTTATAGATGAGAAAAACTAAGGCAAACAGGGTTAAGTAATTTGCCCAGGGTTATACAGCTAGTGTCTGAGGCTGGATTTGAAGTGAGGTCCTCCTGACTCCAGATCTAGCTCTCTATCCACTGTACCACCTAGCTGCCCTGTTTGTAATTTCAAGATGGCATGAAGAAGGCATCACACAATAAAGCCCAGATTTTACCTCAGATGTTTGAGAACAATGGAAGGAGAAATAAATACTTTATACAGATGGAAAAACCTGATTCTGATTATTCACTATAACCTATAGAAATAAATGTAACCTACAATGTAATCTAATAGGCACGTGCATCAAATATTTTCCATAATATCTAAAATATAGGAAGAAGAAACATTCAGAGTAATCATGTAATGGTGTCTTTCTTTCTATTCTGAAGTTATACAAATTAGAAACTAGCCCTATGCAAAGGATACAAACCCTGTCATTATAGGAAATGAAGCCCAATTTTCCAAAATAGAAATGCAAACTATAAACCATATGAAAAGATGCTCTAAGAGAATGCAAATTAAAGCAATTCACAAGTTTCATATCATACTCATCAGATTGACAAAGATGATGAAAAATTAAAATGGTAAATGTTGGAGAGGTTGTGAACAAACACTAATACTTTGATGGATAAGCTGTGATATATATAAGTTGACAAACAACTTAGAATTACATTAGAAATGTTATTAAGTACACATGTTTTGACCCAAGGATACCATTACTGGTAATATTATCCTAAGAAGGTCAAAAGCAAAAGGAAAACGCTAACATACATAAAAAATTTATAATATTACTTTTTTTGTGGTAACTAGGGGAACTAGGCGAAATGTGTATGTGCCCACTGACTGGTGATTGGCTGAACAAACTGTGGCATATAATGTAACGGTATACTATTGAGTCAAAAGAAACAAATATGTACAATTAAGGTTAAGTCATGAAGACTTATGAAAACTGATACAGAGCAAAGTATAAGCAGAACCAGGCAAACAAAACTGAGACAAGTCAGAATTCTAAGCATGGGTCATAGCCATGATTCTTCCATACAAGACAGAATACATATATTGGGCCCTTGTCAGATTTAAAATAGAATGGACTTAATCAGTCTTGTTAAGTGAGCTGTGCTCATGCAATAGTATGAGAAAAACAAGTAACCTCTGATCTCTAAGTTATGCTTTCATAAGCAGGATACATAGACCTACATAGCTATGACGCACAAGTATGATTTTACCTACTCTTAAAACGGTGGTGTTAGGGTATCTGGAGCACAATAACTCTTCCCAATACCATTTGTTGGCATTTTATGTGGCATATATTATTGGCATGGCTATGTTCAAGAGCAATTTTTTGCTTGAGTGTCAGATAATGTTGTTACTGCCCATTACTTACCACTGGTCCAAGAAAAGATTCTCTGTGCCTGACAACGGATGGCTGATAAGTTCACCATGAAGAGGTTACTATAGATCACACCTGAAGAATTCAGGGCCTTACTTTTTGAGTAATCTCCCTTGGTCAATGGCCAATCACTTTTGAATTTTAAGGTTTTTTTTTTTTCCAATGAGACAGAGACAACTTTGGGGAGTGTCTACCAAGCAACCTCAAAAATTTTCAGGGGCTAGCAATCAGGAAACGCAAACGGTATACATACATATGTTGAAGGAGGAGTCAATGCTTTAAGATTTCTAGAGAGATCATGACATATTTCTAAAACTCAGAATACTTTTTTCTTTTCCTGTTTATTTCTTAGGGAAAGAGAGGCAGACAAATGCTACTCATCTGCACCATGTTTTCCACCCAAAACTAGTGTAGAAAACATACCATTATGATTGTATGGGTCTCTTCTCCTTCGTGAATGGCAATAAACACTACCCCATTGGTCATCCAGAGAGAGTACGATGGTTTCAGAGATTTTATTTTGGGCAAGTAAAGGTAAAGCTGTACCCACCACAGGAACTGTTCTTCCGCATTCTAGTATCTAGAGTGGACAATAAGCTGTCATTTATGCTGTGAAGAAACTGCAGTGAGAGAAATCAGCAAGAACCCGTGGGCATGAGAACCATCAGTATGAGAATAAAGAAAAGTGCTTTGACAGAGATCTGCCCATGAGAACTGAGCATCACTCTATAAAACAAATTACAAGTTGTGGAGTATGTTTCCATGTCAGATGCATACTTTGTTGTATCTCAGCCTCGGAGGCTGCATTGGGTACATAATCATCTGAGAATGAAAAATCACACACCAACTCTCCTTCCACTTTAGTCTTGGCTTGTAACCTTTCACAAGTTAAAAAATTTACTGTCAGTGTGGTAGCTGACCTCTGTGTTCTTCTCATCTTTGCCGAAGTATCTGGCAACATTTCTGAAAAAAGTCATGCTAAAAAGCATGGAAGCAAGCACATAGCCTAGCTTCACCCCCTTGGTGACTGGGAAAGCATGACAGCATTGTCAATTATCCAGAACCCATGTAAGCGTGCTGTTATGAAACTGACATACAATACCAATCAACTTCTCCAGGCAACCAAATTTTGCCATAATTTTCCACAGGACCTCATGACTCACAGTATCAAAGGTTTTGGTCAGATCAATGAACACTGTATACAGACCTCTGTTCTGCTCCTGGTATTTCTCTTAGAGTAGTTGAGTAGTAAATATCATATCAACCATTCCTCAGCCCTTTCTGAAGCCACACTGGCTCTCAGGTAAATGCCCATCTTCAGGTGAAGGACTAGCCTATTAAGGAGGACATCGGCAAGAATCTTGACAGCAATGGCTAAGAAAGAGACAATCCTATGATTGTCACAGGACAATCTATTTCCTTTAACTTTGTAGAAATGAACAATGGAGGTATCTTTGAACTCCTGGGGGATAACCTCCTCTTGCCATATAACCCAAAAAATATCAGCAAGCTTTTTTATCAGCAGTGAAACTCCACCCCCCCCACCTTCTGAATCTCAGCTGCAATAGAATCAGCAGCAGGTGCTTTGCCAGACAAGAGGAGTATAATGGCACTTAAAACCTCTTCTTCAGTTGGAAATTCAGCTAGAGAGGGACTGACTTCAATCTGAAGTATACAATCAATGGCTTCAACACTGATTGATGAGGGTCTGTTGAGAACACTATCGAAGTGTTCAGCCCATCTCTCTGGGATCATGTCCTTAAACACTAATCAATGTGGCATCATCAACACTGACATACGTCTTTGGCCTATAAACAGCCTTCAGGGCATCATAAAAGTGCTTTGCATTGTTACTATCAGCGTAAAACTGAATTTCAATTGCCTTCTTACTGAGCCAAGAATCCTGTATCTCTCTAAGCTTCGCTTGCACTTTACTTTTGATGGAGTTAAATGCTGCCTTCTTAGAGACTGATGAACTACCCTTCTGGTAAACCCTGTGTAGCTCTTATTTTTCCGTTAGCAGCATCTGAATTACCCCATCATTGTCATCAAAACCAATCTTGATGTTTGCCACTGTTCTAGCAGATGAGTAAATGTAATGTTGTACACTAAATCTCTGAAACTTGCCCACTCCTTTTCTGCTCCACTGCTGCAACTGTATGCCTACTCTTATATTAAAGTCCAACAGAACAGTAAGCTCATCTTCTTTTGCACACTGATGATGAGAGTCTCCAGGTCTCTTTGAGCTCATCAGGGTTCATCATGGTGGAAACATATGCATATGGTGATGCACATGGAGCTTTACTGCAAGTGACAATCCCATTGTCCTAAGTATGTCATTCATTCCTTTTGGCAGGTATACAAGATTAGTTCTGATTACAAAACCTATGTCAGCTTGACAGTGCTCCCCTTCACTGCAGCCACTCCAGAAAAATATTTATCTAGCTCCGATGTTGGTAAGCTGGCCTTCACTGTCAGACTTGTTTCACTCAGGGCTGCTATTTGGATGTGATACCTGCCAAGTTCTCTCACAAGAATAGCTGTTCATCTTTCAGGTGTACTGGATTTTGTGCTGTCTATAAGTGTGCACACATTTCAAATACTGATGGAATAGCAGAGGTGAGTGGAATCATCTTTGCCAAAGTTTTTGTAAATTTTTTAATGTTTCTACCACAGGGTGTGATCCTTGCCTGCTGCAAAAGCAGGCCAGGGTTGGGTAAAGCAGAAAATTTTAAGGCTCCTTTTCTAGGCCCTTTCTCACACCATGAGGTAAGCAGTACGGTCCTTAAAAAAGGCTGCTCAGACACCTAGGGAGCTGCCGAATCCCACTGCTATTTCAGTCCTATGAGAAGATAACCCAATGGCCTGGGCTGCCTACGTGCAGGGTTGTGATTACAGCTCCCAGTGTATCCACACCTGCTGCTTCTTCATTTGCCTGTTGCCAAAGAACTATGAGATAGGTAAAAAATGGTAAAATAATATGGATGATGTCTTTTGATTCAGGCATAAACTGGATTTAAGTGAGGCAGAATTCCATAAAGTCATCAGCCTCACTCTTTCTTCAAGAGTCATTGCAGTTTAGTGGCAAGACAAAGTCAAGACAACTGGTGATGGCTCACAGTGGCATCTTCACCTTGGCATCTTCAACATCTAACCAAGCTCTAAGTACTCAACAGTGCCTGCTTCAGCCACTTACATGGTCATTGGAACAAACTGTTCTCATCCACCCATTCTAATAAGTGAAGTTTTCACATGCTTGGGGTAGATGCCCCCCTAACTCACCAAAGGGTTTGAGATGCCTCAGTTACCCTCAACTTGATTTAGCCTGTCTGCCAAAACAATTTACCAGGGTGTGGCCACTGCACATGCTATAGTTTCTTGGAGCCACAGGTGAGAGTTAAGTGAATCAGGTAGAAAGGGGGAAAGCCACTCAGCAAGCCCTCACACAAGAAGAGGTACTAGTCTTATCTAAACACACCCCATATCTCCCACACCCTCAAGAAGCTTATAATCTAATAGGAGAGGACAACATACAAACAAACAAACATACAAAGCAAGCTATATACTGTATAAAGAGGAAATAATTAACAGAGGGAAGGCATTGGAATTAAGAAGCATTAAGGAAAGTTTCTTTAGAAGGCAGGTTGTTAGCTGGAACTTAAAGGAAGCCACAGAGATCTATAGTCACAGCAGTGGAGGGAGGGAGAGCACTGCAGGCAGAGGGGCAGCCAGAGAGAAGAAGGTCAAGAGCTGAGAGATGGAGAGTCTTATTTGTGGAACAGTGAGGAGGCCAGTATCACTGCATCAAGTGTTAGGGAGCAAGATATAAGGAGATGGGGAAAATGGGAGGAAGCTAGGTTGTGGAGGGCTTTGAATGCCACAGTATTTTGTATTTGCTCCTAGAGGTAAATAAGAAACTTCTGGAACTTATTAAGTTGAAGGTGACATGAGACCTGCACTCTAGAAATATCACTTTAATGGCTAAATGGAGGTTAGACTGTAAAGGGGAAAGTCAAGGCAGGCAGATTCAGCAGAAGGCTATTGAAATAGTCCTAGTGTGAGGTGACAAAGGTTTGTATCCTGATACGGGATGGTGGCAATGTCAGCAAAGAGAAGGGGGTGTATTCAAGAGGGGTGGCAAAACTGAAATAAACAGGCCCTAGCAATAGCTTGGATATGGAGGGGGGAGGGGAAGGGGAGAGATAGTGATGGAATCCACGGTGATTTCTAGGTTGTGAGCCTGAGAGATCGGGAAGATGATGGTGCACAGTAATGGGGAAAGTAGGGGTGAGGAAGGGTTTAGAGGGAAATATGACTTCTGTTTGGGATATATTGAGGTTAAGATGTCTACTGGACCTCCGGTTCAAAATGTCTGAAAAGCCACTGGAGATGCAAGATTGAGGTCAGCAGAGAGACTGGGGCAGGATCCATAGATCATCAGCATAGAGATGGTAATTAAATTCATGGGAGCTGATGAGATTTTGAAGTAAAATACTATAAAAAGAAGAAAAGGGTCAAGGACAGAACAATGAGGACCACCTATGGCTGGAGGATGTGATCTAAAGGAGGATCTGGCGAAGGGGACAGAAAAGGAGCAGTCAGATAACTATGAGGAAAACCAGGAGAGAATAGTATCCTAGAGGAGAAATTATCAAGAAAAGAGTGATCAAAGAAAATGAGGATTGAGAAAATGTCATTGGATCAGTCACTTAATAAACACTTAATCTACCTCCAGGAGCAAAAACAAAATACTAAGAGATCATTGATAACTTTGGGGAGTATAGTTTTGGTGGAATAAGGTCAAAAATCAAATTGTAAGGGATTAAGAAGAAGTGAGAGGAGAGGAAATACAAACATCTACTGTAGATGGTCTTTTTGAGGATTTAGCTACAAAGGGCAGAAAGAGAAATAGGGCTGTAGTTAACTGGGATTAAAAGCATTAAGTGAGCATTTTTTTCAGAATGAGGGAGACATGGGCATGTTTGTAGGCATTAAGGAATGACCCAGTAGACAAGGAGAGACTGAAAATAAGTGAAAAAGTAGGGATGACAGAGGGAGCAATCTGCTGAAAAAGATAAGATAGAATGGGAACCTTTGAACTGGTAGAGGAGTTAGCCTTGATAATGAATAAGGAGACTTCACCATATGAGAAAGAGGTGAAGGAGGGGAAAATGGCAGAAGGCATCTGAGTGAAAGATGAGGAAGGGAGGAGGAGGGGGAGCTCACAGTGAATGACCTCAACATTTTCTGTAAAATATGAGACAAAGCTCTAAGCTTAGAGAGTAGAGGGAGGGTGAGCCATAGAAGGATCGAAGAAGGATGAAAAGGTTGGATAAATGGACCATGAGTTAATAAGGGAGGTATAAGTAGCATTGCCTAGCTGAGGGCCCAGTTGAGATTGTGCAACATAAATTTGTAGTGGCCTATTATAGTCAAAACGATTGCCAAGATTTTCTCAAATTTTGTTCAGCAGTATGTGTGTAGGAGTGAAGGCAATGAATTTTGAGAGTGATCCAAGACAAAAGACTTGTTTGAGCATAATCAGCAATACAATAAAGGGGGTGGGAATTCAAGAGAAGATGACAGCATAGAGTTGAAATGGTTCACCAAGGTATCAAAGTGAAGAGAAAAGGAACGAATGACTAGCGTAGGGGAGATGGCCTATGAAACAAATGAAAGGTCAAAGGCCTGAAGGTCACAGAGTGGGCAGAGTACAGTTAAGGGAAGGCAAAAGAAGAGGAGAAAAACCAAGGCTGAGGCTTGACTGGGCATATCAGTGATACAATAAGGGGGCTAGGAATTCAAGAGAAAAGGACAGTGTAGAGTTGAATTGATTCACCAAGGGGTCAAGATGAAAAGAAGAGGAGAAAGGGGCTAGGGCAGAGGAGACAGCCTGGAAGAAAACTGAGGGGTCAAAAGATTGGAAGCCATGGCGCGAATGAAGTTATATAAGCAAATGCAAAAAAAGAAGTGAAAAGCCAATAGAATATGGTTTCACAAGAGGATTTCAGGATTATTTTTTAAAATAATACTTTAAATTTTTTCCCAATTACATGTAAACAGAATATTTTTTTAAAATTTTTAATTCCAAATTCTCTCCCTCCTCCCAGTCCTCCCTGAGATGGTAAGCAGTTTGATATAGGTTATACATACACAATCATGCAAAACATATTTCCGTATTAGTCATGTTGTAAAACAATACAGAGACCAAAAAAAAAACAACTCACAATAAAAGTTAAGTGAAAAAAATAGTATGTATTTAGACTCCATCAGTTCTCTGGATGTGGATAGTATTTTTCATCATGAGTCCTTTGGAACTGCATTGCTGAAAATAGCTAAGTCATTCAGCTGACCATCACAAAATATTGCTGTTACTATGTACGATGTTCTCCTGGCTCTGCTCACTTCACTTTGTAGTAGTTCTCTTTCCAGGTTTTTCTGAAAGCATCCTGCTTGTCATTTCTTAAAGCACAATAGCATTCCATCACAATCATAGCACAACTTGTTCAGCCATTCTCCTATTGATTGGCAATCCCTGAATTTCTAATTCTTTCCCACCACAAAAAGAACTACTATAAATATTTTTGAATAACTAAGTCTTTCCTTTTGTGTATGTGTCTCTTTGGGATACAGACCTAGTAGTGGTATTGGCAGTTAAAAGGTTACGAAGAGTTTTATAGTTTTACAGCTCTTTGGGCATAGTTCCAAATTGTTCTCCAGAACGGTTAGATCAGTTCACAACTCCACCAATGGTACTTAGTGTCCCAATTTTTCCACATCCTCTCTGACATTTATCATTTTCCTTTTCTATCATATTAACAAATCTGATAGGTATGAAGCAGTACCTCAGAGTTGGTTTAATTTGCATTTCTCTAATCAATAATGATTTAGAGCAGTTTTTCATTGCTTTGATCTCTTCATCTGAAAACTGCCTGTTCATATCCATTGATCAATTAGGGAATGAGTTCTATTCTTATAAATCTAATTCAGTTCTCTTATGTATTTGAGAAATGAGGCCTTTATCAAGGACACTTGCTGTAAAAAATTGTTTCCCAGCTTTCTTTTTTTCCTTCTAATCTGGGCATCATTGGTTTTGTTTGTATATCCATCTCATAATGCTCTTTATCACATTTGGTCCTAAATTCTTTCCTTCCATAGGTGTGACAGTGTATCAGTAATTAAGGTGGGACTTTCTTTTACTGTTTCCTCTTTTAGCACTTATTTAATCAAGTGCCCTTCAAGAGTCTGGCATTTGCTTTGATTAGATCTGGAGTCTTTGATGACTTGCTTGCCTCAAGGGAAAGCCTAGTTTACATGGGTTTGGGTCACATGTTTGTGATGCCAGAAATTTTTAGGCCACGTGGGTTTGAAGCGCATGTTATAATGCCCTCTGACCATGAACAGGCTATATAAACTCAAAGGTTGGCGTTTTTCCTTGGGGCTCTCACTCACTAGAAGAATGGCATGTGACTTGAAGGACTCTGGGCAGCCCCTGTTAAAAGCCCCCTGGCTTGTAAACCCAGATGTTGATGCTTTCCTGGTAACTATGAATTGTGATTTGAATCAGACAAGGTCTGTGGATGTTTGTAATTTCTATTTGTTCTGAAGTTCAGGGTGCTGGCTTTTCCTCCTTAACTAAGTGAGTTATATTTGTATGTTGGATTAAAGTGAGATTGTTACCCCCTTAAAGTTGCTTTCCTTAGTAAAGCAGATCAAAAAACCTGTGCTAGCAGCATTTTTGTTGCTGGTCTTGTTGGGTCTTACACCCCTGCAGTAGCTGCTAGACTAATTGTTGTTACAGTGAGGTAAACTACTCCTTACTCTCCTAATTTGTTTATGGTATCACCTGTTATGTCTAAATCATGTACCCATTTTGACCTTGTATTGGTATATGATTTAAGATGCTGGTCCATACTTAATTTCTGCCATACTATTTTCTAGTTTTCCCAGCAGTTTTTGTCAAATAGTGAGTTCTTGTTCCAAAAGCCAGGGTCCTTGGGTTTATCAAATGCTTTGTTATTTTATTTTCTATTATTTTTATATATTATATTATTATGCTCATCTATTACTGTGCCTTGTATACTTAATCTAATCTATTCCACTGACCCACCACTATATTTCTTAGCCAGTACCAGATTGCTTTGACAATTACTGCATTGTGATACAGTCTGAGATCTGGCACAGATAGGCTACCTTCCTTCATATGATTTTTATTTTTTATTAATTCCCTTGATATTCTAGAACCTTCTATTGTTCCAGATGAACTTTATAATTTTTTCTAGATCTATAAAATAATTTTTGGTATTTTGATTAGTATGGCACTCAATAAGTAAATTAACTTAAGCAAAATTATCCTTTTTATTATGTTGGTTCATCTTACTCATGAGCAATTGGGTACCGTTCAATATTCAATTGGGTATTTCTCGACTGTTCAGATCTGTCTTTATTTGTGTGAAAAGTGTTTTGTAATTGTATCCATAGAATCCCTGGGTTTTTCTTGGAAGGTACATTCTCAAGTATTTTATACTGTCTACAGTCATATTAAATGGAATTTCTCTTTCTATCTCTTGTTGCTAGACTTGGCTTGTAATAAAGAGAAATGCTAATAATTTATATGGGTTTATTTTATATCCTGCAACTTTGCTAAAGTTGCTAATTATTTCAACTACTTTTTCAGTTGATTCTCAGGATATTCTAAGTACATTTGAAAAGAATGATAGTTTTGTTTCCTCACTGACAATTCTAATTTCTTCAAATTCTTTTCCTACTTTTATTGCTATAGCTAGTATTCATAGTACAATACGGAATAATAGTGATAACAGGCCTCCTTGCTTCATCTCTTATCTTACGGGAAAGGCTTCTATCTTATTCCCATTACAGGTAATACTTGCTATTGGACTGAGATAGATACTACTTATCTTTTTAAGGAAAGCTCCATTTGTTCCTATACTTCCTAAAATTTTTGCTATGAATGAATGTGGCATTTTATTTTTCCACATCTACTGACATAATCATGATTTCTGTTGGTTTTGTTATTGATATCATCAATTATGCTGATAGTTTTCCTAATATTGAATCAGCCCTGCATTCATCGTATAAATCCCACCTTGGTCATAGTGTATGATCTTTGTGATATATTGCTGTAATCTCCTTGCAAGGATTTTATTTAAAATTTTTGCAGCAATATTCATTAGGAAAATTGGTCTATAGTTTGCTTCTTTCTATTTTGACTCTTCCTGGTTTAAGTATCAGTATCATATTTGCATCGTAAAAGAAAATTTGGTCTCTCATTTTTCCGAAGAGTTTATACAGAATTGGAATTAGCTGTTCTTTAAATATTTGGTAGAATTCACTTGTGAACCCATCTGGTCCAGGAGATATTTTCTTAGGGACTTCATTGATGGCTTGTTCGATTTCTTTTTCCAAGATGGGGTTATTTAAGTATTCTATTTCATCTTCTGTTAATCTAGGCAATTTATGCTTTTGTAAATATTCATCCGTTTCACTTAGATTATCATATTTGTTGGCATATAATTGGGCAAAATAGCTCCAAATAATTCTTTTAATTTCCTCTTCACTGGTGGTAATTCACCCTTTTCATTTTTGATACTGGTAATTTGTTGTTGTTTTTTAAATCAAATTAACCAATTGTTTATTTTTTTGATCGTTTCATAAAACCAGCTCCTAGTTTTAGTTATTATTATTAGTTCAATGGTATTCTTACTTTCAATTTTATTAATCTCTCCTTTCATTTTCAGGATTTCTAACTTGGTGTTTAATTGAAGGTTTTTAATTTGTCCTTTTTTCTAGTTTTTTAGATGCATGCCCAATTCATTGACCCGCCCTTTCTCTATTTTATTGATGTAATTAGAAACTAAATAATCTAATCCTAAAGAATGAGTGGATCAAAGGACAAATCATAGAAATGATCAATAATTTCATTAAGAAAAATTACAACAATGAAACAACATACCAAAATTTATGAAATGCAGCCAAAGCAGTACTTAGGGGGAAATTTGTATCTCCAAATGTTTACATCAATTAAAGAGAGAAAGTGCAGATCAATGAACTGAGAATGCAACTATTTTAAAAGAAGAACAAATTAAAAATCCCTACAGGCAAATTGCAGGGGTGAGGGGGAGGGGGGCGCACCAGGATGGCAGCTGGAAAGCAGGGACTTGCATGAGCTCCCTGCCAGGTCCCTCCAAAAACCTATAAAAAATGGCTCTGAACAAATTCTAGAACAGCAGAACCCACAAAATAGCAGAGAGAAGCTGGGATCCAGCCCAGGACAACCTGGATGGTTGCTGGATGAGGTCTATCGCGCAGGGAGCAGAGGGGAGTAGTGCTCAGCCTGGGCAGCGGCAGGACCAACCAGACCAGGAGCTGGGCAGAACAGGCCCTAGCACCCTGAATCAGTGACCTGTGGCAGTTACCAGACTTCTCAACCCACAAACACCAAAGACAACAGAGGAGGTTAGTGGTAAAAGCTGCATGGGACAGAGTTCTCAGTTTGGCCACCACCCCAGGGGCAGCGGGGGTGGTGCAGCTACAGAGCTGCAGTTGCTTCAGGCCCCAGACCCACCTGCTGGAAAGAATTGAGTGGCAGATCAGAGCAGGAGTGCAGAGCCTGCTCAAGATTTGTGCTGTCAGGTCCAGGTTGGCAGTTCTTGGGCAAGGAAGAGTGCTGGTGTGGCAGAGCTGGGCGTATAGAAATAGCTCTGAAAACAAGAGCGCAGCCCCTCAAGCTTGGAACAAAGTACTCTTTGCTCTACAAGCAGTCACGCCCCAACAAAAAATTCAAGGGTCAAGTAAGTTGGCTGGGAACATGGCCAGGCAGTGAAAACGCACTCAGATTCAGTCTCAGACTCTGGAATCTTTCTTTGGTGACAAAGAAGACCAAAACATACAGACAGAAGAAGTCAACAAAGCCAAAGAGCTTACATCAAAAGCCTCCAAGAAAAACATGAACTCATCTCAGGACATGAAAGAGCTCAAAAAGGAGCTGGAAAAGCAGTTAGAGAAGTAGAGGAAAAATTGGGAAGAGAAATGAGAATGATGCAAGAAAACCATGAAAAACAAGTCAATGACTTGCTAAAGGAGACCCAAAAAAATACTGAAAAATACACTGAAGAAAACAACACCTTAAAAAATAGACTAACTCAAATGGCAAAAGAGATCCAAAAAGCCAATGAGGAGAAGAATGCCTTGAAAGGCAGAATTAGCCAAATGGAAAAGGAGGTCCAAAAGACCACTGAAGAAAATTCTACCTTAAAAATTAGACTGGAGCAAGTGGAAGCTAGTAACTTTAGGAAAAATGAAGATATTATAAAACAGAACCAAAGGAATGAAAAAATGGAAGACAATGTAAAATATCTCATTGGAAAAACCACTGACCTGGAAAATAGATCCAGGAGAGATAATTTAAAAATTACTGGACTACCTGAAAGCCATGATCAAAAAAAGAGCCTAGATCTCATCTTTCAGGAAATTATCAAGGAGAACTGCCCTGACATTCTACAGCCAGAGGGCAAAATAGAAATTGAAAGAATCTATTGATCGCCTCCTCAAATAGATCCCCAAAAGAAAACTCCTAGGAACAGTGTCACCAAATTCCAGAGCTCCCAGGTCAAGGAGAAAATACTGCAAGCAGCCAGAAAGAAACAATTTGAGTATTGTGGAAAAACAATCAGGATAACACAGGATCTAGCAGCTTCCACATTAAGGAAACAAAGGGCTTGGAATACGATATTCCAGAGGTCAATGGAGCTAGGATTAAAACCAAGAATCACTTACCCAGCAAAACTGAGCATCATGCTCCAAGGCAAAATACAGACTTTCAATAAAATAGAGGACTTTCAAGCTTTCTCAGTGAAAAGACCAGAGCTGAATAGAAAATCTGACTTATAAACACAAGAATCAAGAGAAGCATGAAAAGGTAAACAAGAAAGAGAAATCATAAGGGACTTACTAAAGTTGAACTGCTTTGTTTACATTCCTACATGGAAAGATGATGTGTATGATTCATGAGACTGCAGTATCATAGTAGCTGAAAGGAATATGCATATATATATGTGTATGCATATATATATATATACATATGTGTATGTCTATGTATGTATATATGTAGGTGTATATACATAGACAGAAGGCACAGGGTGAGTTGAATATGAAGGGATATCTAAAAAAAAAAATCAAATTAAGGGGTAAGAGAGGAATATATTGAGAGAGGGAGAAAGGGAGAGATAGAAGGGGGTAAATTATCTCGCATAAAAGTAGAAAGAAAAAGCAGTTCTGTAGGAAGGGAAGAGGGGGCAGGTGAGGAGGAATGAGTAAATCTTGCTCTCATCAGATCTGACCTGAGGAGGGAATACCATACACACTCAATTGGGTATCTTACCCCACAGGAAAGAAGGAGGAAGAAGATAAAAAAGGGGAGACAATAGAAGGGAGGGCAGACAAGGAGAGGAGGTAATCAAAAACAAACACTTTTGAAAAGGGACAGGGTCAAGGGAGAAAATTCAATAAAGGGGGATAGGTTAGGAAGGAGCAAAACATAGTTAATCTTTCGCAACATGAGTATTGTGGAAGGGTTTTACATAATGACATGCATGTGGCCTATGTTGAATTGCTTGCCTTCTTAGGGAGGGTCGGTAGGGAGGGAAGAGGGGAGAGAATCTGGAACTCAAAGTTTTAAAAACAGATGTTCAAAAACAACAACAAAAAAAAGTTTTTGCATGCAACTAGGAAATAAGATACACAGGCAATGGGGCATAGAAACTTATCTTGCCCTACAAGAGAAGAAGGGAAAGGGGGATGGGAGGGGAGTGGGGTGACAGATGGGAGGGCTGACTAGGGAACGGGGCAACCAGAATATACGCCATCTTGGAGTGGTCAGGAGGGTAGAAATGGGGAGGAAATTTGTAATTCAATCTCTTGTGAAAATCAATGCTGAAAACTAAATATATTAAATAAATTAAATATAAATGAACCTGAAAAAAAATCCCTATAGGCTGTAAAACTATGTATACTCTGTGACTCCAGCAATATCACTATTAGGTCTATATCCCAAAGAGATCAAAGAAAAAGGTCCTATATTCACAAAAATATTTACAGCAGTTCTTTTTGTGGTGGCAAAGTATTGGAAAGTGAAGGGATGCCTATCAATTAGGAAATGACTTAACAAGTGGCAGTATGTGATTGTGACGGAATACTATTGTACTATAAGAAATGATAAGCAGGATGGTTTCAGAAAAACCTGGGAACCGATATGAACTGATACAAATTGAAGTGAGAAGAGCCAGAAGATCATAGTACACAGTAATAGCAATAATTCTAAGTATGATCAACTGTGAAAGACTTGGCTACTCTGACCAATATACAATGATACTAGACAATTCCAAAAAGACATGATGAAAAATGCCATTTACCACCAGAGAAAGGACTGGTGGAGTCTGAATGCAGATTGAAACATACTTTTTGACTTTCCTTATTTTTCTTGGGTTTTTATGTTCTGTGTTCTCTTTTGCAACATGGCTAATATGGAAATTTGTTTTGCATGACTGCACATGTATAATCTACATCAAAGTCCCTACTTTCGTTTGCAAGGAGTGGGGAAAAGAGGGAGAGAGAGAGAGAGAGAGAAAAGGAAGGAACTGTTTTTACATGGCTGAGAAAAAAATAAAAACATTCTTTAAAAAAAAATGCTATCTACCTCCAGAGAGAGAACTGATGAACTTTGAATGCAGACTGAAGCATACTTTAAAAAATTTTTTTTAATTTAATTGTTTCATTTTGTTTGTGTTTTCTTTTGCAATATGGCCAATACAGAAATACATTTTGCATTACTTCACACATATATCCTATACCAAACTGTGTGCTTTCTCAAGGAGAGGTGGGGGGGGGGGGGTGGGGAATGGGAGAGAAGTAAAAAATTTGAAACTCAAAATTTTTTTAAAATTGTTACAAAAATCTTTACAAGTAATTGGGAAATATTTAACAAAATAAACTAAAATAAAACACCTTGGAAAATATATTACCCAGTTAAACTGGACTTCTCTCAGTTTATCATTATGCTATCATGTGTCTTGCCCTGTCTTTCCTTTTCTGGCTTCACAGATAAAGGTCCAATACTATTTTCTGCAAGCCTTTCCTAATTACCCCTCAATCTACCAAACCTGTGGCCTCCAGGCTGCATGTAGCATTTTAGATCCTCAAGTGCAGCCCTTTGACTGAATCCAAACTTCACAGGACAAATCCCCTTAATAAAAGGATTTGTTTATGAGACAGGAAATTTTATTATTCTGGAAACAAATTTTATAAAGTGATCACCCAACCTTTTTAAAAATTAAAAAACTTCAAAACAAGTACAAAAGAAATTTTAAAGCAAGAAGCAAGAAATAAAATTGAAAATTTAATAGCTAAACAATAAAAGAACTAGTTTTTTTTAAATCTTTAAGTGACATCTAATTTGATTCAAATGCAAAAGAAAACCAAACTGATAAAATAAAAAAATGAGAGCAGTGAAATAAAAAGGAAATAAAGATAATCATCTAAAATTACTAATGTAAAGTGGCTGAACTGGCCTATTAAAGCCATTGCTTGGAATACACACACCCATTTATTTTCTGGTTCATTCCAGTTCACTAAAATGCAATGTGCACAGGTTTGCACTGGTGATCTAAAAGAGCTGATGACTCAGTGGATATAAGAAAGAAAGCCACTGAGCTCACTGTTGTCTGTTCTCTCTTTTTGTTTTTGAAGTGGGTAGACCTCCAGCTTCTCCCTGAGATTAAAGTGAGAGAGGAGAAGGGCACCCATTCTCCTACTCAACTTTCATATAACCATGAACACATGGCCACCTCTGTCTCATTTTTGTTCTTTTCCAATGTTAAATGAATGATTACTCCATAGTGGATGTGTCCAGAACCAACAGTCCGATGAGATTTGTGAACCAGCAGTTTGCAATGTCTCTGGAATGGCAGTGGTTAGTAACATGGGAAATGTCAGCACCAGAAAGAGACTCCCAAAAAAGATCAAACTTGTCCACTTGATTAGACAGTGCTATAGTGAAATGTGAAATGCTCAATTAGCAATATTTCACAGCAGTTTTATGTGCTGATGAGGCTTAAAAATATTAGTCTCCTATGGACAGGACCAATAATTATCCCCTCCTACCTCTTACAATATGGATCAGGCTAGTTTTTCACTAAAAGATAACAAAGCTAGGATTTGTTTGGCTGGTGAGTTGGGCAAGGTACTTCCCTTGACACAGTTTAGGTAGCCTCTAGCCTAAGTAAGGCTTCCTAGTCCTCCAAACTTCTTAAAATTTGGGTCATGACGCCATATGGGGTTGTGAAAAAGTTGGCAACAGTAAAAGGTTTCTGAACATGCAACGACTAAAAATTAATTAAAAATAAAATGCATAATGAATCTAAGGTGTTTCTGGCAGCACTTGCCTGTGCTGCATCAAGCAACTTCATTGCAGCCTTGGTTCTAAAACACAAAGCATGTGCACTTTGCACTTCGCATTCCCTCAGGCCATACAAGGTCAACTAACTGCCAAAATGTGAAAAGGGGTCTAGAGTAGGAAAAAGTTTAAGAAGCCCTGCTCTAAAGGCAGAAGTGTCAAACTCACAAAGCTGCAAAACTCCTAACTGAACTTGCAGGCAGGGTTCCTAACTGAACACCCAAAACAAGTGGAGTTTTCCCCATAGGGAATAGGGACCAGGGATCACCCTGACACTTCAGGACAACCCAGTTTTGGAGACAAAAATTCCTCAGCACATAAGGTCATCTAACTAGGAGTCCCAACAATATCTCTAGGTGTCCTTTTCTACAAATGGCACAACAAAATTTCTCCCTAGGTTACTGTAACATAGGTAATGCCTTTGCAGGTCTAGGCAAAATTTCCTCAGAGTCCATATAACAAGACACCCCAAATTTTGCCAACAGATCCTTGCCATTGCAAGGCAATCTGAATTTTATAATAGGGAGAGCAGGTTCCATTCAAAGCTTAAGAAAAAAGAATCAAAAGCAAGACCCAAAACCATGGGGCATGGGGGAGGAGGGGGGAGGGTGGTCAAAAGGGATTAAGCACTTGGGGTTTCTGGGCAACAGGCAAAAAACTTAATCTTCAGTCCCTAAGTATCTCTTAAGCAGTCTAGGCTGGCTTAAAAAAAATGAATTATTTATAAGCCAACACAATGTGCTAGGTAGACCAGTAGGCACCAGTATTTTAGGAATACAAAATTCATACAACTAACCTAGGAGCAATGTGGGAATAAGCAGTAGGGTGATCTTGAATAAACGGCACACTAACACAAAAGATTTCATTACATAAGTATTCAAACAAAAGTCATAATACACACACACACACACACACACACACACACACAAAACTGGCCTGACTTGTAAAGAAACATGTGAGAAAATATACTGTATATATGTATATGTATGTGTGTATATGTATGTAAATATGTATAATTTCCGCCTAAACCAAAATGAGAAAAAAAAAGCTAACTTTTCTCTGGTGGTTAAGTGTATGTGGCTACATTTGAACTTGGTCTTTTTGAAGACTCACGTCTAAGCACTCTATCCACTGTGACACCTAGCTCCCACAAAAATATAAACTACCCAAACTATCAAAAGCCCAGATAGAGATCTTAAATAACCCCACTTCAGAAAAAGAAATAGATGTAGCTGTAAAGGAATTAGAAAAGAAAAAAATTCCTGGTACTGATCAATTCAAAAGAGAATTATATCAAATTTTTAAAGAACAATTAGTACCCATACTTCAAAAATTATTCTCAAACACTGAGTAAGAAAACACCCTCCCAGAATCCTTCTACAAGGTTAAATACAGTACTAATATTTAAACTAGAGAAAGAAAACACAGAAGGAAAACTACAGAAAAATATCATTAACGAATATTGAATCAAAAACTTTAAATAAAATCCTATCAAAGAGACTACAGATATTTATCCAAGAAACCACTTGTTATAACCAAGTAGGATTCACGGCAGAGATGCAAGACAGTTGAACACTAAGAAAACAATCCACATATTCATATTAAAAACCACAACAACCAAAACCACAGGATCATCTTAAGAAATACAGAAAAAGATTTTTTAGGGGGCGGAGCCAAGATGGCAGCTGGAAAGCAGGGACTAGCGTGAGCTCCCCACCGAGTCCCTCCAAAAACCTATAAAAATTGGCTCTGAACCAATTCTAGAACTGCAGAACCCACAAAACAGCAGAGGGAAGCAGGGCTCCAGCCCAGGAAAGCCTGGATGGTCTCTGGGTGAGGTAGATCCCACAGGGAGCTGGGAGCTGGGAATGGAGTGGAGCAGAGCCCAGCATGAGTGGCACGGACCAACCAGACCAGGAGCCGAGCACAGCAGGCCCTAGTGCCCTGAATCAGTGAGCTGCGGCAGTTACCAGACTTCTGAACCCACAAACACCAAATACAACAGAGAAGGTTAGTGGGAAAAGCTTCGGGAGTGGAAGGAGTTCCAGGTTCGGCCACCACCTCCCGGGCAGTGGAGGTGGGGCAGCTACAGTTGCTGTTGCTTCCAGCCGCAGGCCCACCTGGTGGGAGGAATTAAGTGGCGGATCAGAGCAGGAGTGCACAGCCTGCTGAAGATCTAAGCCTAGCCTGGGTTGAGGGTTCTTGGGGAAGGAGGAGTGCTGGTGTGGCAGAGCTGGCGCATCCCCCCCAAACGTGGAACATAGAACTCTTTAGTCTACAAGCAGTCGTACCCCGATGAAAAACTCAAGGGTCAAGTCAGTTGGTTGGGAACATGGCCAGGCAGCGAAAACACACCCAGATTCAGTCTCAGACTTTGGATTCTTTCTTTGGTGACAAAGAAGACCAAAACATACAGACAGAAGAAGTCAACAAAGTCATAGAGCCTACAACAAAAGCCGCCAAGAAAAACATGAACTGGTCCCAGGCCATGGAAGACCTCAAAAAGGACTTGGAAAAGCAAGTTAGAGAAGTAGAGGAAAAATTGGGAAGAGAAATGAGAATGATGCAAGAAAACCACGAAAAACAAGTCAATGACTTGCTAAAGGAGACCCAAAAAAATACTGAAAAATACACTGAAGAAAACAACACCTTGAAAAATAGACTAACTCAAATGGCAAAAGAGCCCCAAAAAGCCAATGAGGAGAAGAATGCCTTGAAAGGCAGGATTAGCCAAATGGAAAAGGAGGTCCAAAAGACCACTGAAGAAAATACTACCTTAAAAATTAGACTGGAGCAAGTGGAAGCTAGTGACTTGATGAGAAATCAAGATATAAAACAGAACCAAAGGAATGAAAAAATGGAAGACAATGTAAAATATCTCATTGGAAAAACCACTGACCTGGAAAATAGATCCAGGAGAAATAATTTAAAAATTACTGGACTACATGAAAGCCATGATCAAAAAAAGAGCCTAGATCTCATCTTTCAAGAAATTATCAAGGAGAACTGCTCTGAGGGCAAAATAGAAATTGAAAGACTCCATCGATCGCCTCCTCAAATAGATCCCAAAAAGAAATCTCCTAGGAATATTGTCGCCAAATTCCAGAACTCCCAGATCAAGGAGAAAATACTGCAAGCAGCCAGAAAGAAACAATTTGAGTATTGTGGAAACACAATCAGAATAACCCAAGATGAAGCAGAAAATTGGGAGAAAATCTTTGCAGCTAGTATCTCTGATAAAGGCCTCATTTCTAAAATATACAGGGAACTGAGCCAAATATATAGGAATACAAGCCATTCCCCAATTGAGAAATGGTCAAAGGATATGAACAGGCAGTTTTCAGAGGAAGAAATTAAAGCTATCTATAGGCATATGAAAAAATGCTCTGGATCACTACTGATTAGAGAAATGCAAATCAAAACAACTCTTAGATACCACATCTCTCCTGTCAGATTGGGCAAAATAACAAAACAGGAAAATGAAAAATGCTGGAAAGGATGTGGGGAAATTGGAACATTGTTGCATTGCTAGTGGAGTTGTGAGCTGATCCAGCCATTTTGGAGAGCAGTTTGGAACTATGTCCAAAGGGCTATAGATATATTCATACCCTTTGACCCAGCTATACCACTTCTAGGGTTGTATCCCAAAGAAATCACACAAGCGGGAAAAGGACCCATATGTACAAGGATATTTATAGCAGCTCTTTTTGTGGTAGCGAAGAATTGGAAATCAAAGGGATGCCCATCAATTGGGGAATGGCTGAACAAGCTGTGGTATATGAAGGTGATGGAATACTACTGTGCCATAAGAAATGGGGATGATGCAGACTTCGTAACAACCTGGAAAAACCTACACGACATAATGCTGAGTGAGCGGAGCAGAGCCAGGAGAACGTTATGCACAGCCCCAGATATATGGATTCCGTGAGGACCAACCCTGACATACTGCGCTCTTCTCAGCAACCTAAGTGGCAAGGACAACTCCAGGGGACTCACGATGGAGAATGCTATCTTCATCCAGAGAAAGAACTGTGAAGTTTGAATACAGAACGAGGCGCACTAAAAAAAAAAAGAAAAAAAAAGAATAACCCAAGATCTGGCAGCTTCTACATTAGGAGATCGAAGGGCTTGGAATATGATATTCCGGAGGTCAATGGAGATAGGATTAAAACCAAAAATCACCTACCCAGCAAAACTGAGTATCATGCTCCAAGGCAAAATATGGATTTTCAATAAAATAGAGGACTTTCAAGCTTTCTCAGTGAAAAGACCAGAGCTGAATAGAAAATTTGACTTTCAAACACAAGAATCAAGAGAAGCATGAAAAGGTAATCAAGAAAAAGAACAAGAAAAAGAAATTGCAAGGGACTTACTAAAGTTGAACTATTTTGTTTACATTCCTACATGGAAAGATGACGTGTACGATTCATGAGACCTCAGTATTAGGGTAGCTGAAGGGAATATGCATATATATCTATATCTATATATATATATATATATATATATATATATATATATATACACATATATACACATAAGTGAATGTGTATATATGTACATATGTATATGTATATATATATAAAGAGAGAGAGAGAGCGGACACAGGGTGAGTTGAAGATGAAGGGAAGAGATCTAAAAGAAATAAAATCAAATCAAGGGATGAGAGAGAAATATATTGAGAGAGGGAGATAGGGAGAGATAGAAGGGGGTGGATTATCTTGCATAAAGGTGGCAAGAGGAAGCAGTTCTGTGGGAGGAAGGGAGAGGGCAGGTGAGGGGGGAATGAGTGAATCTTGCTCTCATCAGATTTGGCCTGAGGAGGGAATACCACACATACTCAATTGGGTATCTTACCCCACAGGAAAGAAGAGGGAAGAAGATAAAAAAGGGGAGGGGATGATGGAGGGGAGGGCAGATGGGGGTGGAGGTAATCAAAAACAAACACTTTGGAAAGGGGACAGGGTCAAGGGAGAAAATTCAATAAAGGGGGATGGGTTGGGAAGGAGCAAAACATAGTTAGTCTTTCACAACATGAGTATTGTGGAAGGGTTATATATAATGATACACATGTGGCCTATGTTGAATTACTTGACTTCTTAGGGAGGGTGGGTGGGAAGGGAAGAGGGGAGAGAATTTGGAAATCAAAGTTTTAAAAACAGATGTTCAAAAACAACAACAACAAAAAAGTTTTTGCATGCAACTAGAAAATAAGATACACAGGCAACGGGACGTAGAAATTTATCTTGCCCTACAAGAAAGGAAGGGAAAAGGGGATGGGAGGGGAGTGGGGTAACAGAAGGGAGGGCTGACTGGGGAACAGGGCAACCAGAATATACACCATCTTGGAGTGGGGGGGGGGGAGGGTAGAAATGGGGAGAAAATTTGTAATTCAAACTCTTGTGAAAATCAATGCTGAAAACTAAATATGTTAAATAAATAAATTTAATAAAAAAAATTTAAAAAAAGAAATACAGAAAAAGCTTCTGACAAAGTACAGAACTCTTTTATGCTACAGACCCTACAAAGTGCTGGCATAGAGGGAACTTTTTAAAAATACCATAAAAAGCATCTAACTATAACCAAAAGCAAGCATTATATGCAATGAGAATTCACTAGAACCTTTTCTTATAAATAGAAGAATAAAACAAAGATGCCTACACTGTCCCCCTACCCCACTATTATTTGACATACTTCTGGAAATGCTAGCAGCAGCAATAAAACAAGAGAAAGAAATTAAAGGCATAAAGAAATTTACTGATATGCTGGTAAACTTGGAAAATGCTAGGAAATCAGCAAAACTATTAATGACAACAATTTCAGCAAAGCTGAATGCTACAAAATAAACCCTCAAAAATCAACAGTATTTCTATACATTAATAATAAAACCAAAGAAACAATAATAGAAATGTGCTAAATAACTACAAAAATACATAAACTATCTGGAGAGTGACATACTAAAGCACACATGAGATGTATATAGATACAATTCAGTGTTTTTTAAAGAAATAAAGACCTTAAATAGTTGAAGGAATAATCAGGGATCATGACTAGGCTATTAAAAAGTAATAAAAATGATAATACTACAAAAGTTAATATACAGTTTTAATGATACACCAATCAAATCACCAGGCGGAAACTTTCTAGAGCTGGATACATAATAAAATTCATTTGGAAAAACAAAAGATCTAGAATATCAACCTTTAAATTACATTAC